>NC_133773.1:5613886-5718934 GCF_003597395.2 Chelonoidis abingdonii | reverse complement strand
CCCCCAAACCTCCCATCTCCTGATCAGACACAGGAGGAGTTGACCCAGAATGTGGGGAAGATCACTGAGGTGAGTAAATCTGCCAATAAGCGCAGGACCCACCAAGGTAGAGGAGGAACTTTGTCACAATATATATATATATACACACACACACACACACACACACAGAGCATAAGTTTTAAACAAACAATTTAATACTGTACACAACAATGATGATTGTGAAGCTTGGTTGAGGTAGTGAAGTTAGAGGGTGGAAGAAGAGGGTGGGATATTTCCCAGGGAATGCCTTACTGCTAAATGATGAACTAGCACTCGGCCGAGCCCTCAAGGGTTAACACATTGTTAAAGTAGCCTCACGTTCAACAAGTCAGCACAAATAGAGGGAAGGGAGACAGCATGGCAGACAGAGGCAGACACACACCCTGTGTGTGTGAGAGAGAGATGTGTATTGCCCCTTTAAGTATGCTGACCCCACTCTAAGTACACTGCCTTTAAAGAGATCAGGCAGTTGAGACATCAGCTGTGGCCAGTAAGCTCCCTCTGTCCTGTCCCCACCCTGCTCTATATGGAGAAGGGGTAAGCGCGGGGCAGGAGGAGTAGGGGGGAGGGGGACACTCTGACATTAGCCTCCCTCTTCCTCCCTTCCCTGCACATCAAGCAGGAGGCTCTGAGGAGCAGCTCCAAGACAGAGGGCAGGAGCAGCACATGGCAGTGCGGGGAGGGACAGCTGAACTCCCGGCAATTGATAGCCTGCTGGGCGGCTGCTGCACAGGGAACTTAGGGAAGTGGGGAGCCAATGGAGGGCTATTGGCCCACTCTGGTTCCAAACCCCCACCAGCTAGCTGCAACGGGCTGCTCTTTCTGCAAGCAGCAGACGAAGCAGGCAGCTGCCAAACAACCTTATAAGGGAGCATTGCACAACTTTAAATGAGCACGTTCCCTAACTGATCAGTAACGTCACAATGAAACAATGTTAACCGGGACGACTTTAAGTGAGGAGTTACTGTACGCATCATTGAGGGCAAGGGGAAGTTTTCATTGTTTCAAATGTAACTTTCCAAAGGTCCATAACTGACTCTCTTGGATTCTTTGGCAGCTCACTTTAGATGAAAAGATCATCAATAATCAGCAGTGCATACATGACATGTCCACACCTCATGCGTTAGCTATTTTGAGTGGGATGTTCTAACTCTACGCCCACTGAACTCAATAAAATCCCACCCCTTGTTCATGCTATAACGCTATAAAACTTTTTTTTTAAAAGTGTCTTTACACCCACCTTAAGATGCATACAGTGTTACAAAGGAGCCTTAACGTAAAGAAGAATCAAGCCTGTTAGTATCATGTGCTATACATTATTATGTACACTTATTTAGATCTACACACACCTACACATACATGTCAAGTGAGAGGCCTATTTTGGCAACTCTAACTCCTTAAGGGCCCGTGATAAATAGCAGGCTTGAAATTATATTACTTTGAGCCTATGATCCGTGTCCCAGGTTCTGTAACGAACCACAGAGTTACCAAAGTATCATTTGTCTCACGTGACGCTTTCGCTTTTGGCTACCTCATGACACATTCCGGCAGCACGGCTGGCATGTCATGCACCCAGCGAGGCTCCTGTGATTCTCTTACAGATCTTCCTCTGGGCCAGCAGGGTCTCTGGGGCAAAGGAATAGCAACACATCAAGCTGTCTCCTCCTGCTTTCACTGCTTCCCTGGGTGGATCTGAGCCCAACATGGAACAACTGAGAGGAGATGGTGGTAGCAGCTGTGGCTGAGGGGACAGGATCAGAGAGGCTGAGAGAGGCAGAAAAGGGCAGAGGGCCCCAGAGCTGCAGAAGGATTGGTTTCTGCCCGCCTTGCTCCCACTTGGCACCAGTGGGGAAACAGACACAATGAACCAGTGGAGTAGCAACGGGGTAGCGCAGGGCAGCACGGTGGGTCTGCTCAGGGACAATCTGCTGCCGATCTTTGCCTCCTGCTCAGGCGGGTGATGAGTGGCCAGCAAGGGAAGGTCCCATGGGAATGAGTTGGGCTGGGAATAGGAGCAGGCAGGGTGCCTGGGGCCCTGGGAGGCCCTAGTGTTGAAGTCAGCTGGCATGTATTGGAACCTACCCGATCTTAGCCTCCAGCATTTCAAGGGATAGCTTCAGCCATGTTGCACCTGTGCTGTGGTACCAGCCCGTGCCATGCTACCTGGGATTATCTGTCAGCAAGGGCTGGTACCACAGCACTGCAGGAGACTATGGAGTGGGGAGAGCGTGTTTTCAGTAACTTCTTCACCCTGGTTAGAAATGACACATGGTGAGCAGCTCTGAATGGATCTTGGAAGGATTGTGAGACACTGAAATTCCAAAAGGGATTGTTGGTTGTTTGGGGGGCTGTGGATTGTTTTTTGTTTTGTAATTCATACATTTCAGTCAGTAATGAGAACGCGTGCAGTATCCATACAATCACTGCTAGGACAGCAAAATTTAGCATGACTGGTAATTGTAAAATGGCTCAGGTTTTTGAGGAGAGCAGGTAACCATAAGAAATCCATAACGATAGCAACTATATATTGTGTAAATCAATGCTTATGCCTGGCTTCACAGTGTTTTTTGTAAGACAACCCTCTTTCTAACTCATTAACAACAAAGGTTTAATTTAACGAGCTTCCGTTTTAATTTTCAGGTCGGATTGCTATGCAATGGCTAATAAATTATTCTATGTCACTTTATCAAAATAAAAGAACAGTTCATTAAAATAATTATCAGACATTTTGCTCAGCAACTCTATGACCTTGTTCAGAGGACAGATTAGTTGCAAAGAGTTTCCTCGAGCAAGTAGAACAGGTCTGCAATGCAGCTTAATTGTTTCGGGTAAAGCACACACAGTTTCAAATTCCCAGGAACCTCCCGCTTCAGGAGCAAACTATGTTTCTACAGATGGATGCTGGCGTGCGGAAATGCCACAGTGACTAATGGTTCAGTTGACCTTTGGTTTAGGGCTGGCTGCCAATGGGAAGAGCCAAGCTGTTATTTACATTCACTGGAAAGACAAGAGGAACTGCAGAGACACCGGAAGGCAAATAAAAGGAGGTGTGGAAACATCTACCTTAAGGGACCCAGCAGAAAAGAGACTCTACAACCCTTCAAAATTCCCAGAGGCTGGTCCAGATGTGGAAGCAATTTCCTTTGGACCCTCTATCTTTCCCCACCTAGGACCAGTTGAGGGATTAGATATTTGTTGAGACCCTTCTCCCAAAAGGCTCAAATCAGATCTCCTTTCCCAGCCTACCAACTGAGGGAGGTGTTGTCCTCCACCTCCTCACTCCCTCCTCCCAAAATATCCCAACGTGCTCTTTTACATTCATGATTTAACCTGGCTGATTGAAAGCCAGACACAAACCCTCTCCATCTGGCAGCTGCATGGGGAGCCTGGTCTACTGCAATTCTTGTGGCTGTGCAGCCACAGGGAGGGGCATGGCCTATACTCTGAACTGGGAATAGCAGAGAGCCTGAGGCAAGGAGCTCAGCTGCCTGAGCTGTCCTACCCTCTGGCTGCTGTACTGCTTTTAGCCTCCAACCTAGAGGATTTTTCCATTGTTGGTTCTGCTGCAGGTTGATCTTTCCCCTGTTCGCCTGAAGCAGCAAGAGCGTAACCACAATCTTGTGCAGTGGCTCAGTCCAGCTGAATCAGATCCCGGAGTTCAAACTGTCTGTCTTGCTGGAAATCACGAATGGGAAAGCATTTGAAAAGGAAATATCTGACCTTTGGTGCCAGGCACTGGAATGTGTAAATGCTCAACAGACAGAGCATCTTACAGATCCAGATCCTAAAAGGGATTATACCGTGACTTGGCATACATTTCTCATCCTGGTACTGTCACAGCATGATAGTCACTCCAGGAATTGTTTTGAAATCATCTCTGAGACAGAGCAGCATGACTGAAATATTTTAGTGGCATTTCTGCTTCAGCGGTGACTTTTTTTTTAATTTACTTTGTTTAATTTCAAAACTGGCTGCCTGCTTTAGGGTTTCTGTGGTGGTGGTTTATTTTTCTGTTGTCAAGAGACACTCAAAATACCAGTCAAGCTTTACAATTTGCAAGGAAAAGCAACTTCTAAAAAAGCCCTGCAATTCTGAAGCCATTTTGCTAACGATAGAGGGGAATTCATGACAATTACAAAGTTGCTCAAGGCTTCTGCACCAATCACAGCTGAGTAGCTGACTAGTTTCCCCTTGATCTGGGGGTTGAATCTGCATCTACTGTCTAGCAAACCCCATTTCATCCCAGACTTTTGGACTTGAGCAAGAAGCCTTTGAAAACAGCGTTTATGGGACAGTGGGGGAATACCAGTTCTGCCTCGCATTGTAACTCTCTGTGTGGGGAAAAGGAAACTGTCATAGCTCTGCTGATGTCTGTGGAATGCCATTTAGAATTTACACCAGTTAAGCATTGGCCCCTGGGTGTTTTAATTCATGGCATTTCCCAGAAATGTTCTGTTGAGATGGGAGAGGCAGGGTTCACCACCCTACAGAAGAAGCTAGAGGTTCTGCCTTCCTCAGCTACTGATCTGGCCCACTCCCACCAGGCTGCGGCCAAGACGTTCAAAAGTGGCTAGTATTTAGTGCCTCAATTTTGGGGTGCCTGACCTGAGGGATCTGAAAGAGGCCTGATTTTCATTAGTGTGGAGCATCTGCCTGCTGAAATCCAGGCCCCTTGCAGGCATCCCAAGGTGGGTGCCTCAGACCACTGTTCAATTCTGAAAATCTCTCTCTAGGTGTATTTTGGCTGGTTCCCCCCCAGACAGTGCAGGGGGTGGGGAGAAGCCTGGCCAATTGCTCTGTCCCCTCCTACACACACAAGCTGACCCCAGGACTTGGGAATGTCTTCTGTGTCCCCTAAGCCTGGATCAGAGGACAGGGATGGGAGCGTGGGGCCCCAAAAAGAACCATCCCTGGTCACTAGGGAGGTTAAGGGTGGCAAAATAGCAGAGGGCATTAACATTAGCCAGAGGAGTTATGGGTAACAAAGAGTTTTTACAAACATATCAAGGGATACCGCTCAAGAGGAAACATTGACAGAATCCCATTAACAAGGGAGAGGGAAATTAAATGAACTAGGATTGCAAAACAGCGAAGACATCGATACTCTACGGCTCAGGGCTCTCCTGGACCTTCGGTGCCATGCCACAGAGGGAAAGAGCAGAATGGCCACCCAAATGAGCATTCAGGCAGCAAAAGTGGGCTCCATAGCATGTGCTTGCCCCTTGCCAGGAGCCTGTCGGAGCTCCAGTCTGCCCCTGCCCCACACTCACACACGGTTGGGGATCTGCATGTGTGGGTGGTAGGAACGTCAGCGCTGGGAGGGGAGAGAGACAGCGAAGAGTTGTTCTCTGTGGCATGCTAAGTACAACGCTGAGCAAACACCAGCACAGAATTCAGCATGGATGGGCAAAGGTGTATTAGAGGGAGTCAATGGAAGGGGCCCCCCAGGCTGGGTTGGCTTTCCTTGCAGCTATCCCAGAATCCATTGGCAGCAGTTAGCTCAGCAAGTCCCCTGAACTCAATTACATGGAAGCTTTGAGGGTGTCCATGAGCCTGCCCTTGACGAGGGATGCCCAGGCAGGCTACACGTACCTGTGTGGACAGGAAACAAACCAGCATGACCTTACAGCTGCCCTTGGCCTGAAATCATGCTACTCAGGCTGGCTGGCCTCGGCACAGACTGCTTTGTGTCAAAAGAAGCCAGTCTCCTTAGTGAAATAATATCCTGATCCAGCCAGTAACTTTCCAGTTGCTCTGTCGTCATCTCTCAGCTATCCCTACAATCGGTCACCATTATACAGCCATGCGGTATATCCAGTATACCACGCACACAACGATACACAGCGATCAAAGGGGAAAACATCTACTTCCCTTTGTGTGGTGGGGAGGAATGGGGAGAGGCAGTGAAATGTACAGATGTTGACACGGTGTTTTCTGTTAGTTTGTACGAAGGGTGCTGGACTGGTTTGACAGCTGCCATAAAAAATAATTTGAATTGTGCTTTGATAGGAATTCATTAAAAAGATATTTCATCCTCTATTGGGAATATGTAGTATATGAACAAATGTGTCATATCTGGTATATTGGCATCTATGAAAAATTAGTGGCACAATAAAAATGGATATAGACAGAAATCATAGATTTTTCCAATCCTGCTGTTCATTTTGCATTGAAAACTTCTATTGACTTCAGCTGGAGTTGTCAAGAATTGTACGTCTCCAACACAGTCAGGTACTGAAGCATCTGCCTACATTTAATCACATGAAGTCAATTCAAGTCATTGAAGTCAATGGGACTACTCCCTTGGTTCAAGTTAGGCACATGCTGAAAAACCTCGGTGACTCAGGCCCTAAGAACGGACCCTCCATCAGAGGGTAGCTAACTACTGAATTTACTCATATTCAGTGTGTACTTAATTTTTTATGGCCCAAACCCTGAACACCGGGGATGAAATCCAGACCCTACTGAAGTCAGTGGCAAATTTGCCACTGGGCCAAGATTTCACTTCTTGTCTGTATTCATGTTTTACACCATCACCCAGGGAGTTTTCCCGAGAAAGGCCAATTTGCAAAATATGAGTGTAAGCTGAGTTAGAACATCTGGATTTGATCTTTTGTTAACAAGTCTAATGAGAGTGACTGTATATAAAGCTACTTGATTCCACAGTACATCAGGGGACCTTTTGTACAACACAAATTCTGCTTATTTTTAAACAAATAAGAAAACACTCTGGTGCAAAAGAAAGCTAATAATGAAACCGGGTCTATGTATATCAGTAGTGCCCCAACTTTTTCTGCCTGCCCCTCCCTCTCCAGTACTTCACGGACGAGGCTTACTCAGCAATGGAGCTTGGGCTGAAGGCAGAGCTGGGAGCTGAAGTGGGGAGAAGCTGGGGCTAGAGGGAATGAGGGCAGAGCTGGGCTGGGGATGGAGCAGAGGTGGAGTAGAGCTGCAGTTGGACTGGGGGCAGAGCTGGGGGCAGAGCAGCACTGCAGCGGGGCTGGAGCTGGACAGAGGATGGACCAGGAGGTGGAGTGGAGCTGTGATTGGGGGCAGAACAGCACTGCAGCAGGGCTGGAGCCGGACAGGGGACAGACCAGGGGGTGGAGTGGAGCTGTGATTGGGGGCAGAACAGCACTGCAGCGGGGCTGGATCCGGACAGGGGACAGACCAGGGGGTGGAGTGGAGCTGTGACTGGGGGCAGAGTGGGGCTCAGTGATGCTCCTTCCCCTCCCCTCCCCACCTGCCGTATGTCCCCCCGAATGTTTCTCTGTGTCCCACAGTTTGGGGGCCACTGATCTAGACAGAGATGAAAATCACTGGGAAGTAAACTACATATATGAATGGAAAACGTGTGTTTCTGATTTCAACATATTCATAAAATCAGAATGTCCACATACAGCACTGTGTTTCATGACAGCATTCACTCATTTTCTGGCCTCCACCAAAATATATATATCTATATAGGCTGAAAAAGTATAAATGAACAGTTTCTTCTCTTACCTTCCACTGAGAAGGAAACCAATCACAACCGCCAACAGGATAACTCCCACTGTCACTGACACAGCAATTATAGGAATCTGGCTCTGATCACTGGATGCAGCTACTGCTGAGATGAGAAACAAAAAATGGAGATTAAGGTTAAAATTATAGCCAATACTCACAAGAAACTTTATTTCAAGGCTGCTAGAGATATTGCAGTTTCACCAATTCATTAATTATTTCACAGGTTGGTTGGTTGGTTTTTCCTCATCTATTCTTTTTTGAAAGAAAAATGGAGGGTAAGGGGAAGGATTCAGGTTTTGGAAACTTTAATTTACCATCCTCATCAAAATGTCACAGAATTTACCTTTCCAAATGGTAAACTGGAATCTGTTTTCCTGGTTGTACAGTGCTAGAAATCAGTCAGGGAGGAGATGGAGACCAAAGAAAGTTCTTTTTTTTTGAGTGACTATTTAAAGACAAAGTTTGTGGATTGAATTCCTATTAGCTGGAAGATGTGACATAACAAAGGTCTCTTAAATAAAAGGCAGATATAATGCCCATGACAAGACTGAATAAAATTACCTCAGCCTTAGGAATCTTCTGAGGCACATGCATTAACTCTTTGTAGCACCTCCAGCGTAAAACCAGCTGGTGCTCTTTGGAATAAAGTTGTGCTGAAGACTAATCTTTTGGTTGATGTCTGTTTACTGTAAGGAAAGCAGAATTGCTTCCAGATTGTGTCCTTTCAAAAATCCAGCTCTGCAGATTGCTTGAGAGGAAGGATTCTTGCATGATTAAAAACTGGACTAAGGAGACCTCAGTTCAATACCTGGCTCTACCAGCAGCTTCCTGTTAGACCTTTAATAACAGACTTAATATGTCTGTGGCTCAGTCCCCTGTCCGTAAAATGGAGATTATAATAGCACTTAATCTCTGCCTTGTCTGTTTAAATTGTAAACTCTTTGGTGAAGGAACTGTCTCACTATGTGTTTGTACAGATCTAGCACCATCAGGCCCTGGTCTTGGCTGGGGCCTCTCAGCACTTCTATAATCGATAACAAAAAAAAATGTCTACTCTTTAGAAACACAGTGTCAGTGTTCAACCAGTAGCTAGTCTCATACTTAAGGTTAAATGCAAGCATTTTAAAATTAATTCAAGCTGTCTCATTTTGGCCTTAAATCATATGACCTTCCTAGTGAACTGCTTGCCTAGAAAACATTAATCATCCTCCTAACTGAGGATAAATGTTATCTGAACCTTATTTACATTTTCACTAAAATGTCACGGTTCCAATAGATAATCAGAATCACTCACCACAGTAGATTGTCCCAGACTGAGTTTAGTATAAATGTTATAGACAATGGTCACTATTTAAAAAAAATCAGAAATTGCCAGCATTTATCACGCATTGTTTTTTGAGATTACCACAGTGCTTCTATCTCCTTAGAATAGAGAGATCTGTAGAATCTCTGCAGTAACAGTTAGCATTCTAGCCTTCACGGTTGCAGAGAAAAGCTTGAAAATGTGAAATCTGAGGGCTGCAATACCACAAAGAAAAGAAAAAATAACCCAAATTTGGTGTTTTAAAAAATTGCATGAATTTGAACAGGGCTTGGCAGAATTTGATTTCTATACATAATGTTGATGGACAATATAAATGTTTGAGAATTTTTTTTACATTTTTATCCATTTGTGGGAAATCCTGGGGGTGGTCAAGCAGTAGGGGAAGGGTGTCAAACAATAATTATTTAGTGAGAATAGACACCGAGATTCAAAAAGTTAAAGCTTGATAACCGTTAAATACAAATTATCAACAGCATATGTCAAAATATACAAAGTAAATATCCTTACATCAAATTCTAAGAAGTTCTCCAGTGGCATTTTCCTGACTCTGATTTCACTGGTCATAGATGGAAACATGCTCTGTCTGTGTGTGTTCGGTGAGATCAACGTTTACCGACATTCACCGATAACAATCTAAACCTTCCAAGTCTAATTTTAAGACAATCACATAATTTTTGGGAACTCTTGGGGCTGGCAGTACTGCAAACTGGGTCGAAAAAGTGCTTTCCACTGTGCCTTGGAGAAGGGAGGAGCTGAAGCAGAGGTAACTATGCCCCTTAATTTCAAGGGCAGGAGATATTGGCATGTAGAGGTCTCCTTGGGATATGGCTGATCAGGGGAGGCATGGTCACACTCACAGTTATTTTGGGTCATGGGCTTTATTACAACCACAAGTAGGGTATGACATGGGCGACACATTAGCACTTTCCCCCCAAAGGATCAGCAGAAACTGATTGCAGTCAAGCAGGCCTTCAATTAAAAGATGGAAGGGGAAGTGAGTCCTTAATTTTATGGAAGCTATAAAATAATTGAATAAGGCCCAATATTAAATGTTAAAAAACCCATAATGTATTAAACATCGATTTTGCAATAGGTTTCCAAGTAGCACTTTATACGGTAACTCTCTGACTGGCAATTCATTACATGTATAGGGCCCAGCTAAAGTACAGTTGATGATTTCATAATGATTGGGCCAGAACATTGTTATTGTCTAACTACTCAAAGCCTACACCATCACCTAGAGATTTTACTAGCATCACACAGGTATAGCAGTTCCATTTGTAATTTTATTACTATTTGCTGGGGGATGGAGAAATAAGGCCAAGCTTGCTGGGAGATGTTGGGGGCTCCCAGGCAGCAGGGGAGAGCCAAGATGTTAGGAATCATAGACGATTAGAGGTGGAAGAGACCTCAGGAGGTTCTAGTCCAAACCTGTGCTCAAAGCAGGACCAATCCCCAACTAAATCATCCCAGCCAGGGCTTTGTCAAGCCAGGCCTTAAAAACCTCAAGGATGGATATTCCACCACCTCCCTAGGCAACCCATTCCAGTGCTTCACCACTATCTGAGTGAAAAAG
Source organism: Chelonoidis abingdonii (assembly GCF_003597395.2). Taxonomy (NCBI): domain Eukaryota; kingdom Metazoa; phylum Chordata; order Testudines; family Testudinidae; genus Chelonoidis; species Chelonoidis abingdonii. Next base: position 5,708,489 of record NC_133773.1, on the reverse strand, counting down.
TGTTTCCTAATATCGAAATATCAGGGTTGAAAGAGACCTCAAGAGGTCATCTAGTCCAACCCCCTGCTCAAAGCAGGACCAACCCCAACTAAAAAGAATGAGTAGCAGAGAGAGAGGGACCTGCATGGTGGGGGAGAGGCAGGAGTGGGGCGTAACTGCAGTGGAGGGCTGGAGAGCTGAGGGAATGAGGGGGAAGGAGAGCAGCTGGGTAGTAGTGAGCCAAGCTGCTGGAGAGACAAGACAGTTAGCACCAGTAGATGTGAACGTAGAACCCTCATTTAAAATTAATTCAGGGCAGGATGTGCCCCCACTGCCCTCTTGCCCTGTTGCTAATATCTGCAAGCTGTCAATGTTTGGCTTAGAAGCTGCAAATAACCACGCTGAGTTTATTGCACTGACCACTGTAGGGCCCAATCCTGCAAACCTTTGACTGGCACATAGCAGAATCACCGGAGTGACAGGTGACAGGAAGCACGATAAATGCCGATCGCAGAATCCTGTCCGTAAAAACTAAGGGTTGAATTTGGAGGGGAAGCAGAGAAACTGCCAGATGTTCTGTGTCACAAGGAGCCTTGTTGGCAGATGGCAGGATTCCAAACTGCTGGCTAACATTGCCCAGGTGGCACATTCATTGCTGCTTCATTCAGCTGGAACATACCGCTCAGTACTAGAGCTGGCAGCTTCTGTTGGCGTGCTCTAGCCAGCCAGCCATAGTCCTTTCCCACACAAATCAAGCCTCTTTAGCGTGTGATACACTCTGCAGGGTGGTAGCAGCTCGTCTCTCCCAGTGCTCCTGCGTGCTATGGATGGACGTACACTAGCAACTCAGTGTGAGAGCGGCTAAGACCGTGTGCTGTATAGGGCCTGCCGATGCACCTTCCCCTCTGTGCCCCACTCAGAACAAGAGCAAGGTTTCCCTTTTACATGTCTGTCAAAAGAATACAGCATCAGCTAGAGCTCTGCTTCCTCCGCGGCATGACCAACATTAAAACAAAGGCCTGGGAGCTGCCAATCTGAACTGTATTCCTGGCTCTACCACACGCTTCCTGTGTGACCATGTGGAAGCCGTTTAGGGCCAAATCCTCAAAAGAATTTAGGTGCCTAAGTCCTATTGGTTTCAATGGGAGCTAGGCATCTAAATGTCTTTGAGGAGCCGTGTCAGAGGGCTTTTTCAAAAGCCCACTGAAGTCAATGGAGCTGTAGTTGAGCAAAACATTTAAGCATGCGCTTAAAACCCATTCCTATTCTGCAAAGCTTTTAAGTGTGTCTTAAGTCAATGCTCAAGTGCTTTGCTGCATAGGGGTGCAATGCTGAATTGGAGCCATTCCACTGACTTCAGTGAGTTTTGTATCAGATGCTTAATCTTTGTGCCTCAGTTTCTCTAGCTGCAAAATGGGAATATTCCAACAGAGGGGTTTGCAAAAATCAATTAATTAATTAGTGGTTGTAAAGTACTTTGAAACATTATGATGCTATGCCCTGTAAAATATTATTATTATGGTTTTGAGAGCTACAATGAGCATTTCCAAGATTTACATGATAAATCATTCAAAACTATTATTATTTTGGCTTGTGATATTAGATCATGGTGGCAATGGACCAAATGTGCAATAAGTGCCACTATATTACTTATTAATATTCTCAAACACGATTACTGAACTACTCTAAATTAGACATTTTTCTACTGCATCCAGACCTTGCCTCTCATAATACAGAATTATTTTCCAGCATAATATGGTTTGGTTTCTACTTATAGGACATGATTACAGTGGTTAATGCAATAAGAAATACATTCAATAGAAAAGGCTTATTGCATTAATGTTTGCATCACTATGCTATTTGCACTATGTTAGCTTTGCCACTGACTCCAGAACTAGGATGTGAAAGGGAACTCTCATTGAAATGACAACATTGTATCTTTTTTAAAGAACTGATGATGACTTTTAAATGAACCAAGGAAGCAGTAATTAAACAGCTGATGAATGTAAATTTATAAAGAAAACATACAGCATGACTTGCTATTCACCAAAGGAATGAACAGAATATTACAGTGATGAAACCTCTCTTGCATACAAATAGTGTACAAGATTAATAAATGTCACTTGTACAAATTGAAATAGGTACACAGAGTACATATTTTATGACAGTGAAAATTATCACTGACACCACTGCAAAGAATAGGTAAGAAAGAGACAAAAAGTATTTTTCCATCATAGTCTATAAAAGCAATTGAGGCTATGACTACACTACACTTTTGTCAGTAACCTTTTTTTCAGTCGAGGTGTAAAAAAACACACCTCTGGCTAGCTGTGCACTAAATTAAAGTGCTTAGGACTTTGTCTGCATGGCAAACAGCTTAAAACTGATTCTTTAAATATAAGCAGGGCCCACACACTCCACAAGTCCATGGAATTCACCCCTGCCACAGAATTATGCTCTGGAATCCGAGCTTCTATTTAAAAAAAAAAAAAAAGTAGTGTTCAGCCCTTATGGTTGCTTGAAAACGTGAACTGGTGCAAAGTGATGCAGTGTCACCCACTTGAGCATGCAGGCAGCCTGAATCGGTTGCTCTATGACTTTGCTCCTATGGAATTTAGCATCTGCCCACTGTACCACAAAAGTAAGCATTTCCTCAGAGAATTGGCCAGTTTGCTGCAGTCAGATGCCCAGCACTTTGTTTTCTATGTCCTTGCCCCCCCTGGACCTGGCTGCATTTGCCTCTTGCTCTCCAGCTAGAGGAGGGAGCTAATGGGGCTACAGGGCATGCTTCCTGCACCATTACATCAAGCCAGGCAGCAGGGGCGTTTTTGTGGGTGGGGAGGGGGGGTAAGGGTATTTCATGGCTTTAAATTAGTCGATTTAACTGGCTATGAATTTACACAATGGCATCTCTAAATACGCACCAACAGATTTAGGGCCCAAACCTGCAAACATGCAAGTGTGACCCGTAAGCACATGGGTTGCTCCATTGAAGTTATGCTAAAAGTTAAGTGTGAGTGTAAAGTGTATATAGAAGTGAGTCCTTAATCAGCCAAATTTTGCCCTCTTTTTTATCTGTACTGTTATTATTGTGAGAATTTCGATACCACCTGGGAACCTCAGTCATGGACCAGAACCCTGTTGGGCTAGATGTTGTATAAACACTGAAGTCAATAGGGCTGTGCAAGAGGGCAGAAAATAGCCAAGGAAATTATCTGTCATTTGCGCTCAGGACATAATCTTCAAATGCTCAAACTTTAGATACTCAGAAACATTTTTTTTTTAATAAACCAAACAGAATAATTAGTCTTCAAGGAGAATTTTTCCCTGCCCCAGGCCAAGGCTCACATTTTCAGATCTTTTGTTATAGCCCTTCCAAAAAAACAAGAAGTTTTGCTTGATTACATTGTCGTTGTAAGTTGTAAACTGCATCTTTTCACTTTCAGTAAACTCAAAAACACGTGAAAGGATTTCTCCTCTCCTAACCAACCCTCCCTCTCCCCTAAATTTCAGATCAAAAGGTGACATTTTGGAAAAATTAGGAGCACTGGGATGGGGTTGGAAGCAGTTTTTGCAACTTTAACTACAGTGCTTGCTGCAGAAAGATTCTAATGTTCAACGATTTCTTTGATGTCAAAGTTCTTTCTCTGATAGATGCACCACAAGTGATGTTGGGAGGTTTTTCTATTAGAATCTTTTTCTAGCAATATGCTCAGAAGATATTTAAGAGATGTTTCAGAATCCTCCGCAGACCACATTAAGAGGTGTGCAACAGTACAAGAGCCTGGTGAAATGTATGCCAGCCTCCCTTCCGCCCTGGCACTAACTTTCAAGGGTTCCACAGGGAATTCCAGACTATGGGAAGAAGAATGCATTAAAAACCCAAAGACACAGTAATGAGTAAATTGCAACATTTCAATGCAAGGGAGACAGCAGTAAACATACATTTTCTGACCAGCAAGCTTCATAAATTTCCTAAGTTTAAAGACTTCCTGATTTTTTCATCTCTCTCTAGACTAAATAAAATGAAGAAACAGGGACCGATATATGTTCACCTGTCCAACCCACAGCAATAACATGACTGATACTTCTTCACTAAATGGATCAGGTGGAAGAGAGAGAGAGGATGATAAGGAGACTGACAGAGTCCCTTGCAAAGATATTGATCCACTAACTCTTTTCTCGTAATCATTTCGGAGACATGAGCTGACAGTAATTAAAATGACTTACACACTGGGCTGGTTTCAAACTCAAATCTTCGACTGAAGCCACCATATCCTGCTGCCGTGCGCGCTCGAATTTGGAAGATATATGTCGACGCTGGTTTCAAGCCATTCACCGTGATCTTCGTCTCTTTCGATTTGATGATAGTGTAGCTGGTCTCTTGATCCTTTCCCCCCCACAAAAAAGGCAGAGTTCAAGCATGTAAACAACAACGCTAGCAAAATACAAATTGCTAATTAACACAGCAGCTATAGCACTAATAATGACTATACCAACATGTTTAGAAAGAATAACTAAAACATGTAAAAATCTATACAAAGACTACATACTGCAAAGACATGGGGTCCAATTCTCTATTGCCCATCACTTTACATAGTCATTTACTCTAGAGTGAAGTGGATGTAAAATATAACAGGTCAGGAATTTTTCCATAAAATGGTGGGGGGGGGCGTTAATTGGATAATGCTGATTTGTTGAAATCGAATCCTTCTCTGGTCCAGGATGGAATTTCTGATTTTGCCCAGAGAACATGAGAGACATCCATCCCCCAGAATAGCTAATGGCCCAGTGATTAGGGCACCCACTCTGGCCCAATAAGAACAAAAGAATGGCTATACTTGGTCAGATCAATGATCCATCTAGCCCAGTGTCTTGTCTTTTAACTGTGGTCAATGCCAAGTGCTTCAGAGGGAATGAACAGAACAGGGCAATTATCAAGTGATTCCTCCCCTGTCATCCAGTCCCAGCTTCTGGCCCTCAGAGGTTAGGGACATTCCGAGCATGGTGTATTTCTGCCTATCCTGGCTAACAGCTATTGATGGATCTATTCTCCATGAACTTATCTAGTCTTTTTTGAACTCTGTTATAGTTTTGGCCTTCACAACATCCCCTGGCAGCAAGTTCCACAAATTGAATGAATATTTAATTATTTGCCCAAAATTGGAAGATCTTCAGTGGGACAAAGAGACTGACACTTTCTATATACAGCAAGGACTTGAACCTGGTTCTCCTATGTCCTAGGGAAGTGCCTTAATCAATGGGGTGACTCACCCTCTCTTTCTCTTGTTAGTATTTTTTTCCCCCCAAAAAATTCCCAAGGTCAAATTTTCATTCTGATGCAGAATTTAAACAAAACTCAAAACCTCACAGTTGTTAATGAAACAGAAGTCTTGTTTTCTGGTCAAACGCCACTGACTCAGGACATAGCATTTTAAATCCACTTTGCACAAGTGTCAACCACATCTTGAAGGGCCTGATCCTCATTTCCATTCAAGACACTTTACACTGCTCAGGCATTGCAAAGGGACCACAAAGTAAGCAGAGGTTATATTTACACTGCCAGAAGAGTATAAATAAGAATCAGGGCCAAAGGGTAGGGAGATGGAAAAATCAGTCCCGGATTCACACTAAGGCCATTTAACATCTTTCTGACAATATAAAGGTGCCTTAAAGTGAGCCCCTTTATTTGACACAGTGTACCTTGCCAGTGGCCAGAGTGAAAACGAAAATCAGCGCTATTATCTAGATTTTATGCTTGGTTAGAAATACTGACCAAAAATACTGAAAAACAAATACACACAAACAGATATAGCTATCTACACACACACACACACACACTATATACAGATATAATGACACACACACTTTTTGTGTGTGGTGAGGACCTTGTAAATAAATTTGCTGAAATAATCTGCAAGTTTTGAGTATAAATGAGCAGTTTGTGGTCATCTTTGATTTAACATCAGACTCAAATGTTTGGTAATTGCCACTAGAAATATTTACTTACTAAACAATCAGTATCCGATCATGTAAATTAAGGGCAACAGCATTGAACACAATATTGTTTTTTAATTACTATCTCCCTTCAGATCTCCATAATGGTATTTTAAGGTAAACACATGATTTCGAGGCAGATCTTTTAAGGTCTGATGCAAAGTCTCTTGAAGTAAATGGGCGTCTGTCACAGGATGGCTGACCTTTAAGGGGAGTTGGTCCGAGCCTTACTTGTGACCAAGCAAGTGAGTCTAAATGCCAGCAAGTGTGAGGGAGTTGTGGGAGGAGTGGTGCACTCCTGTGGCTGGGCCTAAGCGAGGGAGCAGGCCATGTGTAAGGAATGGCTCCTAGGTCACTGCAGCCTGTTCAGGGAAGAGCTTTGCTTGGTGTTACCTTCTGAGTCTGATGTTTAAAGAAGACAACAGTGCCCTGAAAGAAGGGCTGAGCAGGCTTTGGACATGGTATTAGTCCTTCCTGGGCTGAGGGAGACAGGCCACCAGCCCCACTAAAGTTAATGAGCTGTGGATCAAGCACCCAAGTGATCACCAGAAAACTCCAAACTTAGGGTACTCCATTTTCTAATTAAACCATGGAAAATTTGCCTGCCCAACTAATGGGCCTGAGTTGGACAAAAAAATGGGGAAAAAGCTGTTCAGTTTACTTTTAGGATGTGATTTCTCTTAAAAGAATGTGATTCAAGCCTTAATTTTCTCAGACTCTCAAGACAAATAATTCTTATAACATGGGGACAGGCTTTCTTAATTTATTATTATACAGGGCTGTATGGCAAGAGAATGCAAATTAAGTTAATGACAAACGAGAAGTGCTAAGGATGACATAGCAATTAGCTGAATGAATAATGGGGAAAATGGGAAGTTAATATTAGTTCAAATTCTGACTTGCATTTCAATCTGATTACATTCACAACTCATTCATGTTTGCCTTCTGGAAACTTTTGAGTGCATGAGCTTTACTATTGAAAATACCAAGCTTCAATATTAGCCAAAAGCAAATTTCACACTATATATTCAGTTTTATAATTTATATTTATATTGTTTAGTTACATGAAAAACTTAGCTTCCAATTCAGCAAGGCATTTAGACAGATACCTAACTTTAAGCTTCTCCATACTCCCTTTGAAGTGAATGAGACTACACACGTGGAAAACTAAGAACATGCTTAAGTATGTTGTACATTCAGTGCCCCCAATCAGATAACAGAAACAATATCACATGACTTATGTAAATGACCAAGACAACGTACATTATGAATGGTTGCAACAGTTGTTTATGAACAATTTGCAGACTAAGAACTATTTGATGAAGATATTTGAGAATAATTTGAATCAAACTTGTGAACTATTTAAAGACAATTTGCAAACACAACAAAAGAAAAAAATAATCATGCGTTTCATTGTTAATTACTGGCTTATCATTAATGGTGATGATAGTAGGCTAAAACATCGGAGATAATTTACCCCAGTCTAGTCAAAGGGAAGTGCGAAATGTACCGCAGCGTAATGTTTATGACACATGTAACAAAAGAATTAATGATTGTTTATTTCAAGCAAAGACAAATTCTAGTTCCTTGCTTCATATCTCATCACAAAATCACCATTTTGAAACAGCTACATTTCTGATGCCAAGGAAAGTTCAATTTCAATCGACAGTTCAAAAATAACAGGGACACTTCAAATGTGCACACAAATCTTCCCTATGTTAAGTTCTCCTCACACCTTCTATGGGTCATCTTAATTATCACTTCAAAAGTCTTTTTCCCCCTGCTGATGATAGCTCATCTCAATTGATTAGACTCTTCCTGTTGGTATGCATACTTCCACCTTTTCATGTTCTCTGTATGTATAAATATCTCCTGTCTGTGTGTTCCATTCTATGCATCCAATGAAGTGAGCTGTAGCCCACAAAAGCTTATGCTGAAATAAATTTGTTAGTCTCTAAGGTGCCACAAGTACTCCTGTTCTTTTTGTGGATACAGACTAACTCTGCTGCTACTCTGAAACAAATCTTAAAGCCCTTCAGCTACTGAATATGGAGACAAAGAAGGTGAGTAATTCTTCAGAGTAAATCTTTCCTGGAACTATGCCTAAATCAAAAGAAATTGATCAATCAAAAGTCTTTTCTCTCTACAATGTCAGTGTTACTTGGACTCACTGGAGCAGTGGTATTGGGTCCCCTCCTGAAATGCATTGCATACCCCCTGGCAGCCTGCAAAGCTGAGATACAATCCCTCCCCAGAGTTTCTCATAGCATGTGCCAGCCCCGCTCTGCCCCAGAGACGAGCTATATCCTACAGTACAATCCAGCCCGATGTCCAGACTGTCCATTGTATGCCTTATAAAGTAATCCAGGACAAAGGGAGAAACCTGGGCTGGCACATATGGACAAGTTAAACTGAGAGTCAACTTTTCAAAAGGTTTCAGCACCCAGAAGCTCTCACTGAGAACCACTGGGTACAGAGCGAAAATGTGACCCCACTTGTGTATGTTGAGTGCTTTAGAAAATCTATCCCTGAGAGGTTTATTGGGGGAGGGGGTGGAGACAATAAAAGAATGGGTTTATTTTATACTGAAACCATGACCTTTGGTGTATGTGCATTTTGGCACATGAACAACATTGTAGTTGTGAACTAACGGGCTTATTTTCAATGCAGGGTATTAGCTCTCAGATGTCATTCAGAATAAAATATTGTTCTCTCCTTTTATGGAAACAACTGACTCGAATCTTTTTGGAAAAATGGAGCAAAAATCCACTCACCTGAAGCTCTGTTAAGGACTTTCAAAGATGCAGTAGGCACCAGTATCAGCAAGGGCTTTTCTGGGTGAAAACTATGTTCTAAGCACTCTAACTACATCATTGCTGCATGCTGTTGTGCCTACATAGTTAAGGAACTTTGGCATATTTCATTGTTACTTGACTGATCGTTGCTGAATGTCCTAGGGATCTCTAGGGTGGGAAGGAGCGAGGGGGGAACAGTTCTGCAGCTGACTGTATCAGCTATGGCCTCACACAGCACTGATTCTGTGGACAATGGCAGCACAGCTGATTTGCTGGAGAACAATCAATGAAAGGGTTAAAGGCCAACCTTCTTGTTTTTACTGTTCTCTAAACACAGCTTGTTGCATTCATCTAATCTAATTTACACAGTTTGAGAAATATAACCACAATTACAAGGCTTCTCTTGTGTGATACATTCTTACATTCTATTTCACTAACCATCCACATTTAGCAGTGGACGTACATTTCACACACACAGCTCTAAAATGAATCAAGTCTTTTCCAAGGGTTTAAGGACCCAGTCCTGGAAGGAGCTGAGTAGGACTGGTATAAATTTTTCTGTTAATTTTTTTTTTCAACAGAAAACTGGGTTTTCAACTAAAGTTTGTTTTTTGTTTTTTTTTTGCTGAAAAGTGCTTTCTTCAGAAAGTTTAGATTTTTCATTAAAAAAAAATACAAGTGCCCCAAAAACAAAATATTTTTTTCAGATGAAAACTGAAATAATTTTATTTGGCTATCTATCCTGATGCCTCATAGGAGTTGTAGTTTTGTTTCCTCTTGTCCCCTCTTCTCTGTGGGCCGAGCTCCTCAGCCAGACTTTATCTCCCATGATTCACCATGGCCAAGGCCTCCCTTGATGTGTCAGAGGGGAGACTGTTGTGCACTATGGAAGATGTATTCTGAACAAGGAGCCTGGCCTATAGAAGAGAATGGGAGAGTGAGGAACCTGAACTACAACTCCCACAAAAGGGACATTTCAGAATCAAAACATTTTTTTTTGAATTATTTCACCAAATAGTTGGGATTTTCCATGGGAAACCCCCCTGTCCTCATTTTCCAACCAGCTCAATAGCCATGCACCCTCAGCACTTGTTGACTTCATTGGGAATTGTGGACATTCAGCAATTCACAGGATTATATTTTATATGATTAACTCCTGTTGTTTCTAGGAATTGTAAACCTCACACAGCCTTGAAAATTATTATATAGCATGGTCAAGATTTACAAAAGTAACTAGTGATTGAGTGCTTCAATTTTTTTATTCTTAACTTGAGATACTTTTAAAGGTCCTGATTTTCAGAGGTTGGGTGCACAGCATTTTTTTGAAAACCAGACCCTTTTAAGGTGTCCCAGGTTGTGCGTTCAAAAATCAAAGCACCCCCCATCACTAGTCACCTTTGAAAATCTTGGCTTAGGTGCATAACTCTCACACATTATTTACACAATTGTATTTGTTATAATGCGTATTGTAATGTTTTCTTTTTTTTTAAAAAAAGTAAAGAATAAATAACATTGTGTAAAAGAGGTTTGACACTTATGAGATAATCAAATATGTACAAATATTACTGATTTGTTAAATATTTTATTCATTTGATGGGCAAATGCAATTGAACTGGTCAAGCCAGGTGAGTAGGATGATGAACTATATGGTAATAATACCTATTCTATAGCACTTTTCACCAGTAGATCTCAAAGTGCTTTACAAGGGAAGGTAGGATTACTATCCCCTTTCTACAAATGGGGAGACTGAAGCACAAAGAGGGGAAGTGATTTGCCCAAAGTCACCCAGCAGACCAGTGGCAGAGCCAGAAACAACACTCAGACCTCCTGAGTCCCAGTCCAGTGCTTGGTCCATGAGGCCACACTGTTACCCTACTCTCTGGTCAACATTTCTGGGAGCCAAAATCTACTGTCTGTCTGTCTGATGGATGAACGGGTTTCCATCTCAGACATCTGAACTTGGTTCTGCCCTTCCAAACCTCTCATTCCCCTCCCCTTCTGCTCCACAGAACTCATCCTTACTCGCTTGTTAGCAATACTGGCTACTTCCCTCCCTCCTAGGCTAACGTGTCACAAGGTGAAAAAGTCTCTTCCTCTGAACTGGTGGTGTATTCCTCTTGGAAGCAAGTTTCTGTTAGCATCTGCAGTGCCCCAGAATCTTTTTTTTTTTCCCCAGCCAAAACTTAGATCCACCCTCTTTCCCTGCCAGAACTCCTGAGCTTCACTGAGTGTAAACTTAGCGAAGCTGAGGATTGAGCCCTGTGAACCTAGAATATTTTCATCCTTCCTCAAGCAACCTGTCCTGGAGAAATGGCATTTGGGGGTGGGTGAGTGGCTGGTACTGGCACTCTGGGTGGGACACAGGGTGTTGTATGTATTGAGAGCAGTGAAGAGCTAATAGCAAAAGAATGAAACGTCCAATTTGGCTCAACACTGACAAGTTCAGATGCTCATTTGCAGTTTATCCAAATTCTTTGTGTTTAGAAAACCAGGCTCGGAGTTACATCACAGCCAGCGTCCTTGTGAGATGTGAGATATATCCTGTTCCAGCCAGGTAAGAAGCACCAGAAAGGCCTTGCTCAGTGAGTTTACCGGGGCCCAGATACACTGGAACAAGAGAACTATGCAAAAGAAAACAAACATCCCAAACTTTCTGGAAAGCACAAAAAGGTTCCAGTTGGAGATCTGGACAAACGCTCAGGGGGTGCTGACTATATCCAAATGAATGTGCCTGTCCCGAATGACATGGAAAGTTGTCCTGACTCTTAGCACCTTTGAGCCACTGTTTATTTTGAAGACCAAGGGCTGAATTTCTGCCCTCAGACCCAAGGAAGCAATTCCAACTGAAGCCAGTGGGAGCTGCATCCATTTCCAGGGGCACAACTTGTCCCTAAATGTCTTGGGCCAGGTACTGATGTCCCTGTTCAGGCTGCCCTTTATGTGGGTGCAGAGCACAAATGAACCTTCCCCACCTTGTGCTGCCCAGGCCAATGCAAGCAGATTTGAAGGCCCTGTGCTCTGGGTCGCTCCCTCTGTTACACTGGAAAACTAGGGTGACCAGACAGCAAATGTGAAAAATCAGGACGGGAGGAGTGGGGCAACATGAGCCTATATAAGAAAAAGACCCCCAAATGGGGACTGTTCCTATAAAATCAGGACATCTGGTCACCCTACAGGAAAACTGAGCTGGCCTGCTTGCATAAAGTAGTAGGTTGCACCCCATGAAACAGAGAAGCAACATCCCCACAGCCCTATCAGCAGACATCCTGCCTTTCTGAGACTGGAAGCTCCCTGGTGCTCTCCTTGGAGCATGGCAGCTCTGCTCTGCCCCAAGGATGGGGACATGCCTATGTGGTGCAATGACACTCGCCATTTTAAAGTATTTTGTGCCTATCATAGTGCCTAGATGCTCCCAGCCAGGTCAGGGCTCCATTGTGCCAGGCCCTATGTACACACACACACACACACACAACCCACAAGAGACAGTCCCTGCCCCAAAAAGCTCAAGCTCTAAACAAACAAGACAGATGAAATGAGGAAGGGGAAACAGAGAAGAGAGAGGGGAAGGACCTTGCCCAAGGTCAATCCTCTGTCCTTATTCTGACAAGCCTCCTATGGACTTCAGTAAGAACTCTGCCTCAAGGAAGACTGCCCAGTGCTTCAGGATGTGGCCCCCTCCACTGGAAGTCCCTTGGGACAGGGACTGTCTTTTTGTTCTGACTTTGTACCATGCCTACCACAGTGGGGTTCTGGTCCAGGACTGGAGCTCCTAGGTGCTACCATAATGCAAATAAATCATAACAACAACAACCTATTGCAGAGATACAATCAGAACACCAACATGCCCTGGCAGACGGTTCGCTGAGCATTGGAATCAATGGCAGCTGATCCTTAAAACCAAAGCTGAAGTGTAAAATTAAAAGATTGGGGATTGCCTGATGCTCTGTGTGAGAAGACAGATGCTAGTTCCCAAGTTCCTTTGATTCATAACAAATTAGTATACTTTAATTTAATGTGATAAGACTGGAGATGAAACTGACATGCCGTTTTAATGTATTTGTTCAACAGAAGTGGCACACTAATGGAAAACACACACATTTCAAGTCTTCCTAATCATTTACTGCAGAATCAATCTGACATTGATTTATGCATAAAATTGCTTCATTCCCTTCCAGGCATAGGATAATTATAACTAAAAGAGAAGGACAGCAAAGAGAAGGTACTTAGGATGCTTTGCAATCAGTCAGTCACACCTTTTCAAAATATTTGATTTCATACTCCAGGATGATGCCGTTGGGTCGATCCGGCTCCTGCCAGGAAAGGGAGATGCTATTTTTAGCTATCTTGCCTTTTTTCACAATACTGATTGGAGACGGTGCTGCAAGACAAGAGAAAAACAGAACAAGCCAATAGTTAGTAGGATAGTATCTTGTTTCCTAATTAAAATTCAACATTGCAGATGCTACTACGTAGAGTCCACTGATGTCAATCGGTGTAGTGCACTTTGACTTCAGTGTGGATTTATATCGGTTGGGATCTGGTCCTTTGGCCTCAGTGGAACTATGTGATTTTCACTAGGTGAGGCATTGTTCCCATTGATGATTTCTGATGAATTCTGAACTGTGGTCTCAGTCCAGCTGCCGTTACAAAAACTTAGTGTTGTTTTCAAAGAATTGTTATGAGGCTGGGTAAGGCAGAGCAGGAGAGATTGTCAAAATTCAAGGTTTTCCAAAGGAAAAGAAAAAGGGAGGGCATTCTTTTCCCAAAATGTTTGCAAAGAAAATTCATCCCATTATCTAACCAGCTCTAGCAACTGGCAAGATCCGGAGTGGGGAGGCGGGTGCTCAGAGGGAGTCAGAAGTGACGCACAAGGAATTAGGAGTGTGAGCCCAGGAGTCTATGAGAGCGGAGGAGTATTGCTGCATGGCCAGGCAGATGGCAGGGCGTGGGGAGGAGAGAGAGAATTTGGAGCAAGTCAATGTGAGCACAGTACCTCTGCCAGAGCTCCCCACCAGTGCGGGGATCAGGACTGGGGGCAGCAAGTGCTGGGGGCAGCTAGGGGTTGGCAGTGTTGTTCAGTGTAGATAATGATTCAAGGAAATTTGCCTTATTTTTCAAAATGGTTGGTGTTATTTCAAGCCAGGGAACACCTCTATCGATCTGCCTGCTGATCCACCTGTTGTACCTAGCTAACCTCAAACTTTATAACACAGCCGTCTCCTCTGTATCTGAGTCTGCTTTACTGCAGTGTGGTTACTGAGAGAGTGTGTTGTCCGGCTTTGCTCGCAGGCCGTTGGGATGGAAGCATAGTGCCTGATCATTTAAGTTCTATTTTTTCATATATTTTCATCCTCACTAAATTTGCCTCTAGAGGGAACATTGTAGGTTCTCTGTCCAGAAGAGCTCCAGAAACAATGGACAAGTTTGGGATGTCTCAAGGAATGCATTCGGGGCTTGTCTTTATTGCACTGTTGGATCAAGCTAGGAAGGCTTCTCCCCTGTTACTCTAGCCTGAGTGAGGACAGGCACACCGGCAGCACGGTGATTGTATTCGTTGTACAGAGTAGTGGCGGCAGCCCTGCACCAGCAGCGCTCCAGCTGTAACTTGTACCCCTCAAAGGGTCAGGGTAACTTGAGTTTAAAGCTTCCCTTCAATCAAGCTAGAGATTGGTGTGTGTGGACAGGAGTGTAAGTTATCCCTCCAGGTAACACTGCAGTGAAGATAAACCCGCAGACACCAACAGGGCAGCGTACTGCGCTGGGAGTCTAGCTAAGCATGTGGAGGCTGACTCTTGGGTCTACTCCAGCCCCTTGGGGCTGCCCTTACAGCTGTCACCTAAGGGTGGCAGGAAATGGTGTTGGCATTCAATAAGTCCCTTGGCTCATTAGTCAGTCCTGACGTAGGGTATGCCAGCATGCACTGCAATAGAAAATCCTGCAGCAGCAAATCTCAGAGCCCAGATCACCTGACTTGGGCTCGCAGGGCATAGGCTGCAGGGCTAAATACTGCCAGTGTAGATGCTGGAGCTCAGGCTGCAGCCCAAGCGCTGAGACCCTCCCCTCTCACTGGCTTTCAGCCTGAGTCGAATGTCTACTGCTATTTTTCACCCAGCAGCCTGAGCCCCAAGAGCCTCAGTCAGCTGACGTGGGCTCAGAGACTCGCTGCTGCGGATTTTCTATTGCAATGCAGACAGTGTCCTGGCAGAAAGAGTCCGTGCTCTGTGCTAGCACAGGCACTACTGTGCACGGTTAAAATAGCTCCATCTGTTGCTCCCGAGGCAGCTAAACTTCAGTGCTGAATACAATGGCTGACGTTAGAATCTTTACTATTTCCTTGTTTTTTTTAATTAACATTGCTGAGATGATACCCTGGATGCCACCGTGACATCAATTCCTTGCAAATGGAAATTGTAATAATTTTAATGGTGACCACTAGGCAGCAAGCCCAGTGTGCAGTTTGTATATTGGACTTTGTGCCGGCTCTGGGAACCTGCAGAATTAAAGGAACTATATAATTTTAGTATTCAGCCTTCCCAGGCTATTTTCTATCTTTCCAGCTCACACATGCACTGCAGATATATTTGATGGTTCATTTTCAACTCAGAGACCTAAACAACTTTTAAAGTTATGTTTTTTACAACCGCTACCAGCTCCCTCGCAGAATGTCCCGTGGAAAATAAAACTTGGTGCTTTTAATGCTCTCCTGAGTCCTTGATGTGTCTGCGCAGAGTTGACTGGGGCTGTGGTGGTCTCCAGGGATCACACACACAAATTTGGAAGGGAGTCAGAAAGAGAATGATGCACAAGCTAAATAATGCCAGTGTTCTTTAAATCGATGGCAAAATCCACAGGTCTAAAAATGACAATAAGGAGATATGAGAGCATTGGGGCAACACACGTCTGTCTAGGTACCTAGACTCCCTGTTGTTTTTTGAGATACCTATATGAACTCCAGTACCTCAGTATTTGAGCACCTCACACGACAATATGTTTATCCTCACAACACGCTGTGAAGTAGGAGGACGACACTTATCCTATTTCACCCATCAGGGCATAACATACGCAAAGACTATGTGACCTGCCCAAGGCAAGGCAGGGAATTGAACCTTTCCACCCCACTTCACTTGAAGCTGGCATCCTGCCCACCATATCATCTTTTCTTTTATAGCTGAGATTGCACATCTTCTCCATTCAGCTCTGCATCTCTCTCTGCTGCCCATCAAACAAATAGCATTTTGTGTTTGCTGTACAAATGATAATCCTCAATTCAAACATATTTTATCTTACAAAATTTCACTGAACCATAAAAATATTACTTTTTGTAGGCAAGAGGAACTAATTAACAAGCTACCAAAAAAAAAATCCCAGTTAAATAACAAAGACAACAAACAAACACTCATTTTGCCAACTCCAATCTGCAGCCAGAAGGAATATGAGAAATCTTCCAAATGTTTATTCCTGGATTGGATACCGTTGGAAAGCTTGTGTTTTTAAAATCAGGACCCTAAATCTGAACCTCTTCCAGGTAAACATATTCACCTGCTGTCTACTAATCTCTCATCCCTTTGGCTTTCTGAGGACACTGGAGAGTACTATTCTTTCCTGCATGGTCTTTTCGGAAGAGCAGGCCTCAGCTTCACAGTCACAGCACACGCTCCAGGGTGCCCAGAATTGAACTGCTGAGAGGGTATAAACCAGAGAGGTGTGAAAGGCCTTGAACTTGTAGACAGTTTAATTGATTCTAAGACCAGAAAGGACCACTATCATCATTCAGTCTGACCTCCTGCATAACCAAGCTATAGATTTTCACCATTTACATCAAGCCCCATCTGATGGTTGAGCTAGAGGATGTGTAGAAAGACATCCCAGTTTGATTTAAAGAATTCAAGTGATGAGACTCCCACCTCTGACAAATGAGAGTGTCTCTCTTGAGTTAAATAGGATTCTGCTTGTCCAAGTGGGGCTTACGCTGTCTCTTACACCTAGAGCGAGCTTCTGTATTACCCATCCAAGCACCTCAGAAGCTGGAACTCTGAGAAGCACAATACCTCCCAGAGGACTTGTGCTGCATGGGGAATGGGGGAGTAATCTACTACAGCTGTTTTCAGGTGCAGGCTACTGCCTGTCTTTGTGCAACCAGCCAAGCATGAAAAGGGGAGAGAGCGGGGAGATGCCATGGTTTTGTCTACTCCTTCCTTCCTCTCTATCCACTTGCTTCCTGGACAGACCATCTGGCATGTAGCACCCCCCACTTCCCCCAATCCCCAGCAGCTCTGGTCTGGACAGCCCCAAAACAGATGCAAAAGGCATGGAGGAAAGAATCGTCCCTCATAAACTCTTATGCAGCCACATTATGGCTAGTGGTGTTCTTCTGATGGATTTACATCACACAGGAATCTCCATTGGTACTGATCTCCCTCCTCCCTTGACATGTGAATGACCGGGTGTGATGTATCAGACATGTGTATGTGACATGTGAGTTGTGTGCATGTGAGACGTGTGTCTGTGTGTTATGGGGAAATATTAGCCAATAGAGAGGAGGCAGTGGTGAAGTCTCACATATTGGGAAGAAGTTGCTCAGAGCAAGCTCCTCTCATGATACACATGAAATTGAGAGCTTAAGGAGGCCAAGCTGTCTCCTCAGCCATTGAGGAGCTGGTCACATGTCATACAATCAACACCTCCCTTTGGGAAATGGTGTGTTTGGAAACAACTGGGCCAAAACATAACTCGTTCTTTACTTTTCTTCTCTCGGCTTCTCCCCAGATCTGGGGATCTAGAGTTGTGCCTATCAGGGCCAGCTCTACCATTTTTGCCGCCCCAAAAAACACTCGGACTGTGCTGCCTCAAGAATGGCCGGAATGCTGCCCCTTAGCATGTGCCAGCCCAGTCATGTGTTTCCTTTGCTGGTGCCTGGAGCCAGTTGTGGTGCCTACAGAGTCTCAAAGGGCATCAGGAGTAGCCACTGTGATCTTTAAGAGACTGCAAGCTTTGCAATGTGTTTATGTCCCTTTACGCTGCTTTGCACTTTCAAAGTTCCCTTCACAAAAAGGAAGGCTGTGGAACATATGTTTAAAAAGAAAAGAAAGAAATCTGAGATTATTTCTGGAGTTTGTACCCTAACCCTAACGAATCAGGGAAACATCAGACCATAAGATTTACAGCGCATGTTCTGCAGCTCAGCTGAATTTCAGCTCTTCCTTTCTGTGTCCATGCATCTGAAGCTTTCCACCAGAAGACAAAGCCTCAATAGAAGCGACTTAGCATCAAGAATGCTTTACCAGATAAAAGACCTTTCATTTGATATGTGGTAGATTTTCTAATTTGTCAAAGAGATTTAGGAGTGCAAGTCCCATTAAAACAATGCAGCTCGTGCTCTTCAATCCCATCAACACTTTTGAAAATCTCTCTCTAAGATCTTAAAGGCAGTTAAGTACATCTCCTATAGCACAGAAATCAGGATACCAATATCCTTTCTGAGAACACATGTAAAAGAAAATGTACCATCCCTGCTCCAATTATAGAGAAAAATAGACATAGCAGGGGTATAGTAATAAGCATGTTCAAATTACCGTGCAAACACTAATCCTCACCATGACACTGGGATGGGGGAGGGAGGAGTATGTTTAGCCCCATTTTAATAATATGAAAACAAAAGTGGAATTGAAGTATCTTGCCCAAGACCATGCAATCCAGTGGAAGAGCCAGGATTAAATTTCACAAGCATCTCGTGGCCAGCTGGCTCACGTGCTCAACTGCAATCCCAAAGGTCATGGGTTTGAGTCTTGCTCAAACTCTCACTGAAAAGCCAGCACCAAAGTACCGCCCAGTCTGTGGGGTTAGGAAGCTAAAAGGAGTCAGATGTGATGCTAGCAACATCACCTCCTTGTGTACCATTGGCTATGGAAACTGACATGCCTGCCTGCTGAATCACTTGGCTCAGGGCAGACTTTGACTTTTTTGAGTGTCTCACTTCTCATAGACTCATAGGCCAGAAGGGACCAATATGATCATCTAGTCTGACCTCCTGCACAAAGCAGGCCACAGAACCCTACCCATCCACTTCTATAACAAACCCCTAACCTATGTCCGAGTTATTGAAGTCTTCAAATTGTGGTTTGAAGACCTTCAAGCTGCAGAGATATCCACCAGCAAGTGACCCATGCCCCACGCTGCAGAGGAAGGCGAAAAACCTCCAGGGGCCCCTGCCAATGTGCCCCGGGAGAAATTCCTTGCGACCCCAAATATATGGCGATCAGCTAAACCCTGAGCTGTGGGCAAGACTCACCAGCCAGCACTCAGGAAAGAATTCTCTGCAGTAACTCAGATCCCATCCCATCCAACATCCCATCACAGACCATTGGGCAGACTTATCTGCTGATAATCCAAGATCAATTGCCAAAATTAAACTATCCTATCATACCATCCCTTCCATAAACTTATCAAGCTTAGTCTTAAAGCCAGATATATCTTTTGCCCCCACTACTCCCCTTGGAGGGCTGTTCCAGAACTTCACTCCTCTAATGGTTAGACATAGCTCTGCCTTTGCAAGCTTACAAACTTTAATTTCTGGCTGCATAAGTAGCCCGCATGTTCAGCTGCAGCCAGGCAGAATGCTGAACTCTACCGGGAAAGAGAAGCAAGATAAGAAAACGGGTAAGTGAACTCCCAAAGTAAATTAGAGAGGAAGTAACTATATCCATTTTGGATCTTCTTTCTAAGAAGTGTTAAAGTGTAATCATAAGATAAAGACCAATTAAGTATATTTAATCAATCCCAGTGGTGCTGGAATGATACCGCAGCTTCTCTGCATCCTTAACACATTGAAGTTACAATGCTCTGAACTGAAGGAAAGTATTAAGTGTTTTAGAGTTTTCTTTATCAAACAAAATGTAATTCAAACTGAGCCGTTAGACAAAGTCTGCAATCATTCCATCTTAAAAGCCTGCAACTGAATACTGTGCTATATGATCTCAGGAAAATAAAAGGATAATATTGAAACTTGCTTTTTAAAGGTCACTGGTTCTACAAGGGCATTATCCTTTTAATAAAAGGGAGCCCGTCCACTGAAAAGTTCCATTTAGAGTATAAAATTCAGGATGTGTAGAAAATATAATAATTTTTGCACAAAGGGGTGAGTGGGTAGGAAGGAAATTCTTATTTAAATCTTTGCCTTGATGTCAAAGGAGTGGATGTAAATAATATTTCCTTTTGATGCTGTTTACAAGCGAATCTGCACATTCATGCTAACTTCAAACAAAATTTGTAAAATGAAAGTGGGAGATTACATCATTTGCATTTACGGTCGCTGTTCATCAAAACAATCGTGAACGTGATGAAGACAAACAGAAAATGTGACAAGGTGTGAAATTGCTAATGTACATTTTGCTTTCCTGACACTAAACCTAATCATAAACCAAATAACATCTCTGAAAATTGGTCTTACTTTTTATGCTGTTTGTAACATTTCCTTAATAGCTTTAAGTGGCCAGACTAAATAAATAAAAGTCACTGCCAATTACCCATCATTATTCATATCTGAATAACTACAGAACAGGATTTCATAAGAAAAAGACCTTTTAGAACATTTTTCCTCTGCAACCTTTTATAATGACATTAGCACTGAATTAGCCAGTGAGGCGCCAAACACAGTATCCAAGAAGTACTGCACTGAGCCTTAGTAAAATCTAATGTACAACAAAGTTTATGGGAATAAAATCTTAATTGTATTTTAAGACAAACTAATGTTATCAGGTAAATGACCACTGCATCAAGATAAAATAATTAATACAGACTCTACAAGTCATATTCTAGATAATGCTATCCCTGGCCCAATTAATTTTGCCTTTGTATATTTCACTTTGGCACAGACAGCAGCTAATGTTTCTTCATCTCACTCCCCAAACCCAAATCTGGTGCAGCTTTAGATTAACCAGTAGGGACGCTGAGAGAAAAATACAAGTTTGGCTCATTCTCATTGCGCTAAGCAAGCTATTTTCCCCTAGCCAAGACCCTCAATCCACCCCTGATCTCCAAGGGGCCAGATTGTCACTTGGAGTAAATCATCATGCTCCCTCTCAAGTCCACAGATGCATGCCAATTTACACCAGCTGAGGAGCTGACCCCACTTCTCCTTGTTGTCAGCTCTCGGCTTCAATTTCCTTTTAAAAGAAGATTAAAGTATCAGCAAAGAAAAAGATTCTGCTCTTGCTGTCTTAGCATTGAAAGCCATAGTGATCTGTACCGTACATGCAGCTATGCTATGGACCTTAGCTTATTTTACTAGTGTTTTATATCTGCTGGCAATTTACTGAATCCGATTACATTTCTCTGTGTGTAAACATGCTAGGATCTAGAATTTCAACCTCCTAAACACCTTGGCATTCTTTCCTAGATCTTGTGCCAATGTTGCCTTGCAGTCAGAAATCACAGCAAATGGCACAAAAGTCAAACTCATGTTTAAGATTAGATCAAATCCATCAATTGTCATCACAGAACCAAAAAACCCACAGTATCATTAACACACGGTAGCACAGGAGACTGGCTGTAACTGGAGAAAAGGAATGCAGAGTCTACTGGAAAATTAATGTTACTTGTTTCCTAGTTAACACTGGCCACACTTCAAAAGCCTAGTTTATTGCAATTTGTCATTCTGTTTCTAATTAATGGCATTATTGGATTTTTTCCTTAAGGTCTTTAGTTATTGCCGAATGTGGAAGCTACATAAGGGTTGCTCAATTTAAATGAAACAACATATTTCCAGGTAATAAGAAATTACAGTAAACTTCCCACAGCAGTGGATTTATTTGTTTTTAATGATAATGGTTTAGAAAAACAGAAATATGAAGCTAAAAGGGACAGTGGGGAAAATGTTAGTGACTTTATTGTCTTCTCTGCTTGGATTGCTAGATAATACACCTATCCTTTTACCTCAGGAACCTTGGGTCATGCTTTTAAAAGATCTCAGAACCCACCAGCATCTCAATCAACTGTTGCCGGATAGCACTTTTGAGAATCTAGTCCATGAGGTGAAATTCACCTGAGCGATACACCACTTCGATTCCACTGCAACTCTATTTTGAGATCCCACTCTGGCCCATTATAAGGGAGTGACTATTACCACACATGATTAAATTCTGTACATTATGCAAAATAGGGTCCCACTCCTGTAACATCTGAGTCGTCCTAAGTCAATGAGTCTCCTTGAATGACTAAGGTCTTCTTCGTGCTAGCCATCTACGCAGGGGCAAAACTTCACCTGTTTACATTAAAACATGAACACATCCTCTATAAAACGATGCCATTTCCTTAGAACTTCTACCTGCCGGAGTTCATAAATAAATTCCAGCCCTCAAACTGACCCCCAGCTTCCCTCCCTCACCCCCACTCTGAAAGCTGCAGAAAACAGAGAGGGCCCTTGCAGCAGGCCCTGAAATTCAGCAGACTCAGGTTCTCTCAAACCAATGGGAGTTGCTAGTTCCAGAGTCTAGGGACCCTCGCTGAAGATGGGCTCCCCATCTCAGTAGTCCTGGGCATGACTAAGGAAAGCAGCCCAATTAAACTTAGCTGTTTTAGCCCCTCCAGAGGAGAAGGGTTCTCTCTCAGGTAGCTGCCACCCCAACTCTTCTGAGTTTTAACTATTAAAACTAGCTTCATGTCAGGCTATTAGCCAGAATGGAGATGGTGGCTGAGGCTGGAGCAGGAACAGGCAGAGGCTGGAGGAGCCAGCTGGGAATTCTCCCCACAAGGTAGTATCACTGTGCAGACTAGAGTGGCTGCATCTCTTAGGAACCTGCATACCTGCCTTGGGGACACTTGGTCAGGCCCTTGGTTGTGGATTGGCTGGCCCCTGTTGGCATGGGCCTATCATCAGACTTGCAGGGATGACTCGTTAGGCTCAGAACACTCACCAGCTCAGGCCCGGGGATGGCTCCTCTCTCTCCATGAAGCAGACACCAAGATGAAGAAGGAGCCAGCTCAGATCACGAGGCACAGAGCCCACCAGGAATCTGCACCTCTGGACCATAGGGGGGGTTTGAATCAATTCAAGCACATTGCACATGGAGACAGAGAAATGGGGTTTGTTTTTTCTCTCTTCCGTTGGAGATCCCTGTTGTCT
Source organism: Chelonoidis abingdonii (assembly GCF_003597395.2). Lineage (NCBI taxonomy): Eukaryota > Metazoa > Chordata > Testudines > Testudinidae > Chelonoidis > Chelonoidis abingdonii. The sequence continues at coordinate 5,685,599 of NC_133773.1, read as the reverse complement.
TTCATGAGGTCACTCCCCACCACTTTACTTCCCTTATACTATTCCAGAGATGGCTGGGGAAAAGCTACAGTAGACAGACAGGACTGTGTTACGAGCACCATAATCCTTTTGTTTTTAAGTGACAGCAAATCCCCTGCAAATAAGGTTTGGACTTTTTAAGTCAAAATTAAAGCTTCACTTTCTCATTCCAATAATAACAGTTTACGAAGTCACTTGACAGCATGGGACTAATTTTTCTTCTTTTTTATACTACAGCAGTGCTTTCAGAGCCAGTCGAGATTGGGACCTCACTGTGTTAGGTGTTGGGCAGATGCATAGGAAGAGACATTCCCTGCTTGAAGAGTTTGCAGCCTAAGGGTACGGCTACATTGCAAATGAAGGTGTACGCCAGCTTTAGTCTAGCTAGCACTTCTAATAACTGCAGTACATCAGTCTAGTGCTGTAACAAGACCATGGCTCCATTGTAAAGATACCATCTAGTTCTGTGCTGACTTCCACTCCACTGAACCCACTGACTCCAATGAGATTGCATGGAATGACCATCAGGAAGAATTTAGCTCTATATTTAAAATAATAAGGGCCCATCCTGCAGGCAGCAGTGCAGAAGTACAATGCCATCCCATGCCATCCTTACTTCTGCACTTCTGCTGGCGGCAGCTCTTACTTCAGAGCTGGGCTCCCGGCCAGCAGCTGACCCGCTCCAGCTGCCCATCTCTGAAGGCAGCGTCGCCACCAGCAGCAGCGCAGAAGTAAGGGTAGTTGTACCACAACCCCCTCTACAATAATCTTGTGACAACCGAACAACTCCTTTTTGGGTCAGGAGTCCTACAACAACATGAAATTTCAGATTCAAGTAGCTGAAATCATGACATTTATGATCCTATGACCATGAAATTGACCAAACCAGATTGTGAATTTTGTAAGGCCCTATCCATTTAATAAAATAGTTTGATCATAATATTTAGTTATCAAGGTAAAATTAAACAAAACAGCATGGGAGCCATATTAATGCACATACAAAATTACTACTCAAATCATTAATACCTTAATTTGTGTTATAAAAATACATCCATGAAATATGTTCATTTTATTGAGGTTTTCCATCACTTACTGATGTATGTATTATTAAGATATTAGAAAAAGTATAGCTTTGAAATGTTTAAGTTCAACATCTTTCTCTTAATCAAAGCACAGACCTAATCTGAATTAAAGCAGTGCCAGTGCTAGACACTTAGATCTCAAAAGATAGCTGTTGCAATTCCAGCTCCGTTGAAGTCAACGGGAGTTTTGCTACTGGCTTCAAAGATAGACTGACCAGATAGCAAGTGTGAAAAATCAGGGTGGGGTGTAATAGGAGCCAAATAAGAAAAAGCTCCAAATATTGGGACTGTCCCTATAAAATCAGCACATCTGGTCACCCTATTCAAAGAAGCCAGGATTTCACACAGCTTCTCCTTAAAGAATCAGAGTGAAGGGAAGCAGTATATGGAAGAGCTGCAGCCTGTCTGTTTTTTCCATGTGTTCTCTGGCTAACATTATTAATTCAAATCATCATTTAAGCTGAATTTTACATATGGGACCACAAATTGATGCACTAGTTCGACCACTGGATGGAATTATTATTTGAGTGGTGGTAGTGCCTAGAGATCCCCATCAGGGATTGCAGCTCCACGGTTATGTCTCCACAGCCCACAGCAGCAAGCATCCTTCTTCTATCCCTAGGCTTCAGAGCCTGAGCTCCAGCCCCAGCTGCAGCTTCAATGTGCTGTCTGTGCAGCTATTTTTAGGGCACCAGAGCGAGTCCTTGTTTATCGACCTGGGTTGGGAGGCTCACTGTTGGAGGCTGTGTAGATGTACTTATTGTGCTAGGAGCTGTGCACTCACAAAATGAAAGGATGATCCTGGCCTTTGCAGTAAACACATGGCAAGCGATACAGATACAGGTGACAGAGAGAGGCAGCACCAGGTAAAAGTGTAATGGCAAAGCAACACAACAGAGAGTCCCTAAAGCAGTGAGCTTGGCAGGAGAAAGCCTCGGTCCTGCCTAGTTCTTATACGGGGGTTATGGGCACTGGGAAAGCAGTAAGGTGCTCCCCACTTTGCATGGCCCATGAAATGCTGCCGAGAGCAGCACAGCACCCCAGTGGGATAGGGAGAGAAGAACATTAGATGAAGCAATGTCTTCATTTCAACCCCTGCACTGGTCCGTTGGCTCGGTTGGCTGCATACTTGCTTCCAAATTCACAACCTGATGCTCCATTTTTTAACTTGCTTCTAAAAAGTACTTATAAACAATACACTTCTCAAAAGTACTTATAAACAATTATAAACAAATCCTGCAAGGACTTTGGCACATGCATTGGGCACTGAGTAATGACCCGACATGAGATTGCTCACAGTGCATAAAGTTAGGCATATACATACATCTTTGCAGGGTCTCTAAATTATAGGTTCATTTGGGTAGGAGCCATCTTTTCAGAGAGAGAGAGAGAGAGAGTGAGTGAGTGTGCGTGTGTGTGTGTACGTACTGTGCCTAGCAAACTGGGGCAACAATCTTAACTCCTTACTGCTAGAGCCTTGACAGGTCCAGGCATTGAAAAATCCTGAGTAAGGTCCTCAAAAATCCTAACACTGGCTTACTCGTGACAAATACTGAGTTCTTGTAAATTAACTTCTGGTTATCAAGCCTTTAGAGTTCATGTTTTCAAACTCTACTCTGCAACCACGGCGGCAAGAAATTTACATTTTAAAAGCAATGAAAGCTGGAGTTCTCACAATCACATGACTCCAAGCGCTGGGGCTTTAAGAAAAACATCAGATATCATGAGACTCATGATAAAATTGTGAGCCTTGGCAACACTGCTCCAACCATCCCAGTAGGATTCATAGAGGATTCATGTAAACAGTCCCTACATGCTGGCCACTCACACAGCTCTCCCAAGGCTTATCTGGAGCATATATTGTACATACGCTGAACAGATATGGTCAATATTATGTTAAAAGCACCCAGTTACCAGAATTTTAAGAGCATGTCAAGCCAGGAATGCCCACAGAGGGGAAGCCCTGATGTGCTATTTTCATGCTCTCAGAGCATTTCTCAGATAATTCAATACAATTTTGTACAATTTTTTTCTGAAATCTTATGGCCCAATGTTACGACCATTTGTACACCAGAGTCATTTTACTGGTACCATTCAGCTGGATGGGGCCCCCAAGACCCACCTGTGGAGGAGGTCCTGGGACTAAGACTGTGGGCAGGGCTGTATTCCGTTCCCAGTGGCCGGCTACTGCAATACATTGATTTTCTGTGGGGGATGCTGCTTTAAGATGAACCAGCCACAAGTGGATCTGCCAAGGCCCACGTGGAATGGCAGGCCTCCTACCACGACACCATTTCTGACTAAAAGCAGCTGCCTGCATTGGCCTCTGTACCTCTGACTTCCCATCCCCACTCCTGTGGCCCTTTCCCCCAACTCTCTCCCCACCACATCAGCAGCACCCAGGGCAACCGCTGAACTGGTTGGCACCAATCTCCACTCCTCACCCTAACTTCTGCCTGCTCCTATCACCCGCTGAGTCAATCACTCCATGCTAGCCTCTTCCCACATGGCCCAGCGTCCACAGCCCATCCTCCTACCATGCCACTCTTCAGTGGCCAGCTCCCATAGCAGCACTAGCTGCTGCCCTCTGTTCAGCCCCTCCCGCCACCCCGAAGACATGGGAGGAACTTTGCCCAGGTTGTCTTGCAGGCTCACTACTGCTTGTGCAGGAACAGAAGAGGAGCATGCAAAGGGAACTCTGCATGTCAGGTAACAGTGTCCGAAGACCCTAAGCAATTTAGGAGCCAAAGTCCAATTTCCAAAAGCTGCTTTGACTTTCAGTGAGAATTCAACTCTTAAGTCACCTAGGCACCTTTGAGAATGTTACCCCTCCCCTCGCAGATCCCTCGGCTCACGCCACTTCCCTGGAGCAGCGAACTGTGGCCAGAAGGAGCAGCGATCGGTAGAACCTGTGGACGCGGCAGGTAAACAAACCCTGGTGGGCCGCGTGCCAAAGCTTGCCGATCCCTGACATAGGAAGTAGGCATGGCAGAATTTGATTATTAATATTTTATAAATTTGATGGATAATATTCACGTTTATTTTTAAGCATTTTTTTTCAACTTTTCTCCATTTAAATGTTCACAGTTGCAGGAAATTATGGGGGTTTGTCAGACTATAGGAAGGTCTGGCGAGCCGCGTGCCAGAGGTTGCCGATCCCTGTCCTGTGTCAAATATCAAACCAGATACCTTTGAGCAGGGGTGGCCAACCTGAGCCTGAGAAGGAGTCAGAATTTACCAATATACATTCCCAAAGAGCCACAATAATATATCAGCAGCCCCTCATCAGCTCCGCTCTCAGCATCTCCCACCACTGGCAGCTCCGTAGATCAGCACCTCCCGCTCCCTACCCGCACCTCCTGATCAGCTGGTTCGTGGCATGCAGGAGGCTGGGGCGGGGGGAGGAACGAGGGCAGGGTCAGAGGAGGGGGCAGGAAGGGATACAGTGGGAGCAGGGCCTGTGCCAGAGCCAGGGGCTGAGCAATGAGCACCCCCTGGCACATTGGAAAGTTGGTGCCTATAACTGCAGCCCCGGAGTCGGTGCCTGTACAAGGAGCCACATATTAATTTCTGAAGAGCCATGTGTGGCTCCGGAGCCCCAGGTTGGCCACCCCTGACTTTGAGGTATTGACTCTGGAGGAGGCCAGTAAAATGATTACTTTAGGCCAAAGCTTTCCAGCTGAAATGTCTGCAATTAGGCACCGAAACCCATGACTAGCCACTTAAATAAATGGTCTGATTCTGTGAGCTGCTCAGCATCAGCATCAACTCCAGCTGACTTTGGGTCTGTCTGTACTGGAGCTGTGATGTATCAGTGCTAGTTCTGCTCAAGCCAGCACCGAAAAATGGCAGGGTTACCACAGCCCCACGGATAGCTGCCCCACGAAAATTCCTGCTCATCTTCCAGGGTATGTATTTGGGCAGCGAGTCTCAGATGCTGCCCATGCCACCATGGACACAGTGCTCTTTTTAGAGCTTGTTCCAGTCCGGCTAGGCAAGCTGGGAATTTTGCCTCCCAGTTCAAATGTAGACGTAACCTTAGACGGGAGTTTCAGACTCTCAGCGCCTCAGGAAAGCAGGCTGTTAAACTCATTTAAAAGATGGGGAACACTTGATAGTTAAAATCAGATGGTTCTGGTGGCTTAAACCAATCAAAATTGGTTTCTTCACACCTGCAAATGCCTGTGATTTCCCTAAAGGATCTACATTCCATTAGTGGTTTTGTGGTAAAACTTCAGAGTCTTAAGCAGCATGTGCTGAACTTTAAGCATGTGAACAGTCAGAAGTCAGTGCATTCAAGTGCTTTCCTGGATCATGGCCAGAGCACTCATCATCTTGCAGCACTGAAACCTAAACTATCAAAGATTCTAATCAAGGTATCTTTCAGCACAAAGAATGCCTCTTCTACAGCTTGCTACTTATATCTCCTTAGTAGTTGAATTATCTCATTTGCATTTAAACAAAAACTTGCTTCTAAAAACCAGGGACTATTACAAAAAAATCTTCAGCCAGCGAATGAAGAGCACAAAATATATTATTCTTCCTCTCTAGTGTGACAAAGTTCCTCCTCTACCTTGGTGAGTCCTGCACTTATTGACAGATTTGCTCACCTCAGTGATCTTCCCCACAGTCTGGGTCACTCCTCCTGTGTCTGATCAGGAGTTGGAGGTTTGGGGTATCCAGTCCCTCTCTACTCCGGGTTCCACCCAGGGCCCTGTGGATTGCAGCTGTCTATAGTGCCTGCCTGTAAAGCTGCATGACCGCTACATGTCCCTGGGCTACTTTCCCACATGGCTTCCTCACAAAACTTCTTCTATCTGCACCACAGCACTCCTCCTGGTCTGATAACACTTGTACTCCTCAATCACCAGCAGCACACCCTCTAACTCTCAGCTTCTTGTGACTCTTGCTCCAGCTCTTACAACGCACTTCCTCTCTCTGGCCCTCCTTGCTGACTGGAGTGAGCTCTTTTTGAAAACCAGGTGCCCTGATTAGCCCGCCTTGATTGGCTGCAGGTGTTTTAATCAGCTTGTCTGCCTGAATTGGTTCTAGCAGGTTCCTGATTACTCTAGTGCAGCTCCTGCTCTGGTCACTCAGGGGACAGAAAACTATTCAGCCAGTGACCAGTATATTTGCCCTCTACCAGACTCCTGTGCCCCACTGGCCTGGGTCTGTCACGCTAGACAAACACCTTCCTTCAACAAGACCTATTGCATTGTTCTCTCAGCTGTTATTAAATGCAAACCCCAACAAATATGCCAAGTTTGTGGCCCATTTTTAAATGGTGCGGGAAATTTCCTCTGGTGCCTCCACAGGTCTGTTAGCTCATGATTAGAGCACAACAGTGCTGCATCTGCACGGGCCTATGCCTCAAACCCACCTGGAAACTGAGCAGCTGCCTTACTAAGCAAAGTATCTCATGGTAACCAGTGGTCTGCTCCCTGATTGGTTCTGGTGGCTTACTGGTCTCCAGTTGGAGTTTAAGGTATTGGTTCTGACCTACAAAGCTCTCAAGAGGCCTGGGACACCCCTATGGCATTCTATCGTGGCTGTGGTCAACTGAGGTCCTCATGCAGGAGCTTCTTTAGGGTAGAAGAGAGGTAGCTGCTGGCAGGATGTTCTCCACAAGGACCTTGCACTCGCTCTAGTTCAAACATAGCCCACACTGGAAAGACCATGAGTGAAACCCTCTTGATTTCACTGGGGCCAGGATTTCACCCTCTGGGATATGCCTTTGTCGAGGGTAGAGAATATGGGTGTGATAAAGTCTGGGAGGAGCCTGGAATGAATTCTGCTGCTTCAAATTATTAGCTGGTCAAGGTAACTTGGCTTTGCTGTGGCGGGAGGGAGGAGGCTTGATGCTAGGTGGCTCTTCCAGGGTGGACTGTCCTTCTAATGATCTGTCAGGGAATGCAGAGCTGGGGACAGATATCTGGCTGGGTTTGTATTTCAATTGCAATATTAACATTATCTGAGCTACCAAAAAAGCCAGACTCTGGGAAAAGGTCCATTTTGATGTTATACAGCTCACATACACCTTATTTGGAACATGGCTAGAATACCACCTACTCATACAAACCTTTCAAATCTCTACAGAACCCCCTGGGTTCCACCACTAGTAAATTCTACAGGATTTTCTCTATCAGAATTAATCTTTTCTCCCCAAATCTGCCCTATATAAATGTGAGATGCTGACACTAATTGGCATTAAAAATGTGATTAATTAAAACAATTAATCAGGCAGAGTAATTAAATAACAGTAACTGTAGATACTGGGAAATATTCATCTTTCTGCCTGCTGACAGTGACAATTGATGGTTCCTAATCTATGCCAAAAACAAAACACAGATTACCACCTTTTAGCAATCCAGTTTCTGCTCCCATTGATGAGTTCCCCTCCGACCCATTTATACAAAAGTAAAGCACATTAACTAGATCTGACTCTTCTTAGTTCAGCAGCATTGAAAACTGCATCTTAACAGTGCGTGCAACTGATCCCATTTTTTAAAAAAATATTGGCTGCGACTTTTTGGAGAGTAGTCCACATGATCTAAGTGTCCACATTATCAAGGTTGCTGCAGTGAACACAGCGATACAGAGAAAATATTTTTTCATTTAGAAAGGTTCCTCTTAACACATGGCCAAATGGTGGCCAAAGAAGACAAGTCAAGTGTGAGAGCTTTAGGCCAGGTCTAGGCACAAAATTGTGTTGGTTTAACAAAAAAGGTGTTCCATTTTCAAACCAGTTTAGGTAAAATCCTGCCTGGAAACTTTTAACTCAGTCTAAACCTGGTATATGCCAGTTTAGCTTCTGTCCACAAATTTACAAATACGAGCCAAATTAATATAATCAGTTTTAAACCAATGTTTCTATAGTTTAAAGCCAGAAAGGACCATTGTGATCATCTAATCTAACCTCCTGCAGAACAGAGACCAGAGAATTTCTCCTAGTATTTCCTGCACAAGCCTATACCTTTTGGTGAGCTACAGCATATTTTTTCAAATATCCAGTCTTTATTTAAGGCCTCCAGGCCTCATACTTCAATAGTTCTTCCTGACTTTCATAATCCCTACAGTACTGACTTTATAATGCGTAATCTTGATAGTAACTGAAAATCTTCTACATCATGGAAAAATATGGTTTGTCATGGGTCAGACCCCTTTTCTGGGATGACACCTAATGTGCTGGGGTTTAACTGAGCCTCCCCTGTTCAGTCACTCTGGGTTCCCTCTTACTGCTTTGCTGAATTAGGCTCTCCGGCCTCTTGCAGCATACACATAGGTAGGACCACACTCAGGTGCAGACACGGACTGAAGTCAGCCCTGTGTGAGAGGATTCACCCACCACTCACATGCCCACCCTTTTTGGGAGATAAACCCAAACTACTACTTTCTTGCGCTGTATAGAAATATTTGTACAGCACAAGCTCATAAAATTCGCCCCCTCCCTCAATGTGGAGGGAGATATGTACAACTTCTTGCCCCCCACCCTCACTTAGAAATTACATAAACTGGGTTATATTATAAACAAGAAATAAGTTTATTAACTACAAAGGGTGAATTTTAAGTGAATATAAGAGATAATAGACAGAACAAAGCAGATTACTGAGCAAATAACGTAAAAGTAAAAGAAGCAGTGAGAGGCAAAAAGGCATCCTTTAAAAAGTGGAAGTTAAATCCTAGTGAGGAAAATAGAAAGGAGCATAAACTCTGGCAAATGAAATATAAAAATACAATTAAGAAGGCCAAAATAGAAGTTGAGGAACAGTCAGCCAAAAACTCAAAAAGTAATAGCAATTTTTTTAAAATACATCAGAAAAAAGAAGCCTGCTAAACAACCAGTGGGGCCACAGGATGATTGAGGTGCTAAAGGAGCATTCAAGGACAATAAGGCCACTGCGGAGAAAATAAATGAATTCTTTGCATTGCTCTTCACAGCTGAGGATGTGAGGGAGATTCCCAAACCTGACCCATTCTTTTTAGATGACAGATCTGAGGAACTGTCCCAGATTGAGGTGTCATTAGAGGATCTTTTGGAACAAATTGATAAATTAAACATCAATAGGTTACCAGGACCAGAAGGCATTCTCCCAAGAGTTCTGAAGGAGCTCAAATGTGAAATTGAAGAACTACTAACTGTAGTCTGTATCCTATCATTTAAATCAGCTGCTGTACAAGATGACTGGAGGATAGCTAATGTGATGACAATTTTTAGAAAGGGCTCCAGAGGTGATCCAGCAATTACAGACCTGTAAGCCTGACTTCAATACCGGCCAAACTGGTTGAAACTATAATAAAGAACAAAATTGTCAGACACATAGATGAACATAATTTGTTGAGGAAGAGTCAGCATGGTTTTAGTAAAGGGAAATCATGCCTCACTAATCTACTAGAATTCTTTGAAGGGGTCAAGAAGAATGTAGACCAAGGAGATCCAGTGGATATAGTGTACTTAGATTTTCAGAAAGCCTTTAACAAGGTCCCTCATCAAAGGTTCCTATGCAGATTAAGCTGCCACATGATAAGAGGGAAGGTGCTATCATGGATTGGTAAGTGGTTAAAAGATAGGAAACAAAGGGTACATATAAATGGTAAGTTTTCAGAATGGAGAGAGATAAATAGTGGTGTCCCCAAGGGGTCTGTTCTGGGCCAGGTCCTATTCAACATATTAATAAATGATCTGGAATAAGGGTAAACAGTGAGGTGGCAAAATTTGCAGATGATACAAAATTATTGAAGATAGTTAAGACCCAGGCAGACTGCGAAGAGCTACAAAAGGATCTCTCGAAACTGGGTGACTGGGCAACAAAATGGCAGATGAAATGTGATGTTTATACATGCAAAGTAATGCACATTCAAAAGCATAATCCCAACTATACATATAAAATGATGGGGTCTAAATAAGCTGTTACCACTCAAGAAAGAGATCTTGGAGTCATTGTGGATAGTTTGAGGAAAAAATCCACTTAATGTGCAGCGGCAGTCAAAAAAGTGAACAGAATACTGGGAATAATTAAGAAAGGGATAGAAAATAGGACAGAAAATATCACGTTGCCTCTATATAAATCCATGGTACGTCCACATCTTGAATACTGTGTGCAGATGTGGTCATCCCATCTCAAAAAGATATATTGGAATTGGAAAAGGTTCAGAAAAGGGCAACAAAAAATGATTAGGGGTATGGAACGGCTTCCGTATGAGGAGAGCTTAATAAGACTGGGACTTTTCAGCTTGGAAGAGAGATGGTTAAGGGGAGATATGATTGAAGTCTATAAAATCATGACCGGTGTAGAGAAAGTAGATAAGGAAGTGTTGTTTACTGCTTTTCATAAGACAAGAACTAGGAGTCACCAAATGAAATTAACAGGAAGCAGGTTTAAAACAAAAAGGAAGTATTTCTTCACACAGCACACAGTCAACCTGTGGAACTCCTTGCTAGAGAATGTTGTGAAGGCCAAGACCATAACATCATTCAAAAAAGAACTAGATAAGCTCCTGGAGGATAGGTCCATCAATGGCTATTAGCCAGGACGGGCAGGGGTGGTGTCCCTAGCCTGTTTGCCAGAAGCTGGGAATGGGCGACAGGGGATGGATCACTTGAGGATTTACCTGTTCGGTTCATTCCCTCTGGGGCACCTGGCACTGGCCAATATCGGAGGACAGGATACTGGGCTAGATAGACCTTTAGTCTGACCCAGTAGGGCCATTCTTATGTTCTTAAAGAAAACAAAGTATACCAGCTAAGCTCAATATACTTAAGCAACAGGTTACAAAATGTAATTTCTTACCCTAAATATCATTTTAGGCAGGTTGCAAAGTTTTTGTGGTTCAGAGTTCTAGTTATATTTCTTTTCAGACTGGACCCCTGTCTCAGTTTGGATTTCCCTCTGCCTTCCCTTCAGGTGGCTTTAGCTGTCTTTCTTTTTGGGCAGACAGGCCATGGAGAGGCAGAGTCCCGTTTGCTTTCCTCCCCATACTTAAATAGGAATTACATTAGGCAGAAATCCTTTGTTTCCCAAACTTGACCCTCCCTTCCCTTCCAGTGGAAAGTTACATGAAGTCCCAGGTAATATTTAGTTTAAGGTGACAAGACCACCTGATCTAGTAGTGTCACAGTTAGGTCCCTGGACGCCTCCCAGGAGGGAGAGAGATTAGTATCTTCATGGTTTTGTTGTTCCTTCCTGATAGCTCATCAAATCTGATGGCCTGTCGTCTGGTGGGTGTCTTCCCAATACACACCCAGTTGTAATTGTTACATAGTCCATATTTCTAACTTTAGATACAGAAATGATACATGTATACAAATTGGATAATCGCATTCAGTAAATCATAGCATTTCCAATGATACCTTACAAGACCCATCTTGCATAAAGAGTATATCAGTTATGTCATATTCGTATCATAAGCATACACCATAAAGAATATGGAGTGAAACGTCACATGACTATTTCCAGAAATGCTTATCACCCTCCCTTTTGCAAGCTATTTCACAATGATGCTACAACACATTCCATTTGTCCAGCACAATATGAAGAATGCATTTTTCCATTTACTCTTTATAGATGCATTAATGTCTCCTATCCATGCTGAGTGAGTACTGTCCATGTGTTTCAGATAAGAAAAGTGCACCTCAAAGAGTAGATCACTCCTAGTTAAAAAAGGAACAGTAATTTTCATGCTTCAGGGCGTAAGATGAGTGCTGTAAGGGTCAGGACATCATTTTCAACCTCCCTCTGTTGCCATTTTGTGACTTTAGCCCTTCATTTCAAGGGCCATGAAATAGTTCATTTTGGGATTGAAGGAAATGGCTTGTTTGACTTGAAACAATAATTGTCGATTTCTTTGATTTTCATTTTCAGTTTGGGTCAAACTAAACTTGTTTTTACTTTTCCCCAGAACACTCATCAAACTGAAAAATCAGTGTTTGTCCAACTCATGTATGTAATTTAAAGAGATAATAATCAACTCAAATATGTTTTAAAACTTAGCTCCTGTACAAAACAGATTTTTGTAAAACTTAAGACCAATAAAAATGCTTTGATTAGTGTCTCTTTAAAAATTAAAAATTATTTTTATTCAAATGACTTTACTGTCACAACATCTGAAACCCAAATCTGACTATCGAGAATCTGAAAGTGCAAAACAAAATGGAAATTTTCCATTTTCATAATCAAAGGTTGTATTGGAACACAGGTATGAATATATGTTTAAAATATGATTTGTAAGATGACTAAGAACAAGGAGGAGTCCTTGCAGCACCTTAGAGACTAACAGATTTATTTGCGCATAAGCTTTTGTGGGCTAAACATGAAAGCTTAGGCCCAAATAAATTTGTTAGTCTCTAAGGTGCCACAAGGACTCTTGGTTGTTTTTGCTGATACAGACTAACATGTAAAAGCAGCAGAGAATCCTGTGGCACCGTATAGACTAACAGACGTTTTGGATCATGAGCTTTCATGGGTGAATACCCACTTCGTCAGATGAATGTTAGTCTATACGGTGCCACAGGATTCTCTGCTGCTTTTACAGATTCAGGCTAACATGGCTACCCCTCTGAAACCTGTCACCATTTAAGATCAGTATCCCTCTAAGACTGTCAGACAAATGCCACAGAATTTTGCAACGTTTATCAGTCTAATAAATAGTATGCTCACGTTCACAGTTTAAAAATATAGTAATGCTATGCAAGTATCAAACCATCATATTCAGTCTGTATGATCTCCCATGCATTCTGTGCTATATACTTTTTAAAAAGCACAATGGTTAGAATTCTGTTCTGTGGATTATCTTCATAAGGAGCTTTTCTATCAGTGATTAGCGTATAAAAGAAAAGTGAGAGCCATTGAATACATACTGCATTTTTCCTCCTCTCTTGGAGTCCAGCTCAGCGTATTACTCAGTCAAGCATAAAACAAATTCCACTCAATCCTACAAGCTACCAAACAATTGTTTTCCAAGCTGTATATTATTTCATTTGGAGCACCATACTTACTGTACTCCAAGCAAGAATTTAAAATTACTCAAGCCATTAGTGCTTATCAAGCTTCTTGTTTATTGATCTGTCATGAACTTCAAGTTGCCTACCAATTTATCCTGTCAAAACATCTCCACCCCCTAACTAGATGGCACATCTTGCCATATATTTCAAGGAAAGTGCTATTACAATCACTGCGTTGTTCACCAATGGCTGCTCCTTTTAAATTTGGACCATAAAGCAGAATTTCCAAGTGGTACCACTGGGTGCTGCTTTCATTTTAAAGCTGCTGGAACTACTGAAAAGGTGGTGGTGTCTTTCATGTGAATTGGGAGCAGGGCTTTTCATGTCTGGGTGCAGCATTTAAAATGATGGTTTCACTTTATATCTTTCCTGTTGTCTTCTCTTGGCAACGAATGCGACTCTCTCACTGGTACACAGCTGTCTTGGTATATAGTTGTCTCGCTGTTTTAATTCTTTGGACCAGTTTGTTCACAAACTAGACCAAGATAGTTACTTTATTAAGCCGCAGAGACTAAAAGTACTTCAGTGACTGGGTATCCTGAGTTCACTGCTCTCCCTCGCAGCAAGATGAGATGCCTATACACTCTGTGTGTCCAAGTAACAAAACAGCTGCAAATGGATTCTCATGAAATTGTGGCAAAAAGCAGCTTGACCACAGGAATTGAAATAAAAAAGGAGTGAAAATCAAAAGCAACATACTTTGGTAAACCAAGCTTGGGCAGTTTTTGAAAGTCCACGAGAAGCAATAAAGAAGAATATGAAAGAAAAAATACCAGGACCACTGGAATGTGAGCAAACAGCTGTGCAGGCATTGAGAAAATGTCAGGAATGATTTTAAATTAACTTTAGACAGTAGGCCCTATCCTGCTCTCTCTTCTGAGGGTGGCAACTCTTACTCATTTCAGCGGGAGCAGCCACCATGTAACTGAGAAGAATTTCATCCATTTTGAAAAAGTGTAGTGTAATATATACCTCTGGGTAGTAAATCAACCTAAACAACAAACAAAATGTCCACAAAAAGCCACCAAAACCAATTTCCCTGGCCTCAATTAGTGTACAAGTAGTTGTCTTTGCCCTTTATGAACTGAGCCCTGAAAGACTTGTACAATTGGAATAAGGCATGTACCATCTCCTCACCTTGATGAGGTAGGTAGGCAAGTCACTTCACTGCTCTGTGCCTCAGTTTCCCTATATATATAAAATGTGGATGATGGCACTTGCTTCTCTGGCAAAGCACTTGCTTCTCTGGCAAAGCACTTCATGATCTATGAACGTTAAGTGCTCCATAAGACTCAGATATGCATGGGCAGGCACAGGTTATTGCCACCGGATGTTACAGTTGTTGCCACTTTCCTATCCTCTAGCTAAACCCATAACTCTCTGAGATATTAATTAAACAGATTTTTTAAAAAAATAAAACTCTCACTGCTGCTGATTTACTGATATGACTCTTTTATAGGAAATTCCTCGCCACTGTCCAGTTGCTTCTCCATTACTTCTAGGCCACAGGTTTCAGTCTTGCCTATTTCTCTAATAAGCTTCTTTCACTCATGATTTGATGCACTGACAATAACATTTAGATAATCCCTATCTTCAATCCTCTCCTTTCATGTGTGTGGTGTTTTATGCCTTCCTCGTGTGATCTGAATTATTTGATAGGTGCGTTTCTTACACACAAAATCATGCCCAGCGGTCAACGTTTCTATCCATCAATTATGGTGTGTGGGAATATCATGCACAACTGAGCTCAAATGGAAGTGAACTTGGCTCCTCCCCTACCTGAACCCTGACTGAATTGTTTCTGTTTATAAAACATATAGTAGCGAATACTGCAGCAAAATGAGGGGAAAGCACCGAACTGCATAACACCATAGCTTGTGAGCCAGCTGCCTTCAAATTCAGCAGTGCTATAGGAGATGTTTATTGCCTATGTGAACCCTCTCCTATCACTTCTTCAGACATCGACACAGATGAAAGGAACACCATTCTAACAGGCTTATACATATTCTAAACTAGAGTAATCTATGTGCAACATGCAGCAGAAAGGGATGGGTTTTTAACAGTCCACAGTGCCAGGTTCCATGATCAATATACACTTCCTACACATGGCTAGGGCTTTTTCTTTAATGGCATTAAGATGATTCCATTATAGTAAGTGCCAGATGAGAGCCTGGCAGTTATACTCCATTTTATCTTACTACGGACATTGTTTTCAATAAACATAGATTATGGGTTTGACTGTACCAAAGAAAAAAGAGTTGCTGCTTAGATTCAGAGGTGAGTTCCTGGCTCCATTGAAATTAATAGATACATTCCCACTGATTTCAATGGGGCCAGGATTTCACCCAAACTGTTGAACTGCTATTAAATTATGCTGCTACCCTTTCTCTTAATTAATGCTAGAGCGTACCACTCCTCCAGATCCCCAACAACTGAACAGACAAACAACAAGGAGTTCTTGTGGCACCTTAGAGACTAATAAAATTTATTTGGGCATAAGCTTTCGTGAGCTAGAGCCCATTCATCAGATGCATGTAGTGGAAAATACAGGAGCAGGTATAAATACATGAAAGGATGGGGTTGTTTTACCAAGTGTGATGTCAGTCTAACGAGGGAAGAAAAATAACTTTTGAAGTGGTAAGAGAGTGGCCCATTACAGACAGTTGAGTGATGTTATCTGAAAAAGAAGTAACATTGCTTTACCTCAGTAGCTAATTCCTGTTACCGCACAGCTAGTGTTTCAGTGTGTGTCATTCAATGGTTTCCAGTTTTACCTTTAGTTTAATGAAGGATATTGCAGTATTTGGAGTATTCCCTAACAGTGGACTGGGAATCTGGAGACTCAGGCTCTATCTCCAGCTCTGCCACTGGTCTACTGAGTGATGATGGACAAGTGATATCCCTGCTATTTGCCTCAGTTTCCCCATCTGTAAAATGGGGGCAATGCCAATGACCTCTTTTGGAAAGCACCGTGAGGTCTACAGAATTGAAAAGTGTTACATATGAGCTGGATATTACTAATACACAGAATACCAAAGTAATGAGGTATAGTGAATCAATTACACACCTCAGCTATGGAGATTTTAACGGCAGCCACTATAAGTGTAAAAGTTATAATACAATAAAGAAGCTTCAGTCAGTCACTGAACTCTATAGGAAAGGAAGCAACAGGTAGATTTTTCAAAAAAGAAATTGATATTACCCTAACGCCGCTCGCCACTGATGCCAACAATAAAGCTCACCTTGACTCCAATGGGAGCAAAGTTACACAAACCCTGGATGCTTTTTTAAGATCCCATCACAAAGTTACTTCCTGACATTTAAATGATAAGCTCCCATATATCATATGGGTAAGAAACCTACTGCATGAGGTTATAACAAGGTAACCAATGTCCAGGACAGGGAAACTATAGTGTTAAAACTGTTCTAACCAGCCATGCAAGTGGGGAGACAGATGTTGTGATATGTCTGTGTCTGCCTTTTCTGGACTGCAATTTTACAGCACAGAAAGTAGTAGCACCGTAGTGTGGTGATTGCAAATGATCTTTCCCTGACTCTTTTAAAAAGAATAAAGAAAGCTTGCGTCTGACCCCTTTATGAGCAACTTGCTCTTGGGGAGGGTAAAAGGAAATAAACACCTAAAAATAGAAGTGTGCAAATGATGCCATTATGCATAGCAAGATTGTTTACCATACTCCTTAGCCCCAGATTTATCACCATGCTTTTAACACACACAGTACATCTTTTTTTATTTATTTTTTATAATTGGAACTCAGCCTGTGAAATGTAATTAAAGAGCTCATAAATATTGCCAGCAAGTGCACCTTTTCCCCTCAACTAACTATTAAAATCTTCAAGCAGATCTCATCAAACCTTGATGGAATACGAACTAAAATATCTATTTGCACATGGTTTGGGATTGAGAAATTAATCTGTCTTTCTGTCTTCAACAAAATTAAAGTCACTCCTTCCCCCCCTTACACTTCTTCCCACAATCTACTCATTTCTTTCATCTGATTTATCCATTTTCTAATCTCTGAACAAAACTCAGCACTCAAATAAAGTCAGTGTGGTTCTGGGTAGAGTTCGATATTGTAGCTGCCAGGTTTCAGTTTTGCTTCTTTCCGCCTTACACCTTGTATTGAAATAAGAGCACCTTTACCTGCCTTTAAGGAGGGTTATTTGGTGCAATCTAGAGAGCTTATTCATGCATGTGAGAAAAATTCTTTTCCATTCAGTGTAAAGGACTGAGACCTGAACAATGAAACTCAACACCATACCAAAAACCCTCTAATGGTACTTCAAAGACTTTGCTGGGCCCTAGAGGGTGTGGAGGGGTGCCCAGGGACTGAAAGGAGGCCCTGTAAACAGAACAGCTGGACTCCAGACTTTGGTCTGTGACAAGTACCTGCTTCTCTTTGTGAGGCAAGTGCTCCTGACTACGCCAAATGGCAGCAATGGAAAAGTTCGACTGAGGCACATCTTGAGATTCACAATCCTTTAGCCGCCACAGGGTGTGGAATGGAACTTCAAGGTGCTTAACTCTCTCTCACTCTCATAAAGACAAGTGATAAAACCCCTTCATATGAACGGCTACATTGTACCCTCAGGCACAGCCCTGTGTGAGCTGCAGTATCACAGGAATAGGCCCAAGGGCAGGGCCGGTGCTTTCATTTAGGTGACTTAGGCAGTCGCCTAGGGCGCCAGCATTATGGGGGGGCGGGGGCAGCATTTTGCCGGGGGTGCAGCAGGCGGCTCCGGTGGAGCTGCTGCAGTCGTACCTGCGGACGGTCCGCTGGTCCCGCGGCTCTGGTGGACCTGCCGCAGGCATGCTTGCGGCAGCTCCACCGGAGCCACGAGACCCACGCGCGGGGCAGCGAAATGGCCCGGCGCCTAGGGTGCCAGAATCCCTGGCGCTGGTCCTGCCCAAGGGATAGGGGGACTGAGTGTCCAGTTTTCAACCGCAACACTCGGTCAAAAAGGGACCCTGGTGGCTCCGGTCAGCATTGCTGACCAGGCCATTAAAAGTCCAGTCAGTGGTGCTGCGGAGCTAAGGCAGGCTAGTCCCTATATATCCTGGCACCACGCTGTGCTCCGGAAGCTGTCAGCAGGAGCACCGGCTCTGCACTCCCAGTGGCTGGGAACTGCAGTCAATGGGAGCTGTGGAGGCGGTGCCTGCTGGTAAAAGCAGTGCACAGAGCAGCCTGCCGTGCCTCTGCCTGGGAGCCAGACCTGCTGGCTGCTTCTGGGGCACAGCGCAGAGCCAGGAGAGGCAGAACATGTGCCTTAGCCCCCGCCACTGCACCGCTGACTGGAAACCATCCAAGATAAGCCCATGCCCCAACCCTGAGCCCTAACCCCCCATCCCAGCCCTGAACCCCCACTCAAACCCAGACCCCCCTCCTGCACCCCAAACCCTTCATCCTTGTCCCTATCCCACATGCCCAGTTCGAGCCCTTATCCCCCTCCCGCACCCCAACCCCCTGCCCCAGCCTAGTGAAAGTGAGTGAGGATGGGGAAGAGCAAGCCGCCAAGGGAGGGGAAATGTAGTGAGTGGTGGGCAGGGCTTCAGGGAAGGGGCAGGGCAGGGGGTGTGGCCACAGGGAAGGGGAGGGGCGAGGGAGTTCAGTTTTGTGCGATTAGAAAGCTGGCAACCCTCGGGGATCATTGTGACTTGGTGAGTCCCTTCAGAGATGTCATTCCCCCTGGCTTGCTCTTTGAGTCTTTGGGATTGTAATCTGCTGCTGGTACAGACCTCACCAGCAACAAGTTCTGGCATCCTGCAATGTGCCAGCTCAGCTGAACTAGCTGGTGCATGGGGGAGGGTGGGAACACAGCACCTTCCCAGAGATCGGGGCCCAGTGCCAGCTCTGGGCATCCCACCCAAAGAGAGGACAGGATTTTTCCCCTCTCCCATTCTGCCCTGCACAGATGTTTAGCCCAAGTCACAGTCCAGTCCAAAATAATTGATGTGCGCAGTAATGTTAATGCTACCATTTTAACGCCACACCGAGAGACTACAATGGAGCCAGGACCTTAGCTGCCACAGTCTGGCCTGTGAAGCATGGGATGATTTCTGGTGACAAGATACCATTGTCACCAGTCATGTCACTCTCATCTTTTAAGAAAGGTAAAGAGAGCTGTGCTCGAGTGAAATCAGTGCACTGTAGAAAAGGCTTCCCATGGAAGGTAAGTGGCCCTATTACCGTAGTATCTGAGCAGCTCATAACCATGACATGAATTTATCCTAGGTCTCCCAAGTTCCAGATTAGCCCTCTAACCCGTGGACCAGCCTTCCTCTCCTTTCCCCTGGTACAGACCATTTCGGAGCCCATTATTAGGGTTCAAAAGTTAAAAAATACCAGAAGCAACTGAAATCTTTGGGAAGCTCTCTAGAGTAAACAGCGTCGAGTCTTCAGCACTTCATTACTGCTTATCTTTTGATTTTGTTAAATGCTGTTTTTGGCCCCTCACGGATGAACTGTTGCCAGGATGTTCTGAATACTATTACTGCCAAAGGCAGAATAAACTGAATGTATTCACTGACACAGTAGCAAAACACTCTCTCTTTGGGTAGGAGATCATATCGTTGGCATTGAGTTACACTTTATCATCAAAGCGCGGGAGTTTGCAAACCCTGGAATGAATGCAGTTCTAATGGGTAATGGATCTGTTTTTTGCAGATGAGGCAGAGTTCATCAACTAAACATTTGACATTCAGTACACTCCACTCTGGTTATGAAGGGCAGAGACTTTACTTACATTAAACACTTTCTTGTCATTCCAATGCCTTAAAAGGGAGGGTCAGGAGAGCTGGTAGGCAGCTGTGCAGAGAGCTACTGTACAAATGTTCCCTGTAAAATATTTTTCCATAATCTATTTGCATTATTTTAGTCCAACAAACACTATAAATGAAACTATTATGATGAACTGTATTCTAGTCGCAGCAAGCGGACTCTTTGTGCATGGGATTGTTCAAATTTATAGTAAGAGAAAGTCCTAGCCGGAGAGCTTACGGTGTGAACAGACAAGGCCGAAAGAAAAATCAAGGCACAGAGAAGTGAAGTGACTCGCCTAAGATCATACAGTAGATCAGGGGCAGAGCTGGGAATAGAATCCAGATGTCCTAAACCCAAGTCCAGTGCCTGAGCCATTAGACTGGGTTTTTAGTAGCAGACCGTTTTTATTTTTACCCTTGTGGTGACCTTGAAACCAGTTCAGTAAAAACAGCTCCGGCTGCATTAAACCAGATCTGAGCTGTAACCTGGCTGTAACCTGCTTTGAAATCAGCTTAGCTGAAGTACTTTGAAAACTAGTCAGAAAATTTCCCCAGGAAAGCCAGGTCCTGAATCCATGGTAGTGACAATCCACATGCCTTCTCCCAGGTCCTCCTACATGCTGAGCTCTGCAAAGCCATTTCCATAGTGCGCAGGGTGTGCAAATGCCCCTACGCACCTGTTCTGAATCTGCCATTCCCCACGTTGTGTAACTGGGGTAGCCCTGCGTGCTAGGGCTCATGACCACTGCTACATTTGGTGAATGCCACACAGTCAAATATACAATATGTACCAGTGGATCAGACCTGGAAACAATGTGTCCACTCTGTTTTCAGCCTGATTCACCTCGTTCTGTATGATCTATAATGTACATCATCACTGGCTACTTGATGTGGGGTTTTGTTAGTAGAGGTGCTATGGAGGAGGCTGCATATGTCACTGGAGTTTCAGAGTAGAGTTTGGGTCTGTATGCTGGCAATGCCTCTGCCTGCTTATTTAGAAGGCTGGCACGCCATGCCTGCACACCTGTTTTTGCTCTCTGGTTTTATGCTCTTAGGCCCAGGTTTTTGACAGTATTTAGGCAATGCTGTGCTCAGCATTGAAACACCTCACTATTTTAGGAACCAAATCTCATTTTCAAAAAGATTTATGCACTTAGGAGCCTAAATCCCATCAACTGTCAATGGGATTTTGGCTCCTAAGCACCTAAAACCCCTTTGAAATGAGATTTAGGCTCCTATATCAGGTATTGCAATGTTGGGGCAGCAATGCCTAAATACCTTCAGAAATCTGGACCTTAAATGCTACCCCTTGCAAGCATTCCCAACTATACTCATACTGAACCAAGCACACAGCAGCATGTTTGGAATATGCAAGGCAGGAGCATATTTTTGGAAAATATATAGTCCTGAACATGACACAGAGAGAGGTTGGAAGTGCAGACGTGTCCAAGGTAACAACCTGAACTAACAGTATGAAAAATGACTGTGGTGTCCATGCAATTAATAATCCACTCAGCCGAGCACGCATTTCTATCTGTTGTTTGAAACAGCTGGAAAGATGTGAACTATTAACAAGTTTCACGTAGTGCCCTGAAAAACCACAGAGACCAAAAGGGGCAGGGGAAGCCCAGATCCTTTCCTTTATGTTATTTCAACGTTCTCTCCTTTCATCTCTTTCAGGAATACTGAATGGAGCAGTCGCCCTGCTCTCACCTACTGGAATGAGTCATGAGCTCGACCGAGTGGAGATGTAATTCCAATAATGTTTGCAAGAATATTCTTCCAAATAT
Source organism: Chelonoidis abingdonii (assembly GCF_003597395.2). Classification (NCBI taxonomy): domain Eukaryota; kingdom Metazoa; phylum Chordata; order Testudines; family Testudinidae; genus Chelonoidis; species Chelonoidis abingdonii. The sequence continues at coordinate 5,663,933 of NC_133773.1, read as the reverse complement.
TTAACTGGCAACATGGGTAATTGCTATGCAAATTGCCTTGAAGGCAGTGACAGTGAAGTTGACTGTCTTAGCAATGCCAATACCACCCTAGCACAGCAAGAAAGGAAATTCCTGTTAATGGGTACAAGTGTGTATAGAGGAAGAGGAATTCAGTTTCACTGCTGGTGCCCTGCATTGCAGCTTCATAGTATTCACCACCAAAATCCTGTGATTTTCCCTTTGATGCTGTGGCACAGAGCCACTGGTGCCAACTAGCAAAGCGTTCACTGTTCTTTACCAGCAACTCCTAGCTCAGACATAACAAACTCACTACACTTAATAATCCACTTTCATGGTCTTTATTCAGAAAGGGCAGCATGAGAGGTCTCTGATGAAAGCCTGTAACTTTCCAATACTCGTTATCATTGTGAGATGTGTGTGTGAGTAATATTGAAGAAATAATGTAACTATATTGAAAACTATGCCTGTATGCTCTTGGAGTGAAAGTGAGTCACTACTGAATCATATCACTCAGCGATGGCCCACTCAAGTGTGAGGGAGTTGTCACCCCTCCCTGGCTAGCATATCATGTCCACCTTTGCACCAACTCCCAGAAGTCAGTGGAAAACTATCAACAAAACTAAGAGCACCAAAACCCCTTGGAAGTGAAGAGGAACGTCAGGGCAGCGAGGGGATTGCCATCAGTGAATCGAGACAAAAGACTGATTCAGTACGGCACAGGGTGGGGAAAGACCTGTGCATCCATCTACTGAGGAGGAACCTTAGTGAGCAGGGAGGATCCAGGAAAGACTGGGCCCTGGCTCCTTGGAGCTAGAAAATGCAGCAAATGACTGAACTTTGGGATATTAACCTACTTCCTTAGCTAGGAAAAGGTAGGGCCTAGGTTGTGGTTTGTGATTTTGTTTTGGATTTAACCATTTGTTTCCATCATTCACTTGTTTCTATTTCTTTCCTCAAACAGATTTCCTTTTGTTTTCTTACAGTTGAACTCAAGTGCTATGTGTGACAGAGGAGCGAGGGGCTATGGTTAAACTGGGGGACATTGCTCCCTTGGGAATGGAGGATTTGGGATTCTGTGGGTATCCAGGGGAACATTATGAAAGGAGTTGGGGGCTGGGGCACATCTATTGTCAAGAGGCAGAACTGGTGTAGCCCACAGGAGAGTGCTTGAGCAGCCGACAGGCTGGTGGTGAGAGGGGGCAAACACCCAGCTGACAAGAGCAAGACTCCGTCACACTGCAGGGAGGTGACAACATGGTGACTCAAAGCCCTGGGTGTGCCAAGAAGCATCACGGTGGCAGCTTCGATTCTCTCTGCCAAAGATGACGCAGGGCTCTGCATTACGCAGCACAGGGGAAAGCAAACCAAAACCATGCTAATGTGTATGTACTTCTGTGGTGTGTAACTGCCTGAGAGCGCCTGGGAGAGCAGGCAGCCTCTACTCCAGTCCATTCCACTCCTCTCCACCACACAGTTCAGGGCCAAATTTTCAGGTGTTCAGCATAAAAACTGGGACCAGATTTTCAAAATGTCTCAGCACCCAGCAGCTCTCACTGGGACACTATTTGGGTGCTGAGCTCATCTGAAAATCTGGCCCCAGCTGCGGCAAGCACCTTTGAACATCTGGTGGCTGGCATGGGATTTCTGCTCCCGTTGAAGTCAACAGGAAGGGTCCCACTGCTTCCACAGAATCGAGGGCGAGGGTAATGCTGAGTCCTTCCATATTTCCCACAGCCATGCTGTTTTGTCTCTCTGGAAGGACACAAGTGTATCTACATGGGAACCAAGTGGCTGTCTTAACCCTTCTTCTTGTACCCTGTTTAAAGCCAGCTGTAAAATTTGACTCAAATGTGCCAGATGCGGCATGCTCTGACCTGATCCAGTAAATCACTTAGGCTCTTGCTTAGCTACGCACATGAGCATTCTCACTGATCTCAGCTGTACAGATGGAGGCATGGCCGATCTGCACAAACAGTATTTCTGAAGGGTTGCTTTTTTGCTTTGTTGGGTTTTTTTTAGTATGCTGTAGTATCAATGTACTTCTGTGGAACAGGCATCTTTAAACCTTTACAGTCGAGCTGAAACGTGATTCCCCAAGAAAAGAATATCAGAGTAGGGAGGAAAATAAAGGATCATCCAATATCATTTTTCAAACACTCTAAAAGATTAAGTGTATCTTGGTGGAAAAAAAAAATAAATGGTAGATAATGACCAGGAGAGTTAGTTCCTGATTCAACAAGATACTAAAGCACATGCATAATTTTAAACCTGTCAGTAGTTCCATTGAAGTCAATGCTACTCATGTGCTGAAACTTACGCTTGTGCTTAGGTACTTTACACAGAATCAAGACCATTCTCTGTTTGATAAGTTGTCAGCAGCATCACCAGCAGCAGGAGATATGGAGTTCACACTCTCTAGGCTGCACACAGAGACTGGTGCCATGGTTAGTCTCCTAGTCCACAAGCAATCACAGAAGCTACAGCTATACCGAACGTATCAGACTTTGGATGTACTTTGCATGGACGTGGTACACGGTATGTTTCTATTTTTCCTAAGTCAACTGCAATCTGCTCTTGTACCTGCCACTTCCATCCATCACTCTACTAATTTCCGTGGTGCCCTGATTGATACCAGGCTCAAACAAGACACAGCAACAGAGATCGATACAGCCCTATGGGAAAGCGAGAGAGTGGTTGCTAGGGGAACGGAGCAATAAGCTGGTAAAAGGAAGAGTTACAAACCAAGTTTTAAGGCCTAGGCAGAGGCTCACTAACTTCAGTGGCATAGCATGTTCTACACAGGAGTCCGTCCATGTGCAACAAGTTGCAGGATTAGGGCCTCTTCATTTAGGACCTGACCCAAAAGTCACTGAAGTCAATGGAAGTCATTGACTGCACTTGGCTTTAGGTCAGGCTTCTTCTCTCACGGAGTGTAGGATATAACTAGCAGGAGAGGAAAGGGGGAATAGAATTCATATAATATCACCCAACACAGGATTTAAGTCATAAATTGAATCTAATCACTAGTGTCTAATTGTAGGGCTGGGAACTTTGATGTCATTTTTTTTTGGTTACATGCTGTGTTTATTTATAGCTATAAATAAGACATTTTAATTTCATGTCATAATTAAATAGTCTTTCTGCAGATATATGCAACATTTTTATTTTATCCTTTAATGTGTTCATATATCAATGAGTGCAGAGAATCACCTACTATAAGAATAAAAATGATCTAAACTGGTGATAATATTCTGATCAGAGAGAAAGTTCCCCCATTTCGAGGAATTCTTTTACTGTTAAAATGCATTACATGTTTCTACCATTCTAAGTATTATAGAAAGTCTGATAACAAACTAAGAGAAAGCAACAACTACCCACGAGGGACTTATAAATAAAACTATAAAATATGCAACTGATCCATAATTCATTTGGTAGCAGACATCCAGCCATCTGGGCTGGGATGAACATGCGACTTAGGAATAGGATGGCTGGTGATGAAGATTTTGTGTATGGAATGCATACAGTCATTGCAAGCTTGCGTGTCGCTAGATTTTAGGCTTTGTTTTACACAATCGATACCTCCATTTCTCTATTCCATCATAAAAATGACAAGTGAAATCCTGGTCTCATTGAAGTCAATGGGAGTTTTGCCATTGACTTCAATGGAGTCAGGATTTTACCTCAGATATGTATGTTTTTATATCTGTTGTGCATGTGTTTGGGTGTGCAGCTTAATAATATGGGATTCTGTGTGTTTATGTCTATTTTTAAACTGTGTTCATTGAGGTTAAACATCAACATGCACAATTCAATCTATAAATGAAAATATCTTCTCCTCCCCCCCCTTAAAAATACAGAGACTAAGGGCTTGAGCCTAAGAACACTGACATAAATAAGAATCTTTCCATTATCTTCAGTGAGGCTTGGATCTAGCCACAAGCAAAGTGTGAAGATGACAGGAGGCTATTTTCAAAAGAACTCCATGCTGCCGTAACTGTTCTCACTAAAGTTAATGGGAAAACTCCCACTGACCTCCATGGGAACAAGGAAGCCAATGCTAAGCACTTCTGAAAATCCCATCCAGAGAGTAAATGACCATATCATTCTCACTGGAAAAGAAAAGCAAAGTTATCGCTGGAAAAACACAACAACTGAGCTCCATCCTTAAGGATCTTTGTGTACTTTATTTCATCTTCCTCCATTAGTCTACTTAAAAAAAAAATCTGTTCATATAGCTAAGAAAATTAAAGAGAAAGAATAGAAATTCTTCAGGGTCACAGATAGGGTGACCAGATGTCCTGATTTTATAGGGATAGTCCCGATTTTTGGGTCTTTTTCTTATATAGGCTCGTATTACCCCGCACCCCCATTCCGATTTTTCACACTTGCTGTCTGGTCACCCTAGTTATGGAGGGGAGGGAGGGTGAAGGGGAAGCAATAAGCTGGTAAAATGAAGAGTTACAAACCAAATAAGTACTACTTACACCTGAATTCTGACCAATTTGCATCCAGTATGCAGCCAAAACTAGAAGGGACACTGTGGCTGAATTTAACAGTGGGGTCCGTTTCTCATTTCCAGAAAGGCTCTTTGACACCCCGGCACTAGAGAAAGAACTTTAGTGTAAATAAGAATCAGTCCCAGCTCTTTATAGTGATAGACACCCAGCAACTGAGACAACGGGAACCATCAGGTGTTTCTGCAGAAATATAAATGCACACTTCCATTTGGGTGAAAAGTCCTTCTCCAACACCTTTTTTTTTTTTTGAAACAAGTGTAAAGCACTGTTGGCTCAGAGATGTTTATGCCACACAACTGTGCCTCATTATTAAAATGAAAGAAAAGTGGGGAAAATGAAAACAAAAATGATGTGAAAATGGAAGGGACTATCATCCCTTTTACTGGTGACAGATCATTTCCCCACCAATTCTAGCACTGGTGAAACAACTGCCACTTTTTGGTGGTATATGAAACGAGCAAGAGCGGTTGCATTTAAAAACATAGCAAGACGCAAATCCAGGTCTTGTTTCTTGTCTGAGACCTTCGGGTAGAGTGCTTATGCTATACACTCTATTTAGTGGCACTTCTATGGGCACCCGCATGGCCCCACAATATGCCAATATTTTTATGGCTGACCTGGAACAACGCTTCCTCAGCTCTCGTCCACTCACGCCCCTTCTCTACTACGCTACATTGATGACATCTTCATCATCTGGACCCATGGGAAGGAGACTCTGGAAAAATTCCACCATGATTTCAACAGCTTCCACCCCACCATCAGCCTCAGCCTGGACCAATCTACACGGGAGGTCCACTTCCTAGACACCACAGTGCAAATAAGTGATGGTCACATCAACACCACCTTATATCGAAACTACCGACTGCAATGCCTACCTTCATGCCTTCAGCTTCCATCCGCGGACATCACACGATCCATTGTCTACAGCCAAGCACTGAGGTACACCCACATTTGCTCTAACCCCTCAGACAGAGACCAACACCTTACAAAATCTCCACAGCATTCTCAAAACTACCAACCCGCACGAGGACATTAGGAAACAGATCAACAGAGCCAGACGTGTACCCAGAAGCCTCCTACTGCAAGACAACCAAGAAAGAAACCAACAGGACTCCACTGGCCATCACATACAGTCCCCAGCTAAAACCCCTCACGCATCATCAGGGATCTACAACCCATCCTGGACAGTGATCCCTTACTTCACAGGCCTTGGGTGGCAGGCACGTCCTCACCCACAGACAACCGCCAACCTGAAACGTTTTCTCACCAGCAACTGCACACCGCACCACAGTAAGTCTAACTTCAGGAACCAATCCATGCAACAAACTCTATGCTAACTCTGCCACATATCTATACCAGAGACACTATCACAGGACCTAACCAGATCAGCCACACCTCACCGGTTCATTCAACTGCACATCCACCAATGTAATATACGCCATCATATGCCAGCAATGCCCCTCTGCTATGTACATCGGCCAAACTGGACAGCGTCTCTACGGATAAGGATAAATGACACAAATCAGATATTAGGAATGGCAATATTACAAAAACCTGTAGGAGAGCACTTCAACCTCCCTGGGCACACTATAGCAGACCTTTAAGGTGGCCATCCTGCAGCAAAAAAACTCAGGACCAGACTTCAAAGAGAAATTGCTGAGCTTCAATTCATCTGCCAAATTTGACACCATCAGCTCAGGTTGAACAAAGACTGTGAATGGGCTTGCAGCTACAGAACCAGTTTCTCCTCCCTTGGTTTTCACACCTCAACTGCTAGAACAGGGCCTCATCCTCCCTGATTGAACTAACCTCGTTATCTCTAGCGTTGCTTGCTAGCACATATAAACTGCCCCTGAAAATTTCCACTACATTCATCCGACGAAGTGGGTATTCACCCATGAAAGCTCTATGAATCCAAAATGTCTGTTAGTCTATAAGGTGCCACAGGATTCTCTGCTGCTTTTACTCTATTTAGAGATGATTCCCTGTTTGAAATTCCCTGCCAAGCTGACTGAAGACATTCAGGCATGCAAGGCAAGCAATCCCTGAACTTTACTGGACTTCACCTAGATGTTTTTCAGGGGCAAAGTCAGAAAATAAACACACTAGACATGTGTGCGCACACAACCACAGCCACACCCACACAGACGAGGATGCTGCCTTCATCATCATTACAAACACATTTCCCTATGTGGTATAATTTTCACAGGGCTGCAGTCCTCTACATGGTGTCTACCGACTCTAAGCACACACGGTTTTTTACATAAGATTATAACAAGATATACATTGTAGGTGCCTCCTCACCAACCTGTGCTGGGTTGGTTTTCATAGCCAAGAAAAGCCTAACAACTAAGGATAAATGTGCTGAAACTCCCTCTTTCCCCAGCCACGTTGCCCAGTCTATGCTGTTGGAGTTGGGACAGAGAATCAGGACTCTTGCCAGCAGCCCAGTTGATACAGCATCTCATATTTTTTCAGATACAGAAAGACACAGTGCTTAGCAGTGACCTGGCCAGGTTTCCAGATTGGCTGTGCTGGCTGCCGGATGCCCTCAGCTAATGTGGTTACTTGGCATTCATCCACGTCAGCTAGGACAAAGTTCTCATCATTATCCTGGCCTCAAAGGAGCAGAAACAAATCACAGAATATCAGATTCTCCTGTATCTTGGGGTGGCCCCGTTCTCCCCTTTAAGCAGCAAGAGCCAGTACTGGGGTGCCAAGAAGCCCATGGTCTCAGGCTCCTCTGATATGGGGTACTAGAAATGTAAAAGAGAAACTCTGCTTTTGTTAAGTACAAAAAGCATTCAGATCTTTTTCTTGAAAAAAACAGCTTTGAAAACGCAAAGTGACAAAGGCCAAACAGTAAGATTCAGAGTGGCATCCACTTCTGCAGCAGGAGGCTGGTGGGGACCTACCAATCCACCACGCATATGCCCCCCATTCCCTCATAAGGACGAACCAGTTATCAGCCTGACCTCAAGTGCAGCTTGGTACTCTGAAGCTCAAGACTAGCAAGAGCTTTGGAACGGCTGACCTATTCCAGAACATGCTTTGCAAGTGTTCAAGCCGGCATGCCCACTACCTGTCACTAACAATGGTGGAGAAATGTAGCCATTAATATCAATAAAGTACATGTAACCCTTTCAGTATCTCTCATCACTGCAAAGCCGCATCATGTTACAACATGACGTTGAAAAGTCAAGCGAGATGGCTTGATGTCTGCCATAACCTTGCAGGTGAACCAGTTGTGTTAACATTGCATCCAGCTGGGTGTGGTTAAATCCTGATCCACTACAGTGGTGACCATGACAAGCTGGCACATTTCTAAGAAGAATTTTCTTCTGCCAGGGAAAGGAGAAGATCAGAAGACTCCATGAAGCCCAACAGAGATCTCACCATGCAAATCTCTTTTACCTGAAAGTGCTTAGATACTGTGTTTGATGGAAGCTATGGAGAATATTTATACAGACAGACATTCCTCCTTTATAATGCCCTGCGCCTTCCCATAGTATCGATAGAAGACGTACAGTATTTGCAATGCAGTCTCCAAAAGGTTAAAAACCATGGAGACATGCAGCCAGTGTCACAGATAAGAGGGGAGAAAAGCTGTAGGATTAATTTATAAAATAATGAGAATTTCTCCATCTTCAAAGATACTTATCAGGTTTAACTTTGGATAACACTAAAAAAACAACAACAAAAAAAACAAACAGGAACCATTCATTTACTTTAGCTGGGAAGTGATAACAGCTGCGACGCAATGCCAGATAGATAGAACCTTTCATTTGAGTCAGACCCACTAGCCCAACACAATTCATTGTTTGAACAGGTAACTAAACGGCGGTTTTCAATATGTGTTAAATCCTCTGGCTTTCTAGGCATGAAGGGTAAATAAGCTCTCTATTTCTTTCTTACAGATAAGAGAAATCAATAACAAATAAGGCTGAAACATGGGGCACATAGGATTTCCAATCTTCCATGACCAGAGGTGAAAGTAACTCAAAGGACTTACCAGTACGCTGGAATCCTGAGCAGGGGGGCAGGGTCTCAACCAGAAGGGGCGTGGCCTCAACCGGAAGAGACAGTCCTTTAAATCCCCGGGCCCTTTAAATCTCCACCAGAGCCCCAAGCCCTAGGGTAGTGGTGGCAGCTGGGAGTCCCTGGGGCTCCGTCAGTGATTTAAAGGTCCTGAGGCTCTGCTGCGGTAGCAGCAGCTGGGAGCCCCGGGCCCTTTAAATCACTGCCAGAGCTACCAACAGCAGAGGCAGCTGGGAGCCCCGGTGCTCGGAGGCAATTTAAAGGGCCTGGGACTGCAGCCACCACTACCGCAGCAGAGCCCCAGGTCCTTTAAATCACCAATGGAGTCCTGGGGCTCTCGACTGCTGCCGCTACCACAGGGCTTGGGGCTCTGGCAGAGATTTAAAGGGCCCGGTGCTCCACTGTGGTGTTGGCGCCTGGAGCCCCAGGCCCTTTAAATCACCACCGGAGCCCTGCCGCTGCTACCCCAGGTCTCCGGCAGCCGGGCTTGGGTGATGATTTAAAGGGCCCGGGGCTCCAGCCACTGCCAGGAGCCCCAGGCCCTTTAAATCGCGGGCCCGGGGAAACCAGTCCGGTACAGAGTGCCGGCTCTTGGCAGTATGCCATACCGGACCATACCAGCTTACTTTCACCTCTGTCCATGACCATTCTGACTTTTTCCATGTTCTGACCAAAAAGACATTCCATCCATATGTGTGTCACCGGTATGTATGTCAAAACCTGTGAGCTGCCTGGAGTCCTGATCATACATATCACAAAGGATAGGTCTCTATATAAAAATTCAGGGCAATAACTCTGTGCAAAGATCAGAGGAGGCAGAAGACCTCAGGGGACTCAGATATCAGGATTAATAGTTACTGTGTTATTTAATCATTAAAGCTTGGAGAAGAACTCAGAATAATTTCACCCAACATTTGCTTGGGCAGCAAAAGGAATTAATTACAGCAGTGCTCACAACCCCTTTTCGGGTTTGCGTTCTGTGAATATTCTCGCAAGCCAGTCTACTGGCAGGAATGTGCACCGAAACAGTGATCAACACAGACTATTTTTGGAAAGCGAATTTTGAACTTGCAAGTATGAGTATTCACACTGAAACCTGATGCCATGAGTTACATTTGTGCCATCAGGGAACAAAGACAGTATAACCTAGTTGACTGGTCATCACGCAACAAAGGCCTAGTATTCCCAGACCTTATTTATTAGAGTCTTACTCCCACCATTAGTTTCACTGATTTCAGTGGGGCTGCTCGGCTGAGTAACAGTTTACAGGGTTAGGTCCCAGCACAGCTGAATTTTATATGTAGAAAACGGGCAACTAACAGCTCATGGTCAACCTACAGACCAGGGGACAATTAGCCAAAGGGTTTCACAGAATGAATATTCATGAGACTATCATAAGCTGCCCACAGACCATTTGTGAATAAGGAAGAGGCTAAATTCCTCAAATAGTGATGTGTTCTGAATTATTCCCTAAGTTGGACCCTGTCATCAGGTGCAGCACACCTTCCAGTGCACTGGCTGACTGATGGGCACTGCACTGCATCTGTGGCCAGGGAGATGGTGCTGGGTACAGCTTTTACAGCTATACCTGCTGTATAAGAAACTTTGGCCACCCTGGAGTCGGTGCACTGGTGGAGGGAGGGCGCCAAAACAATTCTCTGGCTCTTGCACCCATGCACCAGAGCCTCACTAGAGAGCGGAGTAGCTGCTTCCAGGTTGAAAGAGGGGAGGATGGGACGGGAACGTGCGTGAGAAGCAGCCTGTGGAAAGAATGGCAGGGCAACCTCTGTAGGGCAAGCAACACCCCCGAGCCATCCAGAGGAATTATATCTGAATTGGCCCAGCCTGCCCCAGGGCCCAAGCAGCAAATACTACCATCACGTTGGAGAGTGTGTGGGACACACTGACGGCCTTTGCACTGCATGGCCTTACTCAGACCTGCTGGGAGAACAAGGAAACTTCTCATCTGGTGCAGCTTGCGTAACAAGAAGCCACAACTGGTCAGGGGAGCACAGGTGCTGTTCCTCTCTGCGGGTGTCAGACACCTCAGTGGGGAAAGGAAAAGCAGTTTGTGGCCCCGCTCCCTTCTCCACCTGCCCAGTGAGCAAGCTGGCGACAGTGCAGCCTGCAGACTGGGCCACAGGGAATTTGGGGAAAGACCATACATCATCCGTGAGGCACACACAAACCCCAAACACCCATTGGGGTGGTGTCCCTCTGCAGGGCAGTGCTTGTCAGGCACATTTCGGCTCTGAGAGCGCTTGGACCGATGATGTACCAACTGTCTGACTTCCATAGCAAGCAATCCGCGCGGGCGAGGACCGTCCATTTCAAAGTGAGTTAAGAGGTTCTGATTTCTCTGAATTGATGCAAAGGGATTCTCATACGGCAGTCTGGCTGGGTTAGGTTTTTTTCGTTGCAATGTTCCTAACTTTAAATATCCCTCTGTAACAGGACCAGCCACCTTCCGAGCACCCACTCATGGCCAGAGGTGCCTCTACAGTGCCCTGCTACCATTTCCTCCCAGGCCCCTGAATACCTCACAGTCCACAGGTACCTACCACAGTCCCCTCCTAGGGTCCCATTTATCGAGTCTTTATGTACTGACCCTCCAGCCCCAACCCCAGCTCTCCTGCTTCAGTTAAGGAGCCCCCAGCCCTTTTCCCAGAGCTAGGTCCCAGCTCAAAGTCTCTCCAGCTTTACCTGGCTGGATCTCAGTCTTCCTCTGCCCTCTGGTTTCCAGGCCCCAAGTCCTTGGGCCTCCAGCAGGAGCTAGGCCCAGGACTCCCAGGATCTACCTGGCTGAAGCTTCCTCAGCAGTCTGGTTCTGGCTTCCAAGCCGAAATTCGTCTTTCAGTCAGGGTCTCTAGAAGGAGCCTTCAGTTCACAGCAGCTCTTCTGTGTCACAGCTCCCTTGGTCTCAGGGTCTTCCCTGCAGGAACCTTTCACACTCTGTAGCCTCTCCGCCATTTCCACACACACACATACACACACACACACACACACGATCATCGGCTTCTGCTGCTCCTGACAATCCCTCTGATGTCTCCAGATATAGTTCGTTCTCTAATCAGGGTTAGCTAGCTCCAGTCCCTACGGAAGAACCATACTAATACACCCCTCCAACCAGGAAATCCCACAACGTGGAATAAAAACACACAGGCTCCATACTAGTTTGGTTCTCACTAACAACACTGAATACTCAAAGTAGATTATAGATGTTCTCTGCACAAGTCTTGCCTGACCTAGATACGTGATGCACAATCTGTCCATGAAACCTTAATTCAGATGCTTGGGCAAATGCATTATGACACCACCTTTAATTACAGGACCACAAGTAGTTTCCACCACCTCCGCAGACCCCTGCTTCACCCAGGGAATGGATCTGAACTATGCAGTGATAAAGATTGTTCTCTGAAGGACAGGCCAGCAACGTGTTCGTACACAGACACAAGAGTCCATGTAAAAATTGAGGTCCATGGTAATTTTTCCAAAAATGGAATGACTGAATGATATACCCCACCCCACAATGTCCATCACTAAGGACGGTAATTTTATCAAGTGTCTGTAGCATCACATGGTGGTGCCGACCCATGCTGAAGGACCCCTACCTCATCTACTCCAGAAGACGGCATCTACAGGATGAGGCAGGGCACTCCAGGGAATGAAAAGTCTGGGCCTAAGGTGCTTCAATACTAACTTTGGGCCCATTTTGTTTTTTAAAGATTATCCTTCTCTCTCAGGGGGAAGGGATAGCTCAGTGGTTTGAGCAGTAGCCTGCTAAACCCAGTTATGAGCTCAGTCCTTGAGGGGGCCATTTAGGGATCTGGGGCAAAAATCTGTCTGGGGACTGGTCCTGCTTTGAGCAGGGGATGGCCTAGATGACCTTCTGAGGTCCCTTCCAACCCTGATGTTCTATGATTCTACCCCTCTGACTCTGCATGTTCCCTTGGAATGGTTAATGTACTCTGCCACCTCCTTCCCTCCTACATTCCTTCTTCCTCTGCTGCCTCCTCCAGGAACAGGGAGTCAGTTGGTGCTCAGCACTTCGGAAAACCAGGCTTTTATATAGGACTCTAAAAAGGGATTTAAGAACCTAATTTTAGGCTCCTATTTTTTAATATCTTGAACCGGTGCTGTTCAACATACTCATTAGTGATCTGGAAAAGGGTGTGAACAGTGAGGTGGCAAAGTGCGCAGATGATACAAAATTATTCAATATAGTTAAGTCCAAAGCTGTCTGTGAGGAGTTATAGGAGGATCTCACAAAACCGGGTGCTTGGGTAATAAAATATCTGGTGAAATTCAGTGTTGATAAGTGCAAAGTAGTGCACACTGGAAAAAATAATCCCAGCTGCACATATATAATGGTGGTGTTTAAATTAGCCGTTACCAAGAAAGAAATCTTGGAGTCATTATGAGTGGTTCTCTGAAAACTTCATCTGAATGCACAATAGCAGGTAAAAAGGCTAACCAAATGTTAAGGAGTATTAGGAAAATATCACACTGCCACTATATAAATCCATCGTATGCTCACACCTTGAATACTGTGTCCAGTTCTTGTTGCCCCCTCTCAAAAAGGATATAGGAGAACTGGAAAAGGTTCAGAGGATCAACAAAGATGATCAAGGGCATGGAATGGCTTCGGTATGAGGAGAGACTAAAAAAAGATTCGGGCTGTTCAAGTTAGAAAAGAGATGCTAAAGAGGGCGGAGATATGATAGAGGTCTATAAAACCATGAAGGGTGTGGAAAAAGTGAATGGAGAAGTGTTATTTACCCTTTCCCACCATTAATAGGCAACAGGTTTAATTCAAACAAGAGGACGTACTTCTTCACCCCACTCGCAATTAACCTGGGGAACTTATTACCATTGGATGTTATGATGGCCAAAAATATAACATGGTTCAAAAAAGAACTGGGTAAGTTTATGCAGGATAGCTCCATCAATTACTGTTAGCTAACATGGCCAGAGATGCAACCTCATGCTCCGGGTGACCCTAAACCTCTGATCACTCCAATGGCCCTGCTCTGTATGCTCCCCTTGAAGCTCTGGTACCGGCCTCTGTCAGAGACAGAACATGGGGCTAGATGAACCAGTGGTTTGACCCAGTACAGCAGTTCTTAGAAACGGTTTCATGAAAGCACGATTCTTTATTATCCTTCTCCTAGAGACTACAATGGTATTGTATTTGTGACAATGTTTTTAATACTGATAGACAGTCATAAATTAATCATTTAATCACTCAACTTCTTCAGCAGAAAATCATTATTGGATTCTATACACTGATCAGCAGAGTTAGCTAATCAGTTTCATCTCCCCGCTTACTGTAATATTTTTTTCATCTTGCACACAGAACTAGCTATTTTTCTTGTACTATCAAATCTAATTTTGAATCGAGACGGTTCATACATGTCTTGCAGTCAGAAAGGAAAATTACATCAGTCTGAAAATGCTAGACTGACTACTGGTGCCAGTTTAAAAAAAGAAAGATAGAGAGAGAGAGAAATTACTTAAGAAACAAACAAATTTTTCAGGAAACATTCCCTACAGGAATCCAAAACCAGATACACACTGTTTGTTGCCAAAGGTTTCATATATAAAAAACATCTGGTGCGGCCAACCTCTTGCTGTTTGTGCATTTTTTAAAGTTCTGAAATTAGCAAGGTCTTGGGATTGACACAGCAAAAATGAAAGAACAAAACCAGGCGATCCATCTGTGATGCTGCTTAGTAAGTATCTATCAACATGATGTGCCATTTTTAATTTCCATGGGTCAGTATTTCTTATAGCAAGGATTCTTTTTTCCCCAGTTCAGTCCTTATACCAACCCAGTAGGAGTCTGATTCTCTAACCCACTCCATCAGTTTCATGCAAGCATAGTTCCATGCTGGCATGCAATTGGTGTCATAGAATGGAGAATTAGACCCTTGATCTCTGACTGTGTCCAACCACGCCATCTTAAGGCACAGAGAACTCTCACTGAGTTCCACGGGAGCTGGAGATGTATAAAGCCTACAGCCTGTCTGTGGGTGTCACACGTTTTCAATTTTGGGGTGAGCGGCTGGTATACTGCAGTTGTGGTGGGGGGGAGGAAGACAACTACAGGATCCTATGTGCGCACATCTTGTTTAGTAGCCACAAAGGAGTTTTCCAAAGGCACGAAGAGCAGTCAGACGTCCAATTCCTGTGGAAAGTCAAGGTGAGTAATTCCCACTTGTAAAATCCCCCCCTCTAGCTCTATCTCCCAGTGCAAAGGATCCTCTAACCTTTGACATCTAAGGGTATCTAAAGCATCAGGGAGCAACCTAAAATTCCAGGCTCTTTCAGGGGAATGTTTGATATATAAATCCAGCTACTTTTAGCTCATGCAAATAACTCTTGCTCATCTTCTGAATAAGGACTGAAAGCTGAACCAGAAATAGTGCATTCTCCTGGCGCTATTATTTAATTTGGACAAGGCTGTACGATGTCTATGTGGATGTGTAATGGATTGTGTAAACGTCACATACTGAATCAAACAGAGGAAGCATAAAGATGTCGCTTCAAGACTGCACAATGAAATAAACACATAGGGCCCATTTTGCCATGATGTTACTCTAGTTCTGCTACAGTGTGATTCCACTGATCACAATGCAGTTATGCTGACGTAAATTCAGAATATCACACTTGGCGAATCAGGGCTATAACTTCCATTATTTTTTGACATGAGCTGCATTTATCATCCAAATCCAACAGGCTATGATTTCCCCACAAAAGATCTGGTAATAACTGTATAGTGGGTACATTCTTATCTCAGTGCACAGAGAGTCAGTTATGCATATAACTCCTAATACAACTAGTGGGAGATTTGGGCGTAATTCACAAGGTGTAAGTGTTTCTTTACAGAAAGTGGGGATCGTCCATATCTGATCTTCTCTCCTACTGCAACATTTATTGCTCTTTATGTGCATTTAGCTCAGCGCATCAGGGACACCTCCACTGCTGTTTATGAAATGCTGGAGTCAACCCAATAACCTATTTCACCCAAGAAGAGAACTGCTGGCAGCAGGCTTTGTGATGAGGACAATGGTAAACTTCGTTAAGGGCCATGACACTTGTTTATTTGAATAAAACAGGTGTTTTTGCAGGTGTCATGCTGACATCTGCCAGTGCTACCCTTGAAGGCTTCCTGCCACGTCAATCAGCAGTGAGCAGTAACCCAATAGTGCTTTTATTTCCTCTCCTCGAGCTACATTCGCATGCTTTGCCTGACACATCAGCAATCCAAATTAATTACCGGGGCACAGACTTGATTAGTTACAACACATCAATGGCCTCTTGGGTAGCTGCTGAACCTACAAACATGCACCTTGCTGTTCTAATGAAATTTAATCCCGCTCAGCCTTGCGTCCTTCTGCTTTGCAGCCAGGACTCTGAAATTTGTTTGTCACTCGGTAGCTCATGCCAGATTTCTCCAATAAGAGCATTTCCTTTAAAAGGAGTAGGAAAGGCTGGCTTGGGAATCCGGCAGCAGAGCAATGCACTGTATTTGCAAGAGCTCTGAGTGTGGATCTTAAGGCTGGATCCATGCTCCCAAATGCCATTCGCCGACTGTGCTTGAGGAGCAGGGTACTAAGCCTTTGCAGGAAGGAGCTCCTCATGCTCCTGGGAGGTGCAGGAAGCTGACTGCATGGGTTCCACATTCAGCCCTCCAGTAAGGAAGATCATGTGCAATACAGCAGCTTTAAGGGAGGGAGAGTGAAGAGAGGCAGAACATGGTAGAACTTTTGAGGGCTCTGACCACAGTGCCTACCAGGGTGTATGAGATGCAGAGAAGGATGCACACAGCGCTGCATCCATGCGGGGCATAACCGTGGCTGCCCCTTCCTTGACCCCCTTGGCGTGTCTGTGCTCCTTGAGTGCAAACTATGTAAATCTGCTTGGGCTTAACATGGCCTGTGCGAGTTGGGTCAGGCTCTTTATTCCCTCTGCTCCCTGTCTGTGCACAGAGCCTAACTCTGGGTAAGGAGGAAAAAAATCCCCACTATCTTCATTTGCACGATGCAAAACTGAAATGAGGCAATGAGCAGTGACCTCCCTGACCTGAGCCAGCAACACCTCCCCATCCCAAATCCGTTCGGTTTTTCACTGCGATGCTAAAGGGGCACTGGGGCGGCCTCCATCTTTTCACTTTTACTCCAGCTGCTGCTCCAAGATCAATCAGCCATTTGCTAAACCAGCGAGTCCATTTAAACTGCACTACACCTGAAATCTAAAGGTTCCCATCATGACGTCCCTCCGCCAATAAGGGAGACAATTAGGTTGCCCTTGTTTTAGTGGGTGAAGACATGGAAATGTTAATCTATGAAGGATTCTCCGTGCTTAATTAAAAACAAAAAACCCGGCCAAAATGCATCCTGCTGAGAGGAAACATTCCTGGTGTTCCAAGGCCACAATAATTATACTGTGAAACGGGGAGGGGAACGGGGGGACCACAACCGCCTGCATAAGAAAGAATTCAAGGCCCAGTCTTGCTACTTCCATTTATTTCAATAGGAGTTCCATGCAGGGCGGCCAAGAGCGGGTTCAGGCCCCAGGATAAAATTTGTTCAGGCCCCTCAGCAAGGGCCAACGAAGCCAGGGAAGCTGGGCCCCGGGCCCCCTTCCAGAATGCCGGTCCCCGGTAATTTGTACCAGCTTCCCCCCCTCTCGTTGGCCCTGGTTCCACCCCACGGCATGGCCAGGGCCCCCCACCCCAGAATCTTAGCCCCTTTTGAAGTTCCACTTACCTGCCTGATTTGTGGTTACATTTACAGCTACATACTGCCGCGCTGCAGGGCTCTGGTCGGACACTCCGTTCACTGCCTCAATTTCAAAGGTATAGTTTGTGTGAGCAAGCAGGTCCACCATCATGACAGAGGTGTTTTTCAGGCCGATTTGCTGGGGGAGGTACCTGACATGACTGCCACACGCCTCACACAGCCCCGAGTGGGAGCTGCACTTCTTGCATGCAATATAATAAGACACATCTTTCCTTCCACCAGTGTCAGCCGGGGGAATCCATTCCAGGAAGACACTAGTCTCGTTAACATTTGAGATGGCATTCCGAGGAGCTGAGGGGGGTCCTGGTTTGTAAAGTAAAGTGAGAAAAACACAGGGTGAAAATAGCATTCTTGTCCATCCTCTCTGCGCTACTCTCTAGGCTGAAAAGAGGGGCTGCACTGCTCGCATGCCATGGGGCACTCACAGCCAATGCACAGCAGCAGCTGAAGGGCTGGCAGGGCAATGGGGGGGTCACTCTTAGCTGTCCCTCCTCACGTTGAAGTGTGGGTGTTGGGACCCACCCACCCATCTGATCCAGGAAGGAGTATCCTACCAAGCGTGTTCCCTTGGATGTGCTCCAAGCCCCTGCCAGCCAGGAGAGCAGGCATCAAGACTGAAATCCTGGCCTCACTGAAGTCATTGAGGGTTTTGCCATTGATTTCAGTGGGGTCAAGGTTTCACCCTAAAGGTATGTTTGCATGGCAGCTGGCAGCTGCAGTCCCCAGCTTGGGGAGAGAGAGACGATGATGAGCATGCTAAATATAGCAGCAAGGTGGCGACAGCACGGGAAGGGGGTCAGATTCGCTGCCTGAATGCAGACCTTGGAAGAGTCTGTACTTGGGCGGCTAGTCCGCTGCGCTGTCCGCGTCTCCATGTCCACGCCGCTGATTTCAGTCCACTAGCTCAATCAAAGCCAGCACATGTCTGTCAAGTCGAGCTGTGAAGAACCGTCCAGCTGCAGTGTAGACACACCCCGTGTGGATCTAGCTCCTGTCTAGATACACCACGTGTGGATGGAGCTCCGGTCTAGACATACCCTGTGTGGATCTAGCTCCGGTTTAGACATACTCTGTGTGGATCTAGCTCCGGTTTAGACATACCCTGTGTGGATCTAGCTCCGGTTTAGAGATACCCTGTGTGGATCTAGCTCCGGTTTAGAGATACCCTGTGTGGATCTAGCTCCGGTTTAGAGATACCCTGTGTGGATCTAGCTCCGGTTTAGAGATACCCTGTGTGGATCTAGCTCCGGTTTAGACATACCCTGTGTGGATCTAGCTCTGGTACTTTTTTGCCATGGGCCATATCAGACATTCAAGCCAAGATTTTCAAAAGTGACTAATGATTCTGGATGCCTCCATTTTGGGGTGTCCGGCTTGAGACACCCTCAGAGACGCTGACTGGTAGGAAATGCTGGCCATGTGCTCTCTAAAAATCAGATCCCTTTCAGGGGGATCAAGTGGGACATCTGAAAATTGAGGAGTCCAAATCCCTAGTTACTTATGAAATTCTTGGCGACACTCTATGGTGGGACTCCCAGTGAAGCCAATGGGACTGTCACGCATGGGCAAAGGGCAATGCATGAAATGAAGGACACATGGCCCTTTTCTGGCCAGGTTATAACAATCGCAAGATCAAATTTTCTTTTTCAAATCCTATTGAGTTGTCAACAGATAATGATTTTGGAGGAGGAAAAATACCAGCCAAACCCTGTTTTAGAAATATTTTTGCATAAATTTGCCTTGGAGACTGAGGAAAAAATTCTCCTCTGATGTGATGTGAAAGGATAATTTTGTACAAAAGGATGGCAGTAGCATACAACATGTTGGTGATCTTAACAACAGATCTGCACATTGAACGTTAACTGTATTATGATGCAGGAGGAAGAAAGGAACATTTATGAAAGAGTTTCACTGGTTTTGAGTCATGGTGTCACTGGGATTTTCAAAAGCCTAAGGGAGTTAGGCACCTGATTCCCATTCAGTCTGAATGGAAACGGTGCAAAATTCCTGTAGGTGCTAAAATCCGTGAATACCTCCTTGGAAGCCAGTTCCAACATGCCTCCTCCTCTCCCCAGAAAGTGCATGCAGATTTATTTAACTGCATTTCCTGACTCTGTGTGATTCTAGTCATATGGCTATAATATTTAAAAATTTCATATAGATAATTCTGTGAACTTGCAATTATTTTGTAAACTTTTTCCCTAGCTACTTTTTCCTATTTTCTTTTTTTATGTCTGTAAAATTGATAAAACTCATTGTGAAACCTTGTAGCAATTTGCAGCACATATGCTATTTCAGCTCAAGCTGCTCTGATTCTCCTAGGAGATAACATTTTAGCCAATTCTAAGAGAAATTTGCCCTCACCAAAAAAAACAAAAAATAAAACAAAACAAAAAACACCCTTGATGTAAAATGAAAACAAAAAGAACGGCTTAGAAAAGTGCAACTCAGTTTTTTCAGAGTTATATATTCAATTCTGTGAATCATGTTTTTAAAACAGACTGCCTTAACTGCACACACAGGCAGGTAGTTGAGCGTCTAAGCACCTAGTTGTGCATGCAATTGAAGGAGCCATTGGTGAAAATTTGTCTTTGTGTGTCTGCTCTCAGAGTCCAAAGAGGTGGAGTTGAAGAGGCCAGTAAGAACTGAATCCTGCAAATGTTTATGCACACACATAGCTTTAAGCATGTGAGTGGTCCCATTTAAGACAATGGCATCTTAAAATAAAGCATATGCTCAAGTCGGTTGCAGGACAGAAGTGTATGGAATGAATTGCAGCATATGTGCAACCAGGGCCGCCCACGGGGGGCGGGGCCAAGTGGGGCAATTTGCCCCAGGCCCCGGGCCCCACAGGGCCCCTGCGAGCTCTGGCCCAGTGGCGGTCTGGGTTTTTGGTGGTGGGGGGAGAAGGGGGGTCCTTCACTGCTGCAAAAGACAAGGAGTGACTGAAGGGCCCCCCGCTGCTGAAATGCCTGGTGAGCCCTGGTCCGGCGGTGGTCCGGGTCTTCGGTGGCATTTCGGCAGCAGAGCGCCCTTCAGTTGCTCCGGGTCTTCGGCGCATTTCAGTGGTAGGGAGCCCTTCAGTGCTGCCGAAGACGCGGAGCGCTTGAGAAGGCCCCTACTGCCTAAATGCCGCCGAAGACCCGGACCACTGCCAGGTGAGTACAACCACTGCAGCTCCCTCACTTTGCCCCAGGCCCCCTGAATCCTCTGGGCGGCCCTGTATGCAACTCCTACTGTAGCCAAAGGGAGTTTTTCATGCATATGAACTACAGTCATTCTAATGATAACTATTGCATATTATTCAAACCAGAAAACAAAAATTAAACCAATGCAAAGAAGGAACTCACACAAACTGTGGCAATTTGCAGTGAGCACTCCCCCAAAAGTATCTGAGAATCTTTATGGATTCCACGCTAATGCTCACAAAGCACCCCAAAGGCACCCAGCATGATTTAGCTAATGGCATCATAGCACATGAACAGTTAAAACAACTTTCAGCCCTGTCAGACCTATACAATGGAAGCTACAGAAATTCAGGCCTGGAGTTGTGCTGAGTTAAATGCATTGAACACAAGTACCTTCGACCAGTTAAATTGCCCAGTTTTTCTTTCCACTATGTGATGACTCTTCACGTATACTAATAAACTAAGGGGGAATGTAGGGTGCAGGAGGGGGAAGTCAAGCACAAGAAACACTTATTGGACAATGTGTCTTTAACAGTAGGTAAATTATTACTTTACTAAAGTTGCCAGAGGTTTTTACTTGCTCTGTACACAAGAGTCAGCTGCTCTTCTGGAAGGCTTAAAACCATCAATTTCAATAGCAATGCTTTGAAGTCACCGGCACTCCATAACCCATAAAATTGGCCTTCTCAAATGGGCTCTATGAATGGTCTTTCGTAGTTTGGAGAAATCTAACAAGTTCTATTTGAAGAATCTTGAAACTGTGCTCCACTAAAACTTTGAAAAAAATCACAGTGGTGAGAACAAAATGCTATTTTATTTTCTGAGGATCAGGGAACCTGCTATCTGCTCAGATGGTACAATTTTATTTATTACTTCTCTTTGTCAGGGACAAAGAAGTTAGTTTACCAAAATAATCATAATAAAAAAGATAGCTAACTTGTATATTAAGCAGATATTGACTTACCCAGCCCAGATCATGATTTACTGACTCAAAATGAAACTGGCTGAAGACAAAGTCCAGATTTTCTTTCATGGACAATAAATCTGAAATATTAAATCAATGTGTGTGTTTTTTAAATACATTCTCAGAGACAAATTGTGCTCTCTGATACTTACACACAATGCACATTAAAGGGAATTGTGAATTTTTTTCTGAGGGCAAAATATTCCCTGAAATGGTCTCATCAGAAACTTTTGTTTTATGTTACATTTTATAGCATTTGAAAACTTCTCCACTATGGCCATAAATTTCAAAAATGTATCCGTTGTTTTTTTTATTTTTATTTCCTTTTAAATTGATGTCCCAAAGAGGACAGAAAGCTATCATTTTATTTTTAAAAGCTATTTATCTTCTGGGAAGTGAATAATAATTTTCAAAAAATTCCCTGAGAAAAAGACAGAGAGTTTGACTGAGAACATTTTTCCAAAATTTAACGGTGCATCATCGATTTTAAAATCACATTAAAAATTATTACTTATTGTTACAAATTCCAGTTCTAAGAAACTAGAACTTAAAGAAATTAAAGAACAAAACATCTTTCTCGACTCCTTTTTTGTTATTCCTCTGAGCATTTGACAACCCTTCATCTATGATCAGTTTCTGTTTCGCTTTTATGGTGAGTTAATCAGTTTTCCCTGCTTGCGTGGCTCTTTCACATAGCAACATGGAACTAACAAGCATTTTGAAAAAAGCCAGGAAGGCATCATTATAAAACCATAAATACTGGCAGGGAGACTTGGCAATGTAATACTTAAAACTAATTTTAAGACACCTTTTACTAGATTTCAAGTGGATGAAATCTCTTAGTACAGAGGGCTGGACTAGATGACTTCTTGAGGACCTACATTTTGATGATTCTATTAACTTCTGCAGAAGTAAACAACAGAAACTTAGTGGCTCTGAGGGTACGTCCAGACTATCCGCTGGATTGGCCAGTAGCGATCGATTTATCGAGGATCGATATATATCGCGTCTCATCTAGACGTGATATATCGATCCCCGAACGCACTCCCGTCGACTCTGGAACTCCACCAGGGCGAGCGGCGGTAGTGGAGTCGATGGAGGAGCCACAGCCATCAATCCCGCGCCATGAGGACTGGAGATAAGTCAAAATAAGATACGTCGACTTCAGCTACTCTATTCCCGTATCTTACATCAACCCCCACCCCCTACCACCAGTGTAGACCAGGCCTAACAAATGACTCTTGTCAACCAAACGTGATGCAGGATTTTTTTTTCCTGTATGTAACTGTGGAGTGGTCATCGAGGTACACAGTTTCACCAGAGAGGACCAGGATGTGTTGTAGGAGGGAGCTTAATGAAAGGTGGGAACTTCCTGGTGACCGAGTTCTCTGGTTGCTGCTTAAGGCCTGGTTCTTTGTATCTGTGTCCTCACACTAAAGTAACACAGAGCAATGAGCCACAAATTGGTGTGTGTTGGTAGGGGGTTTGTTGCAGATTATGGGTGTTGTAACTTTCATCTGCCCAAGAAATACCCCCAGATCCTACTAACGCACAACCTGGTATGCCTTATTCTGCTGGCAGAATAGGACCTATTTAACATATGTACTCTTCCACTATACAGCTGGGATTGTCACAGAAACCCAAGGGAATCAGCCACTCACTGGCCACTGACTTGCAATGGAAGCTGGGCAGCTAACTTGCCTGAAGCCCCTTTGTGAATCGGCCTAGTCGTATAACTAGCTTTTTATCTATGTTTGGAACGTCTTTATTTTAAAAGATGTTTTTTCTCCCCTCCCCTGACAACACCAGGATTTCACTAGCTGGACTCTTCTTCCATCTATCTGCCTGTGACCTTTATGCAGCATTGCCTAACACAAATGATGTGAGGCTCCCCCTTCCCGCCCTGGAGTCGCTCGGCCTTTTCAAGAGAGCAGCACATTTCAAGTCACCTTCTGCTGTGAAAACCAAGCGGAGAGACGTTCAGTGCTCCCAGGTCAGACCCCGATCCTCCGGCTGTTCTGCGTGAGCCATCCCTTCCAGTGCCTGGAGCCCCCTGGAGGCAAAGGGGCTCATCGGCGTGCAGCAGCTGACAGGATCAGCGCCAAAACCGAGAGCGAATTGGAAGTGGCCAGAAAAAGCATTAGGGTTCATTGGGAGACATGGGTGGGAAGCATTCTTGATGCCCCGACCCCGGGCCCTTACTTATTCCCACTTCTCCCCACAGCCCCTAGCACCTCTCTCCCAAGGTGCTTCTGCCAATTTATCCAGCTTAGCTTAGAACCTGCCCTGGGAACTGCTGCCCTGTCCTGTTTTCTGCAGCGAGGATGCTAGTCAAATAACCACGGCGACACAGTATAGATCAGTAGAGTGCTGACTGGTGCACAGCTCTTCTAGGGCCATCATGACATCTAACCTTCTACTGCTGCTAACAGTCCCTAGTAGAAGGAGAGGAGAAAAATGGAGAGCAGAAGCTCCTTCTTCACCTTGTCCCAGCTGTTCTGAATATAGTGGCTTTTTATTACCCCTGTTCCATCTCGGAGGGTCACTTCTGCCTGTTCCCAACCATAGAGGGTCAGGTACTTTTTCAGTTCCTTTCAACTCCCTTTCTACTATAAAATTCCATCTGGAATATTGCCCAGCTCCCAGTGAAGGCCCTCATTCTGCAAAGATGTGTGTGCATTCCTAACCTTATGCACTGTGTTAAGCTGACTTCAGCGGGACTTCTGACAGGGTGAGGTTATGTATGTGTGTAAGTGTAAGTCTTTGCAGGACCAGGGTCGAAGTATTTAGAAGAGGAAGTGGCAAAGATGCAGCTACAGGTCTACAAGCTGCAGATGAAAGGGTAGCTTCATATTTTGTGGGGAAAAGAGTGATTGAAAACCATCATTTGCCCCCTCCCTCTCCTGTCTCCAGCTCCCCACATACCAAATTGCTTGTTATTTCTCCCCCTACAATATTTGCCTCCCCCATCCACTGAATATTGTGGACATAGGGTTTCTTTCTTTGCGGTAGCTTTGGACAGTCGGTAGCTCCCACCAATATCACTATCCCGAAGTAGCTAACAGTGCTAGACACCTCATTATTTCTCTGGTTGTTCAAGCTGACTATTGGGAAATAGAATAACTCGTGACACTAAGTGGCACCCATATATAGTGTGTCTACCTAGATCTATAGCTAAATAACTGTAGTTTACAACACACACCAGCAGCATGCAATTCTAGATGCTGTACGTTCAGTTCTAAATGCTAAACTCCACAAACACCTACTTACAAATCCCTAGAGCCCTGATTCTGCTCTCAAGACCAATGGTGTAAATCCAGAGTAATTTAGATGAAGCCAGAGGATTACAGCAATGTAAAACTAGCACAAGCTAGGTCAGGATGAGGCCCAAAGCCTGTAAAAGCACTTTCTTTATTGTCATTGTGCCCATTCCTTGTGTGTAACAGCGCAAATGGATTAAAAGATACACAGTGTGTGCTTACTTGTACAGGCCATGGTGGGTGGGTCCGACTCCCTTCTGAAATAGTGTTCTTCACACAGACAGGAGGTGGATGCTTCCTCGTGTGTGTAGCTGTGAGGGGGGCATTTACTGCAGGATGGGCTCTGGGGAGAGGCCTTGAAGAATCCAGGTCTGCAGACTGCAAAAGAGGAACCGGAGACTAAATTCTTCCAGCAAATATTCATCCCCTTCCCATTTCTTTTTAACACACATCTTTAGAGGCCCTCTTCACTGCAGCGGGGAGGTGGGATTCCTGGCTCAGCTAGACATTCATGAGCTAGCTCTGCTCAAGCTAGCGTGCTAGAAACAGTAGCGTGGCTGGGGCTGCATGGGCCAGCAGCTGGGATCTCAGATGGGACTGACCTTGGGCAGGTAGCCCGAGCCACAGCCCACATCGCCTTGGCCATGCTATTTTTAGCCTGTCAGCTTGAGCAGAGCTAGTGCCGGTATGGCTCCTCTAGCTGGAAGTTACCCCCGCTGCAGTGTAGACATAGCCTTAGTGAGAGAGACAACAACAAACACTCATGAGCTATTTTCTCATGAATTATTTAAAAAAACACAAGAGGGAGATGGGAGATTTTCACTCTAATATGTGGTACATGTTTAAAATATTTGTGCAGAAAAGAACTAGGCCATTTTGGACATGGATTTCTCTAGAAGCAGCCTTGGTCAGATAGTTATTTTCCTTGCTGAATGTATTAGACCTAACAGATCTTCTGGCTTCTCTCTCTGTTTTGGATCCATCAAAGTATTGCTTTTTCACTCGCTCTTAGACACAGCTTAGGAGAGCAGTAAAATACATTTTTGTGGTTTTCATTTAAGATGTCCCATGCTCAGAAATCAATGTCTCAGCAAATAAAATAATCATGCCATCCTGGAGAGGACAGGATATCTGTACAGGCAGCTTTAAGACATTCTAATAAGACTGTTTCCCCAGGGTTTCTTCCAGAAAACCTGTGAAGAATTTTGAACAGCTCCATATAAGACAGCTATCTCTGGGTACCCCCTGAACTAGACATGCCCACTGTATAATACATTCCCTCTAGCTGTAATGTATATGTATGATGGGCCTTACAGACTGACAGCTATTATTTTTGTTCTCTTTTTTCCCCATACACCGCACGAGGTTGGGTTGGGGATTCTTTTCCCCTCTTTGGTAATTTGAAGTGCAGACATTCATTGCGTCCAATTTCAAAGAACTGTCAGCACAGGCTCAAAGCTCATTGGTTGCTCTTCCGGCAAGGTGCTGAGCATCCTCGACTTCACAGGAGGTGCTCAGCCCCTTGCAGGCTCAGATCCTTGGAGATTAAGGGCTAGATTTTCTAAACAGCTCAGTTTACAGCAGTGCCTATTGAGATCAATGGGGAAGGCTCAGTCCTCCGCCTTTTCAGAAATCTGGCCAGTCCACATAAGTGTAACTTGGAGCTACTGGTGCTGGGCTCTTTAGAAAACTCTGATCATTTTTCTGCACTCATGCACCTCAGTTTCACATTCAACCATGATAAATGTATGTACAGTTTTGCACATGTCTCTGGTCTTTAAAAGAAAACAAACTAGTTCTTTAATTGCTGGATCTACAATCACCAGTACAAGGAAAATTAAAATTCAGATAGACCCTTTTGGGAAGTTGATTTCCTGCCATTTCTGAAATCTAAAATAGACACACACATCCAGTTTGTCAGCTCAAAAATGCTGTTACTTTTCTGATTCCTTGAGAATCACTGTAAAATAATTATGACCATCCTGTTACTAATGATACATAGGCATTCAGACATACTTACAGAAGGTACATGGAAATTAAAAAGGCTTTCAATATGTCATTCAAAGTCCTTGCCTGGCAAATAGTGTGCAAAGAAAATCCAGTGTATTGGCAACTATTAAAATCCTCACTACCACCACCACAACATGATGTACAACTACAGTATCAGTTTTTAAGATCTGCTGCATGAATCTGAGATCAAAATGTTGCCATCATGTTGGATGAAGTGTGGATTTTTTCTTCTTTTTTAGTGGATCAGGGTAAATTATGCAGTTAGCCAATTTCTAGTCTCTGCACATATGCAAGATTTCACACAACTCTTCTTCTATCATAACTCCTGTACATTGGCTTCTTCTGATTGAACACGATAGCACAACACCTTAAGTAGTTATCATGACAACAGGGTGATGCAAAAGCTACTCTGATTTCAGTTCCTCCCCCCACCCCTGATAGGGATAGACAGCGCTGTTGAAATCATCCAGCCACCCTAGATTAAAACTGCAGCTCCTGCAAATCTGGCTGCAATTCAGAAACAAACAAGAAACATGGCAGTGTGGTAAGAATACACAGAAATCCTCCATATTTCCCTGGTCTATATACCATGGGTGATTGACAGTTCTTGCTTCTGGAGAGGAAGAGACAGAGCCAATTCAATGATTACAAGATGGACAAGACAAGAGAGAGACCATCCAACAAACAGCGACCTTAGACATGGTCACTGTAGCAGCGACAGTAGTTCTTAATTTTCCTTACACTTCGAAAAAGGATTGGTGTATACCCTTAGAGAATGTTATATATTGAAGGCAATGGGAAAGTGTTTAAGGGCAATCATTATACTTGGCCCATGATATTGACAAGGAATTTTAGCTTTTCGAAAAGGCTAAGGGGTAACCTTTGTAGCCTTTTATTGTATTTAATGTGAATTTTGTAATGTGGTTTTACACCACCAGGGGTTCGACTTGGGTGGCTACAGTTTCAAACTTAAGACAGTGAAAGTCATCTCTGCTACTTGCTTTAGATCGGGGTAGGCAACCTATGGCACAGGTGCCGAAGGCGGCACGCAAGCTGATTTTCAGCGGCACTCACAGTGCCTGAGTCCTGGCCACTGGTCCGGGGGGCTCTGCATTTTAATTTAATTTTAAATGAAGCTTCTTAAACATTCTAAAAGCCTTATTTACTTTACATACAACAATAGTTTAGTTATATATTATAGACTTATAGAAAGAGACCTTTTAAAAACATTAAAATCTATTACTGGCATGCAAAACCTTAAATCAGAGTGAATAAATGAAGACTCGGCACAGCACTTCTGAAAGGTTGCCGACCCCTGCTTTAGATGTAGAGTCTCTAAGGACACAAAGACCAAGGGTAGTGACCCCACAGTCATTCACAAGTCCAAGGTCTAGTCTGTTCTACAAGCTTTATTAAAGTTACAGTTAAAGTGATGATTACCCAAGCATATAGAAATTCTATACAGACCTATGCACAGGTTAGAAATATAGTTCTACTCACATCCTTCACAATAGTGTTAGGGTCTGATGGTCTCTCACAGATTGATCATCAGTTGAGGGATGGTTCCTGCTGGAGTTTCTGATAGGGAGCTCAATTTTCCTAATCTAGGCACCCTCTTTTATAATATGATTCAGATTATCCATCATTAGCATTTCTGCACATAGTGCACTCTGCGGTTAGGGCATGTGTTAGAAAAAATGTGATTACCAGGTATCTTGCAAGCAAAATATTACTTTTACTGTTATTTTTTTCCAATATCACCCATTGGTATATCTTTTCCAGTAATCTTAGGGCGTCGGGTTATTCTTTGGTCACCTACTTATATCAGCGTTCCTTAACTCTATGGCTTACGTATGGCTAAGCTAAAATCTTACAGGCCTCAGCTTACAGGTCTTGCATTTCAGCCCTATTTACTTAGATACCAAATACATGATTATTCCCTCTACATACTGATTAATCTTGTACTATTATAATCCTATCACTTAACTCTATTTGGCATACAATGATTATATCTGACACAACGTTAGCTATAGATGAACAAGAAATTAAAATCATTGGCTACACCTTTAAAATTAAAATGAAAATTTAAGGGCCCAATATCCAAAAGAGCTCAGCATCTAGCTATTTCCAGTTTGGCACTTAAATAAGTTGGGGCTAAACTGTATTTAAAAACTGCTCCCAGTGGTGGATGCTGAGAACTTTTGAAAATCTGGCCATAATTATCAGTATAAATAACAGAAACAAGAAGCCTTATAGCATGCTCAGCTTTGAATTTATTCTGGAGGGTTGTTCAAGAACTGGTATGATTTATGGCACCATGCCCAGCTCCATGCCTGAAATTCAGGCCTTTTATTTACTTCACATCTACCTCCAAGTTTTGCCTTATCTCTAATGATGCATCGTGTTACAGTGGAATATCTGCAAAGATCTGGGGGAGAAAAAATACATCCAGTTCCTCCCTAATCCCAATTTGTATTTCAAAGCTAAGCCAAATTCACATGCATACGCAGACAACATAGAAGATGAAATAAAAGCAAAAAATTCACATCATCTAACAAGGACAACTGATGTCTAGAGTGTACAATATGTAATTAGCCTTCAAAAAGGTCTTGAATTTATCTCATTATGTCTCATCAAGACAGACAGAAAATCATTATGGCACAAGAGTTTGCTGTGGTTCTATTTTCTGTGAAGCAGCATATGCAAGATAAGACAGCTTTCTCTGATAGATTTTCAACAAGGCACAATTTGCCAATGACAGTGCAATATATAGCTCAACTTGAATAGAATGTTTTATTTTCATGAATAAACATGTTGCTAACAAATATGCCCCAATGCTTGCATCCCAGGATATTCACATAATATTTTAATAATGAACATTAAATGAATATAAAAGCTGTATCCTTTTTCACAGCAATCTGAATGCCCATTCAGGCTGTATGACACCCTTCTGTGGAGCAGGCTGTATGACACTCTTCTGTCGTAAGTTACTGCTGCACTTGGCAACCTTAACATGGGATGCTTTTTTGTGCCTATGCATCCAGGGGCAATTTATGATGCAAGTATTTTTACCCTTGACTGTTCCCGCTGTATCACTGTGAAGAAGAATCAGGGAATTTGTGCATTACACCATGTCAGGGGCTGAACAATGACATCATGCCGTAAAGCAGGATGTTTGTTGTGGAGGTATTTTTGTTGTACCCCTCACTCATCGCACAGCACATGGGAGCTTGCTGTGCCCTTCTAAGACGCTACCTGCACTTACTCATCTGATTGCCAATACTGACTGCCATCCCTGACTCACCTGCTACTTATGGCCATCTCGTTAAGCAATGTCGTTTGTGACTGCGGCAGTAATCGGCATTGAGGACAATAAGCCAGTTTCCATCCACTTAATTTCTGGTCCAAAGTCTGGATTCAGTCAGGTGCTTACAAACACCCCATGGACTCCAATGGGACTAGTCACATGATTAAAGTCAGGCACTTGTTTAAGCACGAAGAATCCATAGGACAGTGTTAGTACAGTAACAAAATGCACACTCACCTGCAGTCTGAGCTCTCACTTGATTCTGATTATGTCACTTTCATCAAGATGGCACCTGCCAATGGGAAGCTCAGAAACTGGAGTTTTAATTAAAACTCTTTTCTTTATAAACATGTCACAGTCCGCTTGAGTGTTACAAAAGTTCCAACTTCTGGGGAAAAGGAACTATTGATGTCATTTAAAATGCACGTATCCCAGACATTGTGCTGACTGAACTGCCTGCCTGAATTCTGATGGCTGAGCTAAAACACATGGAAGAGGAGGTCCACAGGCATCTCAGAAGACTATACAAGACTGCAGCAATTGTGGGCATTACTTCTAGGGCAAAGCTCAGCCCATGTAAAGCTTCACAATGGAACAGAGTCTGAGCCACCTAGAGGAGGTGTAATGAGTTCCAGTTCAAAGAGGGAACTCGCCACAGAGATGGGAAAGGAAGGCTTCAGGGAATGACCAAGATGGGCTTGTCCTGAGGACTCAGTGACTCACAGGCCGAGATGGAACAGTGCAAAAATAGCCAGGATAGAAGTACTGTCTTCTGAGGGATCCTTAAAACAAGTTACACGTGCTGTGTTGCATGCTGCAAAGCAAAAATGCTTGTGGCTAGAGGACAGGCAGTGTGTGTGTGTGTGTGTGTGTGTGTGTGTGTGTGTGTGTGTGTGTGTGTGTGTGTGTGTGTGTGTGTGAATTAAAATTAAGAGAGAGAGAGAGATCTCAGCACCACACTGGTTAAACACCTCCCCGGCCACAGACACCAAGGCCCACAACCCTAGTGGAAAGTTCTGCCTCAACTTTGAAGGAAGGAGTCCACTTCTTGCCCCAATGACACGCACTTCTCATTGCTGTAAAGGAGCATCTGGCCCACAGAGGCCAGCCCTTCTCACCACGTGAACTTTTCCCTTCCTAACATGAGCAAAGTAAAGCCTGTTCCTACTAGAACCTCAACAAGGCACCCACGCAACTAACCTACACAGGTTTTCTTTAATCCAGGCACTAGGTGGAATTTTTACAGGAGCCTAAAGGAGTTAGGCACCTACCGCCCACTGAATTTCAGTGGAAGTTGGGCACCTAACTCATGTAGATCCCAGCCATAATTAATAAATGCAACAACATTCTTAAATTACTGTATATTTAGTAGGATGGCTGCCATCATGACCAACATGCTGGACACTGAGTCTGGGACCTCCAGAGCTAAAGCACAAATTGCCTGAGCTAAACAGCCAAACCGCCATAGCTACAGCTGTAACAACTCATCTTCTCCAGGAATTGGGCACAGAGGGGGCCTCTACTATAACCTCTCCTATGGAATATTTAAACATATCTTGAGATCTGGTCTATCATTTCACAGGTTCTCTGCTGCCATTCCCTCTGAAAAGCACTTTATGCAGTATACACGACTTTACTTAAAATTACCCAGGTCTCTGGGGTTTAATTTCTAAGAAAATCTTACCTTATTCCTCTTTACTTTATTTTACTATTTCTTATTCAACAGCTTTTGAAAAGGTACTCATCTCCAGCCTGACATACAGACTCGTTTTCATGTCAGCCCCTCTCATTTCAAGAGAGGAGAAAAACCAGTAGCGATAACCTCTAGGATTCCCTCTCATTTGCGACAAGACAGCTACAAGAATTCAAATAAAGTTTGGAGCTGTCAATGACACCCACCTCTTTGTTCCTAAAATTAGAATTGCTGCCCACTTCGTTGGTTAACAAATGTGTGAAAATATTCTTTAAGTACAAATGATGTTAAAGGAAAAAGGTCTTTTTAGACACAGCGAATATGCCAGAGTCGAGGGACAATATGGTGGAGTCAGACACAAACAAGGATTTGTTTCCATCAGCAGAACATCCATTATTAGCAAGTCAAAGTTTGGCCTTTTTCAATTTTAGGGAAAAAAAGGAAAATTTCAGCATGGACTAATAATAGCTCACTATAGCTTATTCTGTGCGTGATTCAGTGCTGGATTAGCAATGGAGGTCAATGTGAGGGAGGACAGCAGGAAGAGCCTATTGGATCTGGAATCTTGTGGACTGATTCCTCAAACTGGCAGCTAGATTAGGAAGTGAAGCTTTGCAAGAAGCTAGGATGACCAGACAGCAAGTGTGAAAAATCAGGATGGGGGTGGGGGGTTATAGGAGCCTTTATAAGAAAAAGACCCCAAAATCGGGACTGTCCCTATAAAATCAGTACATCTGGTCACCCTACAAGTGGCAGAGAAGATCCATGGCTGGAAATTGTCCCAGAGATCAGGGGTGGGGGGAAAAGGCATTGGGAGGGTTTCACACTGGCCTTTTGCAGTGATACAGCTGAACTTCCTGTGCAATGTAAGTACCCGAGGCAGCAAAACACAGTAGCAAACACCAAAGACAGAAGCAAAGCAAACCAGACATATACCAAACTCATGTAACAGCTCAACTGAGGCCAAACAATCCTTGGATTTTCTTAACATTACATGACTAGAACCATAAATAACCTGGGCCCAATTTTCACAACCTCTTTCAACTACTCTGCTGGCTCAAAAAGGCCACAAAGCTGGCTGATCTGGCAACCTGGCAATTTTCCCTGTGCAGAGGTTTTTGGAGCCTTTATTCTCTACGACTATGCTATGTTTTATAGGGGTCTGCAATAGCCTGTCACTTTTTGACGCCTCTTTTAAGGACTTGCCTTTCTCCAGGCTTGACAAGCCTCACACATGTGCTGGGTTGAGGCTGATTGTGCTCAGAGGAGTTCTTTACCCCTTCTTGAACATGAGGAGGGATCTGCACCGCCACAGGGCCTGATCCAAGGACCAATGAAGTGAATGGGAGTGCTTAGTGTAAAAAAAGAAAAAACTGCCTGGGTACCTAGAAGAGAAGGCAGACGGAGCCTTATCTCCCTTGTGCCTTGCATACAACAGGAGCCTCTGTGCTCCCATGAGTGCTTCCAGCCAATGCTCACCCTTGGGCGTACAAAAGTGAAAAAGAAGAGGCAAGACATTTCCTTCCTCACCACCACACCCAAGAAAAAAGCAAGCGAGCCCCTGCTAGAGGCTGGTGCAGAACGCACACTCTCCCTGTGGTGAGGAGAGCCCTCAGAGGTGCAGCCTTT
Source organism: Chelonoidis abingdonii (assembly GCF_003597395.2). Taxonomy (NCBI): domain Eukaryota; kingdom Metazoa; phylum Chordata; order Testudines; family Testudinidae; genus Chelonoidis; species Chelonoidis abingdonii. The sequence goes on along the minus strand of NC_133773.1, from coordinate 5,630,523 downwards.
CTCTGAGGCACAACGCCTTCCCATGCTCTCATGGGCTGATGCAACTCCACACCACCTCTCTCCTATGGCAAAGGCAACTGGTACAAACCTTCCCCGGTCATTCCACAACGATTTGGCTCACTGTTAAATGTCAGCGTTGAGTCAAAGAAAATACAGTAGCCCAAATTAACAGTTTGCAGCCAGGGAGATTCAGGTTCGATTTAGGAGAAGCTGTCTAATTCACTACGGAGGCTGTGGTATCCCCGTCAGGGGGGGTTTCTAAGAACAGGTTAGACAAACACCTGTTAGGGATGGTCTAGGTTTACTTGCTCCTGCCTCAGCGCAGTGGGCTGGACTTGGCCTTTTGAGGTCTCTTTTTAGTCCTACATATCTCTGATTCTTATCAAAAGTGCTCCAGCTTGTCTGGTCCTGATACATCCTCCACTTACAGGATATGACCTTAAGCCTCTCAAAGAAACAGGAACTAGGCCCAAGCACAGGTAAAGAGTCTGTTGTCTATATTCAGCTGCCTATATTCAGCAGTAAGAAAACAGCTGCTAATCAACTCTGCCTTCATTAGCACATTGCTCTAGCAAAGGGAGCACACTTTGAGATTAGGCAAAAAAGAGTTACAAATAAATCAGATCCAGTTTGGAGTCTCCAGAGTTACTGTGCCTTCAAGCATTTAAACCAATATCTCACTAACTTCAAAAAAAACCCTGCCTGGTCCTTTGTTTTTGAACAAATTTTGAAGTATGGAATCAATTTAAGCAACCGAGTTGTTCTGAACCTTGATTTGTGATAATGACATACATTTCTACTTAAAAAAACCAGATGAAGCAGATTGTCATGGGTGTCTTATAACCAAAAATATAAAACAGATGACCTGTAAGCCCTTTTAAATAGTGCAAAAGGACTCCACAGGAAAATCAAATCTGTTCCTGCAGGATTTTTCAAGCAGATTGTTAAGAATTAATCCTGCACTTCCTAACAACTGTCCTTGAACTGCAGGGTAACTCAAACTGCTGCCAAGAATATACTGCCGCAGGAAACATTTAGACTTCCCTGATAATGTCTCCTTTTTGGTTCAGCTATCTGCGTTAGTGTGTGTGTCGTTCTCTCTCTCAGCATACCTTGGGGAGCTGAAGGGAATTAAATAAATATCCACTAATAAAACACTATAAGGCAAAGCTGTCAGTTTCTCTGATGCCCTGGGTCTTCCCAGAATCCTCAGGCAGCTCAAGCACCTCTGCTGCAGCTCAAGATCTGTTGAATGGACCTTTTAGGCAGTTGCATGCAGTTGTTGAATAAATGAGTCCTCTGACTGATTTGCACCTTAAAGAAGAAGGCACAGAAACTTATCTTGAAGCTAAGCGCATCCAAAAGGAGAACATTCTTTTAGAGAGGGCATGTTCTTAGGGAATATCACTATTTTTATGCTAATCTGCCCAACCTCACTTCAATCCAGGTTTAAGGGTTATGTAGGCATTGTGCACTGAAATCATCTCCAGCTTCTGAATAACAAAGCAACCTTGAAAACTAGAGTATAAATAAGTTAGTGCTTCCACTTCCTCCCCCTGAAATATAACTCCTTCACCATGTGAATCACTAAACTGTCAGACAGCAATTTATGACAGGAGTGCACCATCTGGGAAACCAAGAACTAACAACTATTAATGAACTAATGAGGGTCTTCTAAACAGAATAAAACCTCATCAACATTTCATTACAGGCATTGTTCTGAACATGTCACCAGATCCCCAAATCAGCTAGGTCTGCAATCCATAAAGAGATCTATGATACAACATATAGGAAGGCAGAATGGCCTAGTGGAGAGAGCACTGAACTGGGACTCAGGAGCCCTGGGCTTTATTCCTGTCTCTGCCACTGGTCTGCTGGGTGACGTTAGGCAAGTTGCATCCCCTCCCTATGCCTCAGTTTCCCCATCTTTAAAATGGGGATAATGATTCTGACCTCTTTTGTAAAGTGCTTGGGGATCTGCTGATGAAAACCACTAATTAAGAGGGGTTATTGCCGTTATTAATTATGATAGGATGTGGGCTCTGTGGTGGTGGCATACTGTAGGGGTTGGGTGCCTGACTGGGTGCTGAGTACTCTTGGGGTGGCTGGTGGGTGCCTAGGTACTGGGGTTAATGTGGGTGCTGGGGGTGGCTCTGGTGGCCTTGTAAAACCTAGTGCAGCTGGCTGTGGGGGGGAAGGGAAGGAGCCAGGGCCCCTTACCTTGCTGAGACCCCTCCTTCTGGCTACCACACCCCACTACCCCCTCCCAGCTGCACGCGAGGGGAGGGGGGGCAGTGAGAGAGGAGAGGTCCAGCCGCCGGCCCTGCAGGAACCATCACAGCCTCCAGATGGCACAACCACACCTTCTGCCTGCCAGTCGGCCAAGGGTGAGTGATGGAGGCTGGGCTGCGGGCAGGTGGGCCAGGGTTGCCAGGTGATATGAGTGCCAAGTGGCAGCCCTGTCGTTTGTTTGCACACTGAATTCAAATTCCCTACCCTCTGGGAGCCCACTCCCTTTCAGACAGCATTAGAAGGTGCCTGTCCGGGGACAGGGGTACCCACCAGGGAATATTAATCATGTGTGCACACGGGAGTACACAGCCTCAGAAAAGCAAAAGCTTATTTTAATCTGTGGCACATTCGGCTCCTCCTTCTTCCTTTTCTTGAAGAGGGAAAGCTGCACTCTCCGTGAATGGGCTGAGATACTAAACACAGTTATGGCTCCCGCAGCATCTATAGCTCATTCCCATTGCATATACTTGTTTATTTTGATTTCAATAAGACGACACCTATACAAGACTCTACCGTGTCATTATTATTACAACCAAAACCCCCAGCTGTGTTACAATGACCATTCAAACAGGCACTCTGCCCGCCAAACCAGCCCCTCTCCCCTGTTTCACCACTGAGGGATGAGTACCCTCTGCCCTCTCCAAACCACCCCGATCAAACAGTCAGCAGATCCCCCTGTTCTCCGTGGCACCATGAGACCAAATACCAGGGTATCAGCCTCTAAACTGTCCAGAGCCAGACAAACTCAGACTGGAAATGAGGCATTTTTAAAAGTGAGGGTATTTAACCATTGGAACAACTGACCAAGGGCCGTGGTGGAGTCTCCGTCCCTAGCAATGTTTAAATCAAAATGGGATGTTTCCCTAAAATATCTGCTCTAGCTCAAACAGGATGTATCCCGGGGAAGTTCTCTGGCCTGTTATTCAGGAGCTCAGACGAAATGATCACAGTGGTCCCATCTGACCCGGAGATCGATGAGTGTATAAGTCCCATATCGGCTTTCATGTGTTCTATTGCTGAGAGCCAGGCTTTGTTTCCATCATCCCATCCCCCTCCACCAAGGTGGCAGGGACTCGTTCATGTACAATTTCTCAGTGACTGTTTTCAGCTGAGGATTTCTGAAAAGGGTTTTTGACTCTGCTGTATTACCAGCCCAGCTTCTACACTGTTCCCTTGAGCCAGTTCAGACACTTCCAGGGAAAGGGGGCACCTCTAGCTGGCCTCATCTCCCCAGATCCTACAGGCTTCAGCTGCTGCCTCGTTTTCCATGCAGTCCTGCTCAGCAGCCTATGTTTTTGGCTATCCCCATTCCCCAACTGCAAGGTGGATTCCAGTTCTGGCTTCCCAGCCCCCTGCTGCCTGGCTTCATTGAACAACGCAGGGAGCATGTGCATAATCCAATACACTCCTCCTTGTGGGGGAAGCTGGGGAACAAGGGGCAGGTCCCAGCAGGGCAGGGAGACAGAACCCAGAATGCCCGGGCTTGGCTGCAGAGAAAGGGCAAATTCCATAGCAAAAATGCTGAATTCTGCGGCATGTCGGGAAAAAGCCAAATTCTGCAGCCACAGACTATGTGGAGTCCTGATTGAGATTAAAAAGACTGTTTACACGTCTCAGAACAATTATTGTAGGCTCTCTGCAGACTCAAGTAGGCAGGCTAGAAACATATATTTAATGAAAGCTGAGATTCTGTAGATCATTTCTGCTGCCTGGGGTGAATTCCACAGCTGCAGAATACATGGAGTCCTGATAGTAAGGCATTATACATCTGTAAGATTTTTTGTACAGAGAGATAGATTTTAAAAAGGAAAAATAAGCAGCGCTGGATTCTTTCATTTGCTTTGTGACCTTTGAGCCTTTAGGATGCACCTGGGTCACATTTAAAAAATGGTTTTGCACCAAAACTTAAAAAAGAAAGTTGAGATTTCCATACAGTCACATGCCTCCAGGAGCTGGACTTTTAAAAAACAAACATGAAATGCAGTGAGACTTATGAGAATTTGCAACAATTTATTCCAAAGTAGAAGTAGCCAAATTTTGCACTCACTTTCAAAGGATGGAACTGGGATAACTCCATTCATTTCAAGTTATCCATGGCATATGCTGGCGTAACTAAGAGTAGAACATGGCTTCGTATATGACATGAGAACATGTGCCAATAAGCATGACTGTACATTTCCTGATATTTGGGTAAGTAAAATATCAGCCACAAGATTGTAGGCATATTTTTTTTTGCATCTGCAAATACTCTGGTGTTATTGTTCTACTTTATTCTCTCTTTACTACATCATTTTTACTTAAAATGTCAGGTCAGCATCATTACTACAGTTTTTAAACCAAGACTGCATGTTTTTCGAAAAGATATGCTGTGCGAATTATTTTGGGGAAATTCTGCGATCATAATGGTCCTTTCTGGCTTGGGACTCTGTGAATCTATGTGCCAAGTAAGAGGAACAGCAATAGGTCAGATGCTTCGGTCCTTATTCAGGAAGAACTCCCAAGGAGTTCAATGGGAGTTTTGCCTGAATAGTGACTTAGGGCTTGTCTACACTACCCACAGGATCAATGAGCAGCAATCGATCCAGAGGGGGTTGATTTATCGCATCTAGTCTAGATGCAATAAATCGACTGCTGAGTGCTCTCCCGTTGACTCCTGTACTCCACCGCCGTGAGAGGCGCAGGCGGAGTCGACGGGGGAGCGTCAGCAGTCGACTCACTGCAGTGAAGACACCGCGATGACTAGATCTAAGTACGTCAACTTCAGCTGCGTTATTCAGGTAGCTGAAGCATAACTTAGATCGATCCTTCCTCCCCCTAGTGTAGACAAGGCCTGAGTAGGAATAGAAGGATTTGGTCCAAAAGGTTCAGTTCTACTCCCATTAAAATCAGTGGCCCAACTCTCACTGAATTTAATGGGAGTAGAATGAAGCAATCATGCCTGAAGTTCCCTATATGTTAGCACAGACATCTGTGTCTCTATTCATGTAAAAATAATCAATTGGTAAAATCCACTGGAAAATGGACTAACTTTCCCAAAGCCAGATGTTTGCTGGCACAATATTGCAAAAAAGATCTAGTTCTCTGATTCAGCCTGCCATATAGATTTGGATCCTGGCCAGCAAAGACAGACAGATTCTCTAATTATGCTGTGGTTTAGAAAATTGCAGCCAATTGTGGTTAAGAAATATGACATTTGGGAGGATTTATGTTGATGATTTATATCATAGGTGTTTGCTCAACTAGCATTTCAGGGCTTTCACCTAAACTAATGCACTGTACATGTGTTGCCTTTAAGCAACAACTAAATATTCTTGAGATGCAATGGTCTGGATGATCTTAAGTTGTATGACTTCATCTACTGGGGATGTGGGCCTGCCAGTTCTGGAGTACTTCTAGTGACAACAAGAGTCCTTTGGGGATAAAGAAATACAGGATTATTGTATTTTAAACTCCTTTGGGCCTGATTCTCAGCTAGTGTAAATTGGCATCTCCTCCATTGAAGTCATTTGGCATCTGAGTCCAAAATGAGCTTCACTAGTCATTCTGCAGGAGGGCTAGGGCATCAAAAATTATTATTTTAAAAAGCTCGATTTAAACACACACACACACGGATTTTTTTTCATAGAATCATACAAATTAAGGCCAGAAGAAACCTTGAGAGGTCATCTAGTCTATGCAGGATTAAGTAAACCTAGGCCATCTCTAACAGGCATTTGTCTCATCCGGTCTCAAAACCTCCAGTGAGGGAAATTCCACAACCTCCCTAGGCAGCACGCTGGAACAGGTTACATATCCGAGTTAGAAAGTTTGTTTCCTAATATCGACCATAAATCTTGCTTTCTTTTTGTTTTTAGACTTACAATCATCTGTCTCAGTAGAACTTGCTCTATAGCGTGTAATTAAATTTTAAATCAGTTTAATCAAATGGAATGGATTTATATGCATCCTGCAGAATACCTCTATTCACATTCCCTCTGAGGACGATTCAGACACACCTTGTACAGTCCACAGTCTCTGGGCCCTCAGTGCAAACACACACAAGGGAATAAACCTGAAGTCAGGTGGGCTACTCATGAGAGTAAAGTGCAGAAGCATTTGCAAGTCTGGACTCTATTTCATTAAACACCAGAAATACCACCGGATAATGAAACTTCCCAGTAGTTCTGCTGCAGGTGATATTCCTGTCAGAGAGGCTGGGCACTGACTGTCACGCTAAAGCAACAGTCAAATCCACTGTGTGGCTCTCTCTTTTGACTATGCTCCTCTTCCCAAAAATCCTGTGGCAAGACATCACAATCCAATTCTGGCCTCACTTCCATTGATGCAACTTCCATTGGGCCAGATTCTGCCCTGATTTACAACCCAGGCAATTGCACTCAGTTCAGTGAAGTCAACAAATTAAAGAATGTACGAAGGGGATCCTCCCCGAGGGCAAGTATGAGTGCCCCAGGACACTTTACAGGGGAACCCAGAGTGACTCACTCACGCTAATGCAGGGGTGAGCAAACTACAGCCCACAGGCCACATCCAGCCCATGGGACCATCCTGCCCAGCCCTTGAGCTCCTCGCTGGGGAGGTTAGCCCCAGGCCCCTCCCCTGCTGTCCCTCTCCCCCACAGCCATGCCACCGTGCAGGCAGCACTCTGGGTAGAGGGACTGCGAGCTCCTGCCACGCAGTGCGGAGGTGTGGCTGGCTCTGGCCAGCGAGCGCGGCTTCTCTGAGCGCCATGGTAAGGGGGTGGGAAGTGAGGGGTTTGGATAAGGGGCAGGGAGCCTCCAGGGGCAGCCAGGAGACAGGGAGCGGTTGGATAGGGAGTGGGGTCCCAGGGAACCAGTCAAGAGAAGGGAGCGGTAGGTGTTGGATGTCGGGGTTGGACAGTGGGTGGGATCCCGGGGGTGGTTAGGGGCGCAGGGTCCTGGGAGGGAGTGGTGAGGGGACAAGGAGCGGGGGGGTTGGATGGGGTGAAGGTTCTGGGGGTGGTGGTCAGGGGATGGGGAATAGACGGGATGGGATAAGTGTGGGAGTTCTGGGGGGCCTATCAGAAAGTAGGGGTGTGGATAGGTCAGGGCAGTCAGGGGACAGGAAATGGGGGAGATGGATAGGGCGTGGGGTCCCAGGAGGGGGCGGTCAGGGGACAAGGAGCATGGGGGGTTGGATGGGTTGGGGATTCTGAGGGGGTCGGGAAGGGGAGGGGGTGGAAAAGGGGTGGGGGACAGGCTGTTTGGGGAAGCACAGCCTTCCCTACCTGGCCCTCCATACAATTTTGCAAGCCCAATGTGGCTCTTGGGCCAAAAAGTTTGCCCACCCCTGCGCTAGTGGGTCCAACAGTGTCCACAATCTAAGGCGTGATAGTGTATCTGAATGCATACACACAGACTTAAAAAAAACAGTGGAGTCCCTCTCTTTCCCTCCTGCCAGCCCTCCTGGGGCTTCTGTTAAACTAACATGGGAAAGCTGATTACCTTAGTCCATTACAATTAAATGAATACTATAACCCCCAGCTTTCTTCCAAACAGTTGTACCAAATAGAGCCCCCTTTACAAACTATGCAAAATGAATGGAGTTCTGAACACATGGAATTATGCATCACTGCAACTGTAACAGTGTTACTGACAGTCCCACAACATTTGGGGGTTTTCTAAAAGCCCCATCTCCTGGAGTCATGTGATTACCTGAGACTCTCAGCTTTCACTTTAAAGACGTTCCTAGCTCTGATGGTGGTGAGGAAAAGCTTAGATATATGAACCCTAACAGCTCAAAAACAAGGTGGCCAATAAAAAGAGCCCTGTTATTTACTTTTAAAAAATCACTCATTTTAAAGACAGTCTCAAGATTTTGGAGGGGGCTGGCTCATGACTTCTGAGTGCCTGGGGCTGACAGCCCTGCTTGTGTGTTAGTGAGGAACATCGAATACCCAGTCACAAGCACCTCGGGCCTAAGGACACATGAGGGATGAGTCCAGAGTGGAGAATTTTGCCTTTAGATTCTGATTGGCACTTGGTGGGTATTATTTGGAATAGAAACACTGAAGATGCTTTCATGTTTTGGGACTGTTCTCTGACTGCCTGTGTCCAAGGTCGATTAGAATTCACCTGCTCTACACTTAGCTGTGCTCTGGAATTGGTCTCTTAGCAGGTGCAGCAGTTCCAAAACTTTGGAGGAGGAGAAGAGAAGCAAAGCAAAGGTTTCTTTTCTTTCCCTACACACATTACCTGACTAGCCTTCCTTCCCTGACAAACCCAGTTCCCACTGCCAGACTTCAACATATCATCAAGCACTAGCCTGCAGCACATCTAGCAGCAGCTGTTCTGCTGGTTCTGGCAGTTCGTCAGATTTAGAGCTGTCAAAGCTTGATTTATGAAAGTTTCATTCTCAAACTATTAGGAGGGATTACTATTGCTCATCTTAAATGTAATTGGTTCCCCAGCTATACCGAGAAAAATAACTAGTGTCAACAAGCACATCTTTATGTTGGAAACATAGAACATCTTAAGATTACCACTCCTCTCTTCTTCCTTGTATTAACTTACAAATTCTTCCCCTTATTAATTACTTCATGTTACAGGGTAAGGGGTTCCCTGTTTCAAACAAAGCATATATGTGCCGAGTTAGGCACTGGGAATCAAAGACCATCTTCTTCCTTTGTTGCATGTGTGGAATACTACTCACTAAAGTAAATGAGAGGTCTGTGATAAAGTTGAAGGCAGAGTATGCCCATAAATCCATCAAACTAGAATCGTCAGAACAATAGTAGGAGTGGCATGCTACTCCAGGTGAGAGAGGCAAATGATGACCTCTGGGAATGTCTTGAAAGGACAGCTACCAGCATTTCTCCTCTCCCACATAAAAACTTGCCATTGTGAATTCTGTCCCATGGATGAATGTTCTCCAGTGTTGCCAATGCTCATGATCTGATCACTACTTCTATGGGTACCTGGTGGGCTTTTCTTAAAGCTCTAGCCCCTGGAGTCCTATAACTCGTAGGAGGATCTCAGCTCTCATTAAAAAAAAAAAGTAACTTTCTAGCCACTCTGGTTTTACAGAAGTGCTTTATAAGACAAGTTCTAAAGGTTCAAAAAACAGAAGATGAGTCACATGTTGAGTTCTTTGCTTATTTTCTTCAAAATCTTGTGGGTTTTTTTGAGTCAACCTCACGATTTTTGAGTGACCGAAATGGGCAATATTGTTTTCTAGAAATCTCATGAAATGTGTTTCTTTGGTGTACATAATTGTTTCTGATGTTGTAGAATGTACATCATAAAAAGCCACAGAATGTGTAGAAACGGCACTGTGGTTCCTTATTGTTGTGTTTTTAAGATGCTTGCACACCCAGACACATATGCCACGGATATGATTTTGATATTCATGACGCACGTGAATGAGCAATGGAATCTATTGCATTTTCGAGGCATATTTGACTAACCCACCTGCACTCTGCCCATCGGTGCAGCCTTTGTGCCACCATCCTTGCATCTCTGCATTCTCCTCACTAGTGATGCTAAGCTAGTCCCACACAGTCCTTGTGCCTCAGTATTTCAGCAGCTCTGTATACTAGTATCTCTAGTCCTGCGTGATCCTTGTGCTCAAGCAAGACCAAGGACTGGGACTGTGGAAAGCATCTGAAGAGTGGACACAAAATAGAAAGGCTCCAAACTTTCTCCCTGCTCCTGTGTCTGCCTGTCTCTTTCCCCTGCATCTCTTCCTCCTGTGAATCATTCCCTCCTTATCTTCCTTTCCATTTTCCTGTGTCCTTGCTATTCCCCCTTCTGTCCCACTCATCTCATAGCAAGCCTGCAGTAGAATCAGCTCACTGGATTTCCAGACCTGAGCTTTAATCATAGACTGCATCCATTTGCTTCTCCAACATCTAGAAATGACTAAGATATGTAGGTGCTTTTGTTTTTAAAGAGAGAGAGAGAGAGAGAAAGAGAGAGATGCATGAAATGTCGAATCGGAATGTCTAAGGTCATGCAACTTAACTCAGTTCTACATAACTTTTTTAAAAAGCATATGGATAAGTGGTTAAAAAAAACCATAGGATTTATTATTTTGAATGTAATTCTCCTGTCATCCAGCCAACTTTAAAACAAAAAAAGTGGCAATTAAATTTGTTGCTATGTTATGTAGATGCATTCAATTTACAAAATGCTTCTGTAAAATATTTCCCTTCAGCACGGTGAGAATATACTGCACTTTTATCAGACACTTTCTCCCCTGTTCACAGATTTATGTTGTCAATGCTGGCTACCCTATTTTTTCCTGCATTACTTAATGCTCATCATTTTACAACAACTGTCTCTGCTACTTCAGCTTTAAAGAATCACTGCTGTAATCTAAAGCCAATGTTTATGTTTGCGTTGATCATTTGTAAGCTAGGTAGCAGCTGAATGACAGATATAGAAGAACTGGTACATTTTCTTTGCTATTTCAAGATTTTTTCTTCCCCTACATTTCAGTCTTAAGGTTGCTAGAGTAAATGAAATATACACACGTTCTGCTGCCCAAGGCTTCAAAGTGCATATTAATTCTTCCAGGAATTATAGACACTCCGAAGAATTGCTAATTTAACAATGGACTGTGAAATTATTTTTTCTTTCTTTATTAATTGCTCTGTTATTTGAAAATGACTTCCCTGCCCCGGACTTTTTACTGTATGACGAAGTATGGGCATTTCATTCCAGCATAAAAAAACATCATAATTGAAAGCTTTCTCTCTGATAGCCCATTGCTTCTAACTAACTATAAATATGTGAAACAATCTCTGATAAAAATAGGTTAACATCAAGCAGGTGTTGCATTGTCATTTTATCTGGGTGATATTAGCAAAGTCTGACAGGAGAGCACAGCAATACATTTCACTCGTGTCTGACATTTTGAGTCTGTTTGTTAAAGTGTATGCGCAAGGATCTGGCTTTCTCTCCAAGACCTCTATTTCTGTCAGCCTGTGCAAACACTATTTGACAAGATGTCCATTTAATGGGGGCGGGGGAAAACCAAGCATCTGGGAAAGCTGCAGTCCAGTGCAAAAATGGATGCTCTTCACATACTGAATGGCTTATAAAGAGAGTAGCTTGAAATGCAGCTTGAATTGCAAATTTTAATCAATATCTCCCTAAAGGAAAGCAACCAAGAACAATATAAAGAGTGGGTGGAACAAGCAGCAAAATGTTAGCTATATATTCACCTGCATGAATTTATAAAGTTTTTTTTTTGGAGAGGGGAAAGCAGTTTTTTTTAAGCTCTCTCTCACTCCTGAAGAATAAGATACAGAGATCCATACATGTAAGATGCCCAAAGGCAAGATTCTACCTTCAAAAGATGGGTTACAGAGTGGTATCCGTGTTAGTCTGTATCAGCAAAAACAACAAGGAGTCCTTGTGGCACCTTAGAGACTAACAAATTGATTTGGGCATAAGCCTTCGTGGGCTAAAACCCACTTCATCAGATGCATGGAGTGGGTTTTAGCCCACGAAAGCTTATGCCCAAATAAATGTGTTAGTCTCTAAGGTGCCACAAGGATTCCTCGTTGGTTTTACTTTCAAAAGAGTACTCTGTACAGCCTCAGATAAGTGAAGGAAAGGGTGGCGGTGTCTCCTCTCCCAGGAGTGATGCAAGTGAGTGTCCTCGGTATTGAGCCCTTCAAAAATCTCTCTCTCAGAGAACCTGGATTTAATTCAAACCAGCTAGATGGGCTTCAGGGGTCTATGAAAATGATTAAAATGACGGCAGAAGGATTTACCGGCAGAAGCAGGAATGACGGATGGAGCCTCTCCATAGAAATCATGGCTTAAAACCATGCAGAGCTTCACCTCCAGGAAGATGGAGTAAAATACAGAGCTCAGCAGCAGAAGGGATGAAGCAGAAAATAAATCTTGTGTTTAAGTAACTGATGATAATGGGAGGTTAGTGATTCACCTTCTTTTTATATTTTTTTAGGGAACAGGCTTCCAAGAGAGGCTGTGGAATCCCTGTCATTGGAGGCTTTTAAGAACAGGTTGGACAATCACCTGATAGAAACTGTCTAGGTTGACTTGGTCCTGTCTCAGCCCAGGGGGCTGGACTTCATGACCTCTCAAGGTCCCTTCTAGCCCTACATCTCTAGATTTTGACAGCCTGAAGGATTCTCTTCTCCTGTAATTTCAGCAAGAATACTTTCAAAAGGAAAAGGTCCTGAAGTTGCACCAGCATCGCAAACTCATAATTCATGTCAAATTTGGAGACTATGTTCTCTCACAAAAGTCTTAACCAGAGGTATTTTAATCCAGCTGCAGGCTTTAACAAGGAGTCAAAACTAAGACCCCACCCCCAGAATAATTCAGCATTATTAATTTTACATCACAGCTTCTTGGGAATTTTGGGGTTGACTGAGAATAACAGTAATGTGAAAGCCAAATGGTCATGACAGGATCTGGGTAAAAGAGGGACATGCCTTCCAATGAAGTTTTGCAAAAGCATTCCTGTGCTGATGAGCAAACATGTAAGGGTGAAATCTTCCAAGGAAACACATCTGAGATACAGTGAGTGGCAGAAGCAGCATCTTCTCTGGTTGCAATACAGAAGTGTGGCTTCTCTAGATAGCTCCATGCTACAAGTGAAGATGTTTGCAGTCTGAGCACCACATGAAGCTTGGTCACAACACATCTCTCATGGCTACTTTGTGATTTTAGGCTCAGCCCCAGTTGAGGGGAAGTGAGTCAACTACACAGCACCAAGGTTAGCCCCAGAAGACTTTGTACCATTGTAGCTGCCAATACAATACTCCTCTCCCCATCACACCCATTTGGCTCCTCTTCACCCATTCACACTACCACTTGCTCACTCCTGTGCACCCTAGGAGCATAAGGGGAGGTCTTCCTCCCTTTTGGCATGAGCATGTAGTCCATATCACAATCTATTAGCCAGGGACGGTGTCCCTAGCCTCTGTTTGCCAGAAGCTGGGAATGCGTGATGGGATGGATCACTTGATGATTTACCTGTTCTGTTCATTCCCTCTGGGGAACCTGGCATTGGCCACTGTCAGAAGACAGGATACTGAGATAGATGGACCTTTGGTCTGACCCAGTATGGCCCTGAAAGGGGGTAGTCTGCCCCCAAACTGGTGGTTTTGGATGCAAATACAGTCTATTGATTAAATATAAAGCCATGCCAGGTGGAAGATACTCTTAGCAGGGATAATTGATGAGTAGCAGCCAACACAGAAATGAAGACCCTGTGAGCTAGATTCTGATCCCTTTTCTCACACTGCATAGCACCTTATTCCACGTTGACATGAATGGCACCAATCATGGAATAAAAAAGTAGTATTCAGCCCGACTAAAGGTACAAGAATCTGGCCCTATCACAGAAAGATGGAGCAATGTGCAGCAACACATGCACTGATCTAAAAGGTCATAAACCAAATACAGCAGAACTTTGATTTTATGAATACCGATCTTACGAATGACCAGTTGTACAAACTATTTTTCCTGATTGGGAAAGAGGGAAAAATCACATAATGAAAGTGATTTCGATGAAGAACAAGTTGACAGCCTTTCACATTTCGATGCCTTCCGTGCATTGGAAATTGCTTTGCCATGATTTGAAGGACAAGAAGAAAGCAGTGCGCCGTACTGCAATTTACGCACTTCATCTACTGTAATTTTGAGATGTTCCATTTTATAAAGTTTTCAATTTTATGAACGCCTCAATTTCCAATTAGTTAGTAAAATAGGGTTTTTACTGTAGTAGCAACAGAATCCCAACATGAATGTGGACATCCCACAGAAGATGAGTCTCAGAACCCCCTGATATAATCAGGAAGATTCTATCTTCCAGTGTGTTTGTTACTCTTCCAATTTTGGTGTCATCAAGAAGCTTGATTTCAGTTTAATTGACACCAGAGACTCACCTGACAAAGAATGGCATGAAGCTGCTTCAGTTTAGAGTTTTAAGTCTTGTTGTTTGGAATAATCTCTGGCAAGCCAAGATGAGGACTGAACCACAGCTGAACATCCAAAACCCATTTCCAAGAACCATGCAGCTTCCAGAATGAGCCACTACCTCAGAAAAGAGAAGGCAGAGAGAAAGGGAGAGACACATTGGGTCTGAGTCACATTTACACTAAGGCCTCTTCACACTACTCTGGCATTTATAATTTACCTTTACATTGCCAGAGATGTGCAAAGAGGCCTTAGCGTCATTCAGAATCAGGCCCTCTCTCTCTTACTAGTTCTTCCAGAAGTAGGAAACTCCATCTCTGAAGGCTTACCTCTCAAAACTAGATAAAATTCAGGGCTGTAGGTAAATCACTGACCCCTCTGTCCCTCTCTATCCCTCTTATTCATGCTGCAAAAGAACCTTGGCTTTCCTCTGTGGCTTAATAAAACCTGTCGGGAATCTATTTAAGGCTTTCATTCATTATAGCTAGCCTTTAATGTTACATTCTGGATTTCCTTGAGGGGCAATGAACAGTTGAGAATAATTAATGATTTATCAATAGACTTACCAACAAAGATGCATTGTATTGAGTTACAAAGCTGAAGGCTTCTAAGTTCCCATTTGTGGCTTATGATTTCTACTTCTTTTCCAAAGCGTCTGTATTTTAATTCAGTTCACATTCTGCTACTGCTAGTAAAGTGGCCTGAAGCAGACAGCAAGAGGGGAGTGCTAAATCAAACACTTAAATTACTTCTTCCTCAGTTCCATGGCAGATTTAAAGAGCATCCTGGCACTAACACTTTGAAATAATATACTATCGGATCTGACACAGCAGAGAGACTCTGTTTCAATCACACAATAGTCCAGGTGACCGTGCAATTACAATTAACCTCCTACCCACAGTGCCTAATGATAAATGATCATTTGAATGATAGACTCAGCAAAGCACCCAGGTATCGGAGAAATGATTTCTGATTCTTACATATTTAAAAAGCAATTTCCAGTTAGGAAAAAGCCAAGGGACACTAATTTTAGTTTTGTATCCAAAAGAAATTAATAATCCCTGCCAATAAGCACACAGGCACAGCTACACACTGTCAGCTTCCTAGCAGCAAGATGTATGCACAGCACTTGAAATATTCTGAGAGTTGCCTTGCAAAGTCTCATACTGCTAGAGTGCTGTAATCAAAAAAGACCTAATGATCCAAATGGCCATATGTCTCAGCAAGCCAGGCCAGATCCCCTGTAATTCATCCATGATAAAGAACAGGCTAAAACATTCATATTGCACAAAATATTATGGAGTCTTTGTTGATATGTATACTGGGACGGTGACCAATATCATCTCCTTGTTTTCTTGGTGCTCTTCGGTCTATATTCACCTGTTGTCTTTTGTCTTATGCTTAAGGCCCTATGTAAATCGTGGGTTTTTTTCCCCCAGAAAACAATTCCAGCGGAGTCCCAGTTAAGTGTTCTAATTTCACAGGATATTCATGGCTGCCAAGTCCCCTCCCTTCACCTGAGCCACTGCAATTTTTCCAGTAGCAGGGAGGCTGGTGAGGAGATGGGGGCATGTGGCAATTCGAAACCCAGGCGCAGCCCAGCCCGTCCCATATCAGCCCCCGGCAGAACCGAGAGACACTGCAGCACTGGCTGGCAAGGAGTTGAGACCGGGATCCGTCACTTGGAGCACAAGCAGGCGTATGTGACGGCCCTGCCCTGCATCTGGTTGAGTCCAGGATCTATTCCTCCCCCAACACACCCCGATCTCCCTGCCAGGGCAGGGGCTCAGCTCTAAATCACGACACTTTGTCTGTGCCACTCCCCCCCCCCCGAGAACGTAGCAGGGGAGCGAGCCAGGCCCCAATTTCTGCTCCCCAGACGGGGCTGGACCAGATGGCCAACACCACCCATTGTGAGCAGACAATTAGCCCAATACTGTGATTTAGCAGCTGAATTCGCCAATTCTTGCTCCTGCCTCCCCACTGGCAGCGCGGGGGTGGGGAATCACAGTATTGGACTAATTTCACGATTTCCATGCAGTGCATGAAATCATGATTTACACAAAGGCAGGGACCATCTCTTTGTTCTATGTTTGTACTGCCTCTAAGACAATGGGGTGCTGACTCTCCCCTGGGACTCTAGGTGCTACGATAATACAAAGTCATAATAATGAAGATCACACTCCGGTCTCCAAGGGCTTGCCTGGGGTGATAAAAAGAAGTAAGACCCCCCCCCTCCCCCCCCACACACACACTCAGAGCTTGGGTCTGGATACAAAAAGACTGAGGCCATGGCTACACTTACATTTTTGCAGCGCTGGTAGTTACAGCTGTGGTCGTACAGCTGTGTAGGGCCAGCGCTGCAGTGTGTCCACACTGACAGCAACCAGCGCTGCAGTGTGTCTACACTTGCAGCATTTGCAGCGC
>NC_133773.1:5460046-5613746 GCF_003597395.2 Chelonoidis abingdonii | reverse complement strand
CTGAGCATAGAAAAGAGTCGACAGGAATGACCCAAAGTAAGGGTGTAACTGCAAAACACAAGAAGCAGGTCAACTGACTGGTGGGATGGTTGCAATGATTTGAAAGTGCCATTTGCTGATGCCACACGGGAAGTTATCGACTGCGTAATAAATCAACTTTGTTGGGAATTATCAATGTGATTGAGAGGATGAAAGAATAATACTGCAGCTGTGTGCCAACCTCGCTAGTCATGACGAGTTTATTACAATTCTACCTCTGTTGAATTGTTGATAGATATTTATATCCTGATGGCAATTATTTAAAAGGCTTGAGCGTAGAAATCATACATAGCATTTGCGCACACATCAGAGAATGGTGCACGGCTTCATGCGTCTAAGGCTAGAATGTGGATCTTAACTTTCTGATAGGGGAGGGGGGTGTATAAAAAGTAGAGTTGAGGCAAGGGGCGTGCTGATGATTCGACTGGGAGATTTTTTACGCATCACTTGTGCCATGTGGAGGGCTTTTTCTCTATGTGTGGATTCTTCTGATGTCGAGATAAGGTACATAGAGCTGCCACGAGCCACATGAAGGCTTTTCCCACACTCACAGAGGAACGTAGTGTAGGGTGTCTCACCTGTGTGGGAGTTCTTGATGTCTGATGATAGGATGATGAGTAGCGGCACCCAGTAAGGTCAGTAGGTTTGATATATGGCCTTGATCTAGGTACGTGCACCAGTCAGGAGCATAAAGCCCTTTGAGAATTGTGTGTGCAAATTGCCTGCTGTCTTGCGTCAGGATATAATATTGCTGCATGGTGGATGGGTTGAGGGGCATAGGGATGATAGGCATAGTTAGTCCAAGGAACTGTTAGGTTGATCGAATGGGTGTTGGGGCGGGGCAGACTGCTAAGTAAGAATGTGGATAAGAACCAGGATGCTGGAGAAGGCGTGTTTTGAGGGGAAACAATGGGGCATAGGATTGGGTGAACTTGTGGGAGAGGTGGAAGGAAGGGCAAACGCGTAGTGCCTACAGATGGACCTGCATGGCTACATTAACTGAACTGCATTGAGGTCTGGCTGTCTCAACATGGGTGATGCTAGACAGCCATGATCGCGTGCTCTCAACGTCGCGGTTGGTTAGGCAGATGGTCCTTTCTCATTACCGATGGCAGGCCTTCTCACTTTTTTCTTGGTAGCCGTACCTTTTACCCACTTGCTACGTTTCAGCCGTACAAATAACGAGGCACGTTCTTGGCCGCCAACGGTTTTATAACAGTGGTTGGAATAAGCAGATCCATAGAAGACATGCTTTCATAAAACGATGTGACAGGACCATAATGCCGTCACGCACCTTACTCCCTTGGTTTCTTCCTGTAAGTTCGTGAGTTTTTCGGGGTCTAGAATCTCTGGAAACATGATGCGGACGCACAGGCTATCAGCAAGGTCACTGTTAAAAAAAAAAAACAAGATCGACAGGGAATGATAAAGTCTTATAGTACATATGGAGGGAGAAATCGATGTTCGTTTGTCATGGAGGTAGGCTATTTTTTGTTATGCGAGCTGTCGGATAGGCTTCGTTATTAGCTTGACCATTTCTTAGGTGTTCGCTCGGATCTGACGCAGACTGGCGGTTCTCCCACCCTCTACGACGCCCGCAGTCGTGAAAGTTGTCTCTACCTGGTGTGGAGGGATTCTCGTGATGTCAAGATGACAGTCGTATGGCGCCGAAGCTTTGCCAAAAGAGACATGGAGTAGAGTTCCGACTATGTATGACAAAAAGTGGCAGACGACACTCACAGGGAAGGAGGTAATAAGAGGATGGGGGCTAAGCTGTCTCTTGGGCGGTCATAAGTAGAGTAAGTAATAATGCCAGTGAGCGACCTAAGTAACCAGTCTGGGGAGTTTCCGTGACTTGTGGGAAGCAGAGAGCAGCTACAGGAACGGGAAAAAATAGGTGGAGTGGAAACCCGTCCACAAGACCGGATCAAGGCGAAGAGGAGTGCAAGACAGAGCTATACAGTGATCTGCCAGCAGGCACGGTTACGCCTCAGAGACATCTTGCACACGCGGGCCACAGGGGAAGGGAGGAGGGGGGCTGGCTGTCTCTGCAATCCCATGGGCGTTCTGTTGACTTGGAGAAAGCAGAGAGCAGGTATGACCGGAAATCAGAGGAGTGAACATCCTCCACCAACCATCTCCAACAGCAGGGACTCGCAAGAGCCATCTTGCACACCAACGCGGCTCACCTGGCAACTGGAGGGAGGGGGGGGGGCGCTTACTGGCTGAACTCACGTTTGGGATGATTCCGTAATGACCTGAACAGGATTCAATGTACATTGGAGAAACAGAAAGCCACCACAGGAATCACAATGGGCCAAGGAACTTGCCACACTCTAATAGGCCAATCTTAGGCAGGCAGCGCATGAGCCCCCTACTGCCCAAAAACTTTCCATCCTTATATGAATAAAGACTTCTTACCCGGAGAATACAGGCCCCTCGCTGAGTTCCTCACGAACCAAGTTCCCACAGGCATGCGACTGGGCCTAGCTTCTACTTCCTAGGCTGGAAAATAGCATCCTGGCTGGATGAATCCTCGGAAGTCTCCACAGATAAAGCTCAGCCCAAACACTGATAGGAGCATCCTGCAGAGCTCGGGCAGTAGCTAGCAAGTGAAGGGTGATAGTCTACAGTCATTGTGAGCGTGTGAGAGGCTATGGTCAATGAAGAATGACTGAATCTGATAGATTGGATTGGCAGCAGATACTGACAAGGCGCAACCTGAATGGACTGAAGAAAGAACCAGTGAAGGAAAGGTGGGATTTTTTAAATTGCCCCGTCACCATTGGGCATTTAAAGGGCGGGTTCCAGCCTAGCCGCAGGGTCAGGTGGAGTGCGAACACGAGTGACCAAGAGGGCATGAAAAGGGTTCTGCGTGGGGAACTATCCGCAATACCGCTGGATGGCCCCATTACAAACGCAGATCAGCGCTGGTGAGTTGCCCACCACCTGATGACCAGGCGATGCAATCACCAGCGCGGGGATCGCTCAAACACGAACTCCCGACCAGGACCAGGTGTACAGCCAGCGGCTGCAGACAGGGAGTTGCAGCGCTGGCTGAGCTTTGTAAGTGTGGACACCGTGTAAGTTGCAGCGCTGTAACCCCCTCACCAGCGCTGCAACTTGCAAGTGTAGCCAAGGCCTGAGTGGGGCTATTCGCCAGCTCTTTCACTCCCCAGAGCGGGTGGGTGAGAGGTAGATAAGCAGCAGGTGGAGCCTTTGTTCCAGCGACCTGCCCATCGGTCAGTACAGTGGAGCTATTGCAGGACCTGTCACACCAAGGAGGAAACAGCAGACAGACATGGCCCAAAGGAATTGCAACATTTGCTGCAGTGACCACTCCTTCTTCAGGGCTACGTGTAGCGGCACAAGCTAGTCCCAAACATTTCATCAAAGGAAGATGATGGGATCATCACTGAACAGTTGGGGCTTCCCCTTTGAGCAATGCTGCCTCTGGGTATTGGCTCTCTCTTACAAGACAAGAATGTCAAGAAACAACAGCCTAAAAAACCACAAAACATTACGCCCTCAACAAATGGGCAGTCACTGAATCCATGCTGTCCTAAGTAACTATTCAAAATGCTGGTGTATTAGTCGCATGCCTGAAACGACTGCACTGTTTACAAAAAACGTAGCTAGGTATTGGAAGAGCTGAATATACATCATTGGAAATTCCAATCACCATTTACAAGCAAGCTGGGCACTTCCTAGACACCCACGTCCCACAGAAACTTCTCCAAAGGTTTGTAGTGGGAAGTTTTATTTACATGGCCTCTCAGCTGGTAGCGCTGGATCCTGCAGGGAGCAGATTAGTGCTGTGAGGTGCAGCATGTTTTCACATCCACTTCAGTGAGCCCAAAATATCATACAGGACTGAGCCCGCAGACACCTGGGGCCACATCCTCAGCTGGTGTGAACTGGCGTAGCTCGAGCTATGCCGATTTACACCATCTGGGGATCCAGCCCATAGACATCACTAGAGCAACACTGATTTACGCCAGCTCGGGATCCAGTCCATAATCCTTATGGCCTGTAAGAAATCTCTAGGTTCCTCTCCCACAGTGTGTTGTAACACATGTTCAGAGGGTACTGAATTATTTTACTAGCTAAATCACCCTAAACACAATTACAATTAACCTATATTCATAAAAACAACTAACATATATACATAATATTTTGTATTATCCTGCATTAGTATCTCCATATATTTCAAACACCTGTTTCACCTTGCTTTTAAACAAAACAAAACAAGGCAAATCCTGCATTCAAGCAATTTATTCTAAATGATTGATTATAGGAATGTTGCTCATGAATTCTAATCATGACATATCCTCTATTCTTTCCATTTCAATTGTAGAAAAAGGAATGGCTTTCACATGCCTGTAGGTTAGTCATTTTCAAGCTGAGCAAATTATCTACCGAAATATTGCATCATGGTCTCTGAAATCCATATGTGGTTTACTCTTACCATGGGATGTCGTTTTAAAAATAGCAAATACAGAGAGGCTACTTCTCAATTTTTAAACATAGCAATCTAGTGATTGACTGATTTGACATCAGTTCTGTTCAATGAGGTTGTTGCTTAAAAGGTTATAAATTACGATGTTTTAGCCTTTACGGGATACTATGCATTTAACTTCTCAAATCTTCTTACAGGGATCCAATATGGTCTGTTTGTTGTCAGATTATCTCCAGCTGACGCTTCTCCAAAACCCAGAATGTTATAGTGACGATTTCCCTACATGGCAGGATGCGCCCATGAGCTCTTGCCTTCTGATCCTCATAAATCTCTCTCCTGCTTCTAATGTCCCACCCCACAGGCGTTTTAACAGCTAAAATTGATAGTCTCAGGCCTACCTGCTGTAATTTATAACATTATAATAGATTTAATTTTGCTTAGTTTTGCGCTTCACTTGTCTAAAATTGCCTGAGTGGAATGGAAATTGTGCATACAAATAGACTGTGACTGTTTTGTTCTTTTTACCTGGATTTTAATCTTTGTCCACTGCACACATTTCTTTATGCATCCTTGGAGTTTGGCGAGAACAAGGAATACAAGGTCAGATTCCTCTGGGAGGTCCTGATCTGGCTGTGAAGATTAGCACCTTGTCTGAGCGCTAGCTGTGAACCTAATTCCATGCCTGCCACTCTTAAAAATATATGGTTGTATGCAAAACATTGTCAATTGTGCAAATGAAGAACAGATTTGGTATCTAGCCCCACATGTCCTCCTTTTCCTCACAGGACATATTCTCACACAATAATTTAATTTCTAGAAAATAGAACTCATCTTATCCAAGTCTCCATATTGATATCATCAGAAGGTCATAGACAGAAGCCACAAAGAACTTTCAAACCTTTACCAGGGAAGAAAACTATATGTTTGCCTTCTTTTCTCCTCTCATTGGGCTTTAATTCTTTCCTTTTTCATATAATAGGAATGATGTAACTGTTGCTGACTCTGGCAATCTTATCATCAGTCTTGTGGTCTTTCAGTATTTTTCTTAAAGCCTCAACTCCTGGAGTCATGTGATTACATGAGATGCTCAGCTTGCATTCTTTTATGTTAAAAAAAAGTTTCTAGCCTTTGTGGTTATGGAAAAACTCTTGAAAACACAGCCCCCAAATAGAGCTTGGTAGGAAGCGTGAATTGGTTATTTCCCTTTCACACGGTGTGAAACAGACTCTTTTAAAAAATGTGATTTATGTTTTAATTGCAAATGCTATCCAAAATCTTAGTGGAAAATTTCAGTAATGTGTTTTATGAAAAAGTCTCTTTTTTAAATTATATTTTTAAAGACATAATCTCAACCCACTGACAGTACTCTAAATAGCATGTCTTCTGTTTGAACCTGTTTGTAGGATAGTAAATCAACAAAGGTATCCTAAAAACGCAGCATTGTAGCAATGGCACATTTTACAAAGAAAGATGATTCCAGGAAAAAACGGACATGTCTATCAGCTAAAAGAACCCTATCTTGCAAACAGATTTAAAAACAATTGCAGAGACTCAAAGTTATGTAACATACTGTGTTTCTGTGTCAACAGTGTATTTGATTAACTGGAATAAGTCTAAAAATTAAAATCTGTTAACTACATGAGTACCTCTTTTTTAACTAAACAGAAACGAAAATAATTCTGCTGTTCATTTGTTCTGCTGTTCTGTAATACATCCACGCATCAGCCCGTGCTGTTATACAATATCTGGATTTAATCTCTTCTGGAATTTAGATTCCTATGCAGTAGTCATGCTTAAAAACTTGTCAGTTGCCTGAGAAAACTAAACAGCATTACTTTGATGTTTGCAGTATACCATAGGAATCTCCTATGCCAAGTACAGAGGGTCCTGCCAATTCTGAGGTACAACTAAATAGTTATCAAAGGCAAAACTGACAAGTTGGATGTTTTTTTGTCTTGTTTTTTTTTTTTTTCATATGAAAACACTGTATGTTGCATCATAACCCTGTAATGTTACTTCGATTTTTCATGGTCCATGTACAAACACCTTCAGCTCTTTGCCCCAAGACACAATATAATAATCACTGAACCAGTCCGTGGGGGGAAAATCCAGGGTTTATTAATGGCTTAATCCATAATACAGACTCTTTGGGGGATTTTCCTGGTCTCATGCTAGTCACTAACAAGGCTCAAAAGAGCTGGTGCCTAGGTTTGGTTCAGATAAACCTCCAACGTGCACATGCTTATCCAAAAATTATTTAAACTACCAATCAGGGAGGACTATCCAGCCATCAACCCAGGCTCCTCTCCCTGGAGGCTTGTAACACAAGGCTCAACTCAGAGCAGACTTTTTAGATCTTCTCGTTATGACTGTGCCTCTTTCCTTTCTCCGTTCAGCACATTGGTTTACCCTTTGTTCATGTTTTGGAGGTTATTGTTGCTTCTCTAAGGGCTAGATACTCATATTTCTTTTAAATGGAAACTCAGATTTTGGAGCACAAAATGGAATCCTGCAAACCTCTCTCTTTCCATGTCACAATGAGCTGGTCCGATACAACCCCTGATCTAAGCTATCCTAATCTTTTGTGTGATCTCTCCCCCAAATCACATGATCCTTTCTCCCCAGCCTCCTCCCCCCAAAATAACCCCCCCCTTGATCCTTACACTTTTTGTTTGAAAATGAGGTCTTTTTGAGAGAAAGGCCCTGAAACCTGCTGTTCCTTCCATCTTCGGGTCTTCCCTTTGCAAGAGCGCATGGATTCTGAAGAGCCCTGTAATGCTAGAGTTCTCTTAGCACTTAAACCCCAGACCAGCAGGACCTTAGCACAGTATGTTGTGATCCTTAGTGTTCCAGAATGGGGAATAAAGGACCCCAGTAGGGATGGGAGAGTTAGCCAGCCGATTAGCTTAGCCCCTGAAGAAGACATAAGGACTTCATTGGGTCAATGGGGCAATTCTAAACTGACTTCCTGGGGCAGTACTTCAGCACCCCAGTTAGAAGACCAAACTATGTTGTTGATCATGAGTAATAAATTCCACCTTCATATTGAGAGGGATGAATATATTAATTTATTTAAAGAACATAAACTCCTTTGCAAGCTTGATAGATTAGAAAGGCACCTTTTTGTCACCAAGACAGAAAGAATAATAGTGACATGGCCCACGCAACCTGGAGTTTGGAAATCATGTATTTATAGAAGTACATTAAGACCAATTTAGAAAAGGTTGATTAGATAAAGTAATGTTCATTCAGGCAGGCCTAAACAATTTTCTTATTTCATTGAATCAGCAATAATGTACTCCTCAAAACACTATAAATATATATCCAATAACTGCCTTCTACCCCTCTTCATTTAGTTGGAAGTATTTATTTGGGGGTTATTTTTAAACCGTAAGTCATTTATTAGAAGTGCTCTCCCTGGTCATTTTATTTTGTCTGTGTAGCATAAGGCAATCTAGAGGATGAAAACATTGTTTACTGATTAATACAAAGTTTGAACTTTAAGATATAGTCAATGAGATTGTGGAAGAAAATTGTATTGCTTTCTTTATTATTCTGTTAAACACTTGAGGTAACAAGCTAGACACCAGAAAGGTCTATTGGGGAAAATGATTGTTTAATTTTGCATGTGCCTGCCCAGAAAGTGCTATTGGTCTGTGTGTTGAGAGATTTTACATGACCATCTCTGTATTCTAATTAAAAACAGCAGAGAATCCTGTGGCACCTTATAGACAAACAGATGTTTTGGAGCATGAGCTTTCGTGGGTGAATATCCACTTTGTCAGATGCATGTAGTGGAAATTTCCAGGGGCAGGTATATATATACTAGCAAGCAAGCTAGAGATAACGAGGTTAGTTCAATCAAGGAGGATGAGGCCCTGTTGTAGCACTTGAGGTGTGAAAACCAAGGGAGGAGAAACTGGTTCTGTAGTTGGCAAGCCATTCACAGTCTTTGTTCAATCCTGACTGAGTGTCAAATTTGAAGATGACTGAAGCTCAGCAGTTTTCTCTTTGAAGTCTGGTCCTGAGTTTTTTGCTGCAGGATGGCCACCTTAAGGTCTGCTGTAGTTGTGCCAGGGAGGTTGAAGTCGCTCCTCTACAAGTTTTGTATATTGCAATTCTAATATCTGATTTGTATCCATTTATACTTTTGGTAGAGACTGTCCAGTTTGGCCGATGTACATGACAGGGGCATGCTGGCATATAGATGGCGTATATTACATTGGTGGACGTGCAGGGAATGAACCGATGATGGTGTGGCTGATCGGCTAGGTCCTGTGATGGTGTCGCTGCCACAGGACTCCACGGCCATCACATACAGCCCCCAGCTAAAACCCCTCCTCCAATGCATCATCAGGGATCTACAACCCATCTGGACAATGATCCCAACTTTCACAGCCTTGGGTGCAGGCCAGTCCTCGCCACAGACAACCTGCCAACCTGAAACGTATTCTCATCAGCAACTGCACAACCATACCATAGTAACTCTAGCTCAGGAACAATCCATTGCAACAACTCGATGCCAACTCTGCCCATATATCTACACACCAGCGACACCATCATAGGACCTAACCAGATCAGCCACATCATCACCGGTTAATTCACCTGCACGTCCACCAATGTAGTATACGCCATTCATATGCCAGCAATGCCCCTCTGCTATGTACATCGGCAAACTGGACAGTCTTTACGGAAAAGGATAAATGGACCACAAAATCAGATATTTAGGAATTGCAATATACAAAAACTTGTAGGAGAGCACTTCAACCTCCTGGCCACACTACAGCAGACCTTAAGGTGGCCATCCTGCAGCAAAAAACTTCAGGACCAGACTTCAAAGAGAAACTGCTGAGCTTCAGTTCATCTTCAAATTTGACACATCAGCTCAGGATTGAACAAAGACGTGAATGGCTGCCAACTACAGAACCAGTTTCTCCTCCCTTGGTTTTCACACCTCAAGTGCTACAACAGGCCTCATCCTCCTTGATTGAACTAAACTCGCATCTTTAGCTTTGCTTGTAGCAAATATACCTGCCCCTGGAAGTTTCAACTACATGCATCTGACAAAGTGGATATTCACCCACGAAAGCTCATGCTCCAAAACGTCTGTTAGTCTATAAGGTGCCACAGGATTCTCTGCTGCTTTTACAGATCCAGACTAACACGGCTACCCCTCTGATACCTGTATTCTAACTGTAGTTCTTGATAACAGTAGTTCTAAGCAATGCTAACTTTAATATGAGGCAATAATTCCGATGCCAAAGCATTTATTAAAATGTATTGACTGTTTAAAATGTTACTATAGCAGTAGCATTTTTTAATGTATAGGCACAAAAAGATACAGTAAAATCCAAAGGAAACATTCAGGTCTTACAGGACCTGATGCTACAAACACAAATGTAAGAGTAATCATGTGAGTAAAGTCACCTTCAGCAGTCTCTGGGATCAAGTCCCTAGACAGCATATTCCATGTTTTATGAAAAAAAGTTTATATTACATTCTTTATGGATCACCTTCAATGATCAACATTATACTTTATTAGTCCCTCATGCAACCAGTGGTTTAATATTTGAGCTCCTAAATATCTACCTGTTTCTACCACATCCACTGCCTTCCCTCCTCTATCAAATCCTCAGTTTGATGTTTTTTAAATCAAGGAGAAGATGGAGTCCATGCGATGCTCACGAGAGGTCTGAGGCAAGCCCAGGCTCCCAGATTACGCACCATTGGGATGCGTGAATAAAAATAGACATTGTCTCAGATTCAGGATCTCGCCACTGCATCTCGAGCCACACGAGATATTATTTAGGGATCAGAGTGTCCAGAGAATTCCACTCACAAAGTTGGGGCCAGATTTTCAAAACAGCTCAGCTCCCATTTAGATACCAAAATGAAATGGACAGATTTTCAAAAGGCTCTGCAAGGGTCCATTGACGCAGCTCCTTACTGAGGTGGTAAAATTGAAATAGGAGATGTGGGTTGCTGAACTCTATAGAAAATCTGGCCTAAGCTTTGATTGTAACTGTGATTGCTCTGCAATACTCCTGACATTCCCTCAGTACTGGGGTGAAGTGAAGTGGCCAAGCCAGGCAGCGTGGCCACTTGGGAAGGACACATGGGTTCTGTTCCTGCATCTGCTGCTGACCTGCTGTGTGACTCTGGGCAAGTCACTTTCCCTCCCACCTCTAAGCTGTTCAGTGCTGGCACATGCATCTGACGAAGTGGGTATTCACCCACGAAAGCTCAAGCTCCAATATGTCTGTTAGTTTATAAGGTGCCACAGGACTCTTCAGTGCTGGGACAGGCCCTCACTATGTGTCCTCACAGTGCCTGGTACAATGGGGCCCTCTGTCAGTTGTGACATCTAGGTGCCACCATTGGGGAAGCAGCCACAGGTAAGGCCACGCCCCAGTCAGGCCACGGCTGAGGACCAGAGACGGAGACAGAGACTCTCTCTCTAGCTGAATGAGAGAGAAGGACCTGGCTGCCTGGGAAGCTGAGGAGAGTACCGAGGCTGCAGCAGTGCTGGGGAAGGGCAGAGGGAGCTGGAGAGCTCCAGCCTGGTAAAGCCCCAGGCTGCAGGCCTTACTAAGGGCCCACAAGAAGGTACTGGGGCTGCAGAACGGTAGCCCAGAGATAGGCAGAGGCGTCTGTTCCAAACCCCCCTTGCCGCTTATGAGTGGTTTGCAGACTGCAGTCTGCCCCAGTGAGCGAGGCTAATTAGAGACTGGCTGTAGCCACTGAGACAAGGTGGGGATAGAGGGTTGGGGGTTCCCCTGGGTGGGGAGACTCAGACCGTGGATTACTGCTGAGGGGCAGAACCCTGATGTAAAGGGCACCGGGATCCAGGAGGGACATGGGAGCAAGCAGCAGGCAATACACCAGCCTATAGAGGGCGCTCTGGGCTTGAAGAGCTAATTCCCAGGATGACCAGAAGGAGGCGCTGCACCAGTGAGACTTTGCCCCGCCACAGGCACTTTCTATCAGTAGATCACAAGGCACTTCCCTATTTTTTAATGTATGTATCTTCACAATGTCCGTGAGGTAAGGATGCATTATCATCCCCATTTTACAGATAGGGAACTGAGGCACAGAAAGATGAAGTATGTCTGCATGGCAAAGACAAAGCCGCAGCACCAAATTGCGGTGCCAGGCTCAATGAACTCGGGCCAGTGGGACTAAAAATAGCAGTGGAGATATTCCACCTTGACCTGCAGCTGGGCTCAGAAACCTGGTGAGGGTTTCATAGCCCAGGCTCCAGGCCAAGTGGGAACATCTACACGGCTAGTATTAGCTCCGCAGCCCAAGTCAGTTGAGCCAGGCTCTGAGACTTGGTACCATGGGTTTTTCTTTGCCATGCAGACATATCTTAAGTGACTTGCCAAGGACACATAGGAAGTCTATAGAAAACCAGGGACTTGAACTTTGGTTTAGCTCTATCCTAAGCCAGTGCCATAACTACTAAACAGCGAGGCGTTGTACTTAAAATACACTCCTAAACAGTCAGGTTAGCTTCAACATGGTGTCTATTTTCTAACACTTGTATTAGAACTCCACTTGACCAACCGCTAACTTTCTGTTGAAAACCTAACAGAAAACAAAGAAACTCTCGCATTCTCCAAATTTCAAATGCTGATTGGAACTGGGAAAATGTTTAACTCTGTCGTCTTTTGTTGGTAGATGGACGTAGCTCAAAAACCCGTCACTTGGTTACATGCTACAATTACGAGCTCAAAGGGAGTGACGGCACGTTGGCTAGTGAAGAAAGCAGGGAAAGAGACAAATGTAAATGCTGTGAGGTTACAAGAAACAGATTCCATTAAAGAAGTTTGGTTTTGCATATCTGACATGATTTTGTGATGATACGCAATATGCATTCAGCCCGCCTTCTAACACAAAGAGCGATCGCTATGGGAATGTCAGGTTATTTTCATGGGTCACGTCCTAAAATTCCAGCGCATGGGATATGCCCTGCCCATACCAAGAAGTACCATACTCCACAGAATATAGCACCTCCTAAAGCGGCAGTCCATGATATGCTGTGCCTCTACCAAGGAGTACCATACTCCTCCAGAACATTGCACCATCTTTCTGATCTCTCTGTGGGGAGCTGTAGAGTTGACAGCTGTCAGTTCTCCACCCTTCTTCTGCTTCCTCCTATCACAAATTCTCTCCCCTCAATCACCATCATCTCTTGTTTGGCAGCATATGGCAAAAGGCAGCTTGAGTGTAGCCCCAGAGGCAAGGCAAATAGAGAGAGCCGAAGGATGAGAACAAGATGACACCAGAGGGCGCTGCAACCAGCATGGATGGAGGTTACTTAAACTCTGAAGCAGCCCATGGGCCATCCCCAAACATCATCCCATCATCAACCTGGAGAAATATTGTGCCTGACTACGGATCCCCCTCAAGATTCCCTCTAGGTCTGCACCTTCCTCTCTAAACCTGAAATCACCACAAAACCAGAGGAGATCTGCTTCCCTGCTTCTACAAACAAAATGGTGCCTGGGTCTGGTGGAATGCAGCTGATGGCTGAAATACAGCAGGTGACTGCAAGTACTGTTGAAATTAAATCTACAATTTCCACCTTATAGACCACCATGAGTGAGATTCAGAATGTGTTGCAAGTTCTATCCAGATGGGTCTGTGAAGCAAAATACATACTTTCTGAAATGGAAGATGATCTCAGAGCGAACAAATTACAAGTTATGAAGAACTGTAATGATATCAAGACTATTAAGATCAAACTAAATGATCTAGAAAGCAGCTCACAGTGATGTAACATGAGGATTGTGGGTGTCCCTGTGGGAACAGAGAAAAGTAAACCGTCTGAATTTGTCCACAAACTGCTAAATAAGTTGTTGGATCTGCTGGTAGGTTTTTGTTTTGATACACAGCAGGCATATTGGTCCTTGTCCCAAGCCAGCTCCAGGAGGTCAGCGTAAAGCATTGCTTGTGAAGGTCTTGAAGTTTACCCTCAAGGAGCTTATACTGCAGAAATCCAGAGGAAATAAAAGGAGCTGTTATGCAGATAGCTAGCAATTAAAACTGCTTTTTCAAGCTCGTTGCAATGAGGGCAACATTTAATCAAGCAAAACAATTGGCCAGGAATATGGACTTGAAGTATTTTATAAAATACGTGGAGACACTGCCTATTAAGAATGGTGAGAAGATAGTTTCATTCAATTCTCCTCAGGAGGCAGAAATATACTTCAAAAATCTGCAGACTCCTCCTTTGCAAGAGGAGACATCTATGGAAGGATCCACTCATACGGAATTTATGTACTGCTTTTGGAGAGCTGATATGGCCCCTCGATACAAGTTGATGGGCACTAGTTCACGTTGATGTGTTAGTTCCTTTTCTTCCCCCCAACCATTAGCACTAGAGAGTTAAAGAGTTATCAATTACTTCCTATTGCCTTAATTCATGGGACAGGAGCAATGGATGTAAAATCAATCATTTGATTAGTAATTACGTTTTCAGTCCTTGCCTTATTAGATGCTGTGTCTTTATGGACTAATGTATCAAGGTCTATTGCTAATAGATGATTAACTATAGTCGAAATGTTTGGGGCCCCAGAGACTATAAGGATCTCCAAGTTTCACCTGATTTCTTCCCACCTACCCCCCTTCATGTGTCAAATATCAGGGGTGGGGTTGGACTATTTAAACAGATTCTTCTTTCTGATTGTATGGTACTACTGTGTATTGTTCTCTCCACTATCTTTTCACTTTTGTTATTTTCATTTTCTGCCCCCCTCCCATTGCCTTCCTATGCTGGGAATTACCTTCTCACTGGGTAAAATATTTACCAGCCAGGAACACCATACCCTGCGTTATATAACTTGTATGCCGCTCAGGAAAATTTGCCATTTCTCATTTATTGACAAAGCAACCTTCTATTTTAGCGTGTATATTTTTTAAAATGATGGCTCAGGTAATTCAATGTGTTTCCTGGAATATAAAGGGTTTTAATAAAGCTATTAAAAGGAAAAAAAAATATGTATCCAGTGCTTAAAAGAGAGAATGTTGTCATCACCATGCTATGGGAGATACATCTGACAGAACTTGAAGCTTGTCACTGGATTAGAGATGGGGTAGGCCTCCCAGTTTCTAGTTGTTTTAATTCTAAAGCAAGGGGTATTGCTATACTAATACATAGTAGCCTAATTATTCACACACCGCTACCTCGATATAACACCACCCGCTATAACACGAATTCGGATATAACGCGGTAAAGGAGTGCTCCGGGGGGGCGGGGCTGCGCACTCTAGGCGATCAAAGCAAGTTCAATATACCACATTGTAGGTGAAACCGTGTTAAGGTTTTCTGGCTCCCAAGGACAGCGTTATATTGGGGTACAGGTGTATACTGAGCACAAGCTCTGAAAATGAGGGCAGCTTTATTGAACTCCAGGCTGAAACTAGCAATTCTATAATCCCCGTTGCCAATCTCTGGGCACCAAATCAGGATGATCATAAAGACATGAGCCACCATCCTATTATTACAGCTGGAAACGTTAACAAAACTCTAAACCCAGCCTTTGATCAATCTTCTCCATCTCTGCAAAAAAAACACCAATACTCATCTAGTACTTCAAATATACATGGCTGATTTAGGCTTATAGAATGTGTGGAAATCAGGTGATCCTACGGTCAGACTATAAATTTGATTTGGTTTTCCTGCAACTCTTTCAACATATTCAAGATTAGACTATTTCTTAATGTCTTCGGACTTGATCAATTCTGTCACTGATTGCGGCATTGGTACTGTTGCGACATCTGCCCAGACTCATGCATGTGCATTTAGGTCCCCAGGGTATGCACCCCGTACTAAAATGTGGAGATTAAATACCTCTCTGCAGTTTGATGCATCGTTTGTTAACTCCATCCTGCAGAAGTTAGATTTAAAACACAAAACAAAGAGAAATGCTCCCACTGTTTTCATCAGCTGCCAACTTTGAGAAGGTTTTAAAGCCTTCATCATAGGCTGTATTATCTCTTATTCTATCTTTAAAAAAGAAATGGAGAGAACAAAGAAATGATATCCTTGCGAAGGAAAATAAGACTTGATGTAGACTAGGCTTCTACTCCTTCCCCAGAGAAACTCATAACCCACATCAGTCTACGTTATTAAATCAACAAGCTTCTTTCCCAAAAGGCTGAGTTTGCTTTATTCTGTTTGAAGCAAAACTACTGGGAATCTGGTGAGAGAGCCAAGCTGTTGGCATATAGGCTCAAGCCAAATGCTAACAGAAATAAGATTGCTGCTATTCATGACAGTAGTGATAAATTATAAGCAGCACAGTCAGATAATAATAAACAATCTCAGCATTGTTATTCAAAACTATATTTAACTAGAGAGGTAATCCATAAAGATGACCCAGGTTAACTTTTTAGTGGATTGTCTCTGCCACAGATCTCTGACTCTCAGAAGGACCTCTTAGATGCCCCTCTAGAAATTGCAGAACTGACTCGGGCTGTAAAAGAAATGAAGGTCAGAAACACTCCTGGTGCAGATGGGTTCCCTACTGAATTTTATAAAAAGTTCTCTGGAACTTTAATGCCAAGATTATCAAATATGGTCAATGAGGCCAACAATGAGCAAACTGTCTCCCTACTCTAAGGGAAGCTGTAACTTCAGTTATTCCTAAACCTGGCCAAGACTTTGGATGATGCTGTTCTGGGAGGGAATGCTAAGTGGAGATGGGATCCAGCTAATGAAGAAAATGGAGAGTATCTTTGGATACAGAGTGCTAACCTTGAGTGGCTGGCTTTAAATTAGGTTTGATGGAAGCAGGAGACAAAAGCCCACAGGTGAGTCCAAAACATGGAGAATTGGGTGAAGGGTTGGAATCTGGGGGAAGAATTATAGCAGGGACAGAGGATAGACAAGAGGGAACATAGGGGGAATCAAATCAGTATCTTAGATGTCTGTATACCAATGCAAGAAGTATGGGGAATAAACAGGAAGAAATAGAACTATGTAGTTATTCCAATGACATAGTTGGCATCACAGAGACTTGGTGGGATAATGCACATGACTGGAATACTGGTATAGAAGGGTACAGCTTGGTCAGGAAGGACAGGCAGGGGGGAAAGGGAAGAGGTGTTGTCTTATAAATCAGATGTATACACTTGCACTGAGGCTGAGATGAGAATAGGAGACAGACCTGTGCCAAGTCTCTGGGAAAGGATAAAAGAGGTGAAAAACAAGGGTGATGTCACGGTAGGGGTCTACTACAGATCATCTAACCACTAACACAGTACTGTACTGTATTTGGGGTGTGTGTGTGTGTGTCTTTGCTGCTGCCTGATTGTGTACTTCTGGTTCTAAATGAGGTGTATGGTTGACTGGTCAGCTCATAACACTGGTGTTCATAACTCTGAGGTTCTACCATATGTCCTGAGGTGTCCCCCTATTTATATTCTTCAAAATTATTTCAAGAAATTCAAAAATATTTTTAGAATGTCCCTTTGGGGCGCAGATAAGAAACCCAGACTGGCTCTGAACAAATTGCAGCTCCCCCCAGCTCTAGGTGGATTTCATTTTCCAACTTGAAAAGTTATCATATCTCCTTTTTGTTAAGCCAAGCATCTTTGTGACTGTTAGATATGACCACGCAGACCCCACCTGGGTTCACATTGAATGAGAACTGGTAAACCCTCTCCCGCTTTCAGGCATTGTAGGATCAAATTATTATAGATATAATGGCTCCAGAGTTCCCACAATAACAACTTATTTAGAAAGTCCTGCTTCCATCCATTCTCCCATGTAGAGGTGGTTCGATGGAGCAATCCTTTTCTTAAATTTGATGGCAAAACCTTGACTTGGAGGGATTGGATGGAGAGGGGAATTTTGATTATCAACTAGCTGCAACACCGTGATAAACTGTTTGCAGATCTTCAGCAAGAATTTGGCTTGCCCTGCTCTGGAACATGGAAATATCTCCAATTAAAATATTTACTTAAAAATGTATTTGGACCAGAGGCACTGGGAGCTCCAGAACCTCCAGAGCTTTTATTATTTTGGGGAGAACTTCCTGGATTTACTTGGCCAGCAGAATCCTTTTACCATTTTCTGGCCCAACTAACTCTGCTAAAGATTAATTTGAGAGTTGCTTGGAATACAGAGTTGAATACACAATTATCTCTGACCCAATGGAATTACAATTTAATATAATATTTAAAAAGCAATTACAGACCTGAGTCTATGACTTATCACCAAAAGGCACCTTTTCAAATATACTGGTCCCCACATAGGCTAATAGTAAAGGGTCTCATAAATGCTGACCACTGTTGGAAACGTCATTCCCTTGAGACTACATTAGCTGTTTTGGGAGTATCCCTGTAATGAGATGGGTCAAAGGACCAATCTGATACTGAATGCTAAGTCGGCGCCCTCCCTCTTAAGTTTTGTTCTTGGACACATTCCTGCACCTGGAGGTTACCTAGTAGCAAGGCAGCTTGGTTCCAATGCTGGTCACTAAAAAATGAATCCTGCAAAAAAATGGAAAAGTCTGTCCCTACCCAATATTGATCCCTGGCTCAGTGGTATGGCTGACCTCACAGTTAAGAATGATTGGCATTTCTGAGAAAGGGACTAATCAAAAAGTTTAAAGCAATTAGGGCTGACCTTTTAGAGGCCCATGAGTAATATAGATACAGAGGAGAGATACGTCGCTTCCCCTCCCCCTTCCTTTAGTCTAACCATCTTTACTTAATTTCTGTATTACGATGAACCTTGTATTGGGCTATATTTGTTGCAGTTGAAAGAAATAATAAATCATCAACATAAAAAACACAGGACTAGAGTGGGAGTAGGGAATAGAAAGAACATGAAGACTATGAGGAAACGCTGGAACAGAATTGGAGGGGAAGAGGGAGAGAGAGAGAGAAAAAAAGAGTGTGTGTGTGTGTGCATGTGCGCACGCGCGTGTGCACATAAGAACTAAGGGAAGGGGGAAAGAATTGAGGGGAGATGGGAGTGGGGGAAGAAATACAGAGCCAGACACTTAGCTGTGGCAAATAAAGCGCAATTCTATTGCTTTGACACTGACTTCCATCATCTGGGAGTCTGGCCCTACACTGTTTCCTGGAGAAATTAACATATTGTTGCATATTCCAAACACGGCACCTTCCAAGGATTTCCATTACATAAGAATCAGCCAGCAATACTTGCCAGCTCGCGCGCGCTCACAGCCAGACGCACGGATTAAGAGCAATATAATACACTTCCTATTACTGCGTGAAGGTGGATGTGCACCTGCTCCACATTGCTTCAGGCACACAATTGCCCTGTCCTAACCCTTTCCACAGCTAACATGGCAAGCAATTTATCACTGTCGTCTAACTTCATTCACTTCTCTCGCAGAATGACAGCCATCAAAAGCCTCTCGTTATTGGCCTGTTACTGGGTGGCAAGGCAATCACGCTCTCTAACAAGGTCTTCAAAAAAGAAAAAAAAAAAACACATACTGAATCCCTCCCTCAGTGGAAGTTTTGTGTGCATGGGTGGCAAATGCCAAACATGTCCCTGACCTCCTGTAACCACTGTGACCCCTACAGCTGGGGGACTTAAGCAGGAGGACCCCCGTGCAGATAAAAGTCCCTTCATTTGGTAGTTTGCTTACAGATTTTTAAAATCTCTCCAATAGTTAAATTTGCCTGATGTTCTTGTAGCAAATAAACTTACTAAAATCCAGTGTGCAAGCCTCTACGACTGGGATATGCAGTGCAGTAAATAGCTCTTGTAGCAGTTTTTGTACGTTGCCCTGAGCATATCTTTGATGCAGTACCAGCAAATTACCATTTAATGAGCCAGAGGTGAGCCTTCTGTTACAAAGGAGATGAGAAAACCTTTTACTCCATTCATTTTGCAGGTGTTGAGTGCATGACACAAGGAGAAGAATGGAGATAGCCACATTTGGGAGTAGAAGATAAAGAAAGAAGTAGAGATTACAGCAGCAACCAGAATTCATTTAGTGGTCAGTGCATTATCCCACAAGAGACATGCCCTGCAGGTCTAGAGACGCTGAGGATCCCACTGGCTACTGGCCAAAACAAAAAGCCAATTAGAATCCATTTTGGAATGTCTTGTCTTCACAGTGTTACAGCTCTTTCATGTAGCGATGGGAGAGTCTCCTGTTCACCTAAAAAGGACAGTTACCTTGAATCCTCTTGGGGTTGGGAACTGGAGTGACTGTTCTCATTAAAGTAAAACCCGAGTGGTTGGGGGAGGGGGAGTGAGCTTCGGTTGAGATGCACAGACAGCAAAACACGTTGAGATCTCAGTTTTGGACTGCTCTTCTGAGCATGCTGTAACCGTGAGACAGACACATCTAGCACTCAAGAACAAGCAGACGTGCCTACATCCGAAAAGAAATTAGAACCTGCATATTTTCCATCTATGTGCCAGCCTGGGGCTCCCAGTAATCTATTGACCATAGTGACATGGGGGGATTTTAGGGAAAAGCCACCCTGATGTGAATGGATCAGTTCACATCAACAGATTGTCTCTGGATAGATGATCCAACTGGTGGGCATTGTCAGAGATGGAAACCTTGCATCTGAGCTTACAGAAAAGAAACTAATCAGCAATTCTGTTGCAGTGAGGGCTGAAAAGTCCTGAGTATCTCCTGCAATCTGTGCAATGTGTCTTTGTCCTGATAGGAGGAAACTGCCTATTTGCATGAGGCATACAGAAAGAAAATTTGAATTTTCTTTCTGCTTCCTTCAGTGCTGGTGTACGGGGTAAGCAATTAGATGAGATTTCACCTGTCGCCATAGGAACTGAATTGTCTCTGGATAGGGAGAACATTTCTCTCACATCTATGCCTCCTGATAGTGACATCGTCATTAAAAAATGTCATCTCTACATTTTAGTTCATGGTCTTTAGAGGCGAGAAAGGCAAGGAAACCATTACCCACAACATCCCCACCGTACATTTCTCCTTTGTCTTTGCTCTCTGTAACAGCAAAATACCCAGCTCTGTAATCCCTTTCTTGTCAAGATGACATTGGCTGCACTACAGCTGGTTGCAGTAGGAGTCTACACCTTTCACCTTGTCATCTTACCCTTGGTGAAACTAGGAGAGGCAATTCAGGAAAACAACTTGTAATGAAAAGTCAAATGGAAATATGGATCCGCTCAGCAGAGAGGTCCTCTCACTGCAAGAGGAAAGTGCTCCCAAAAGTCAATTACAGGAAATGCTACATGTCAGGTGAGGAACAAGGAGAGGAACCTATCAGCTGCTGATGATGGAACTGTTGTCTCTTTTGGGTCACGGGCTACTTGGATCTTCTATCAAAGCGCCAAGACTCAACAATAACTACGATTGGCTGAAAACATTCCATTATCTTTTTTCTGAATGAACATTTTTTCCCTAAACGTTAAATTTGATTGAAAATTTCCAATTTGTCAAAACACCAAAAACATTTATCCAAATACAAGTGGTTTGGGGAAATTTTTACCAAGAAAAGTAATAAGTCTGTGTTTCTTTCATTCATTCTCTGACTTGCTGTAGTAACAACATACATGCTATGAGTGTTACTGATGATGCATGAACTTTTTTTCAGATCCTCACTACATTAACCTCCAAAAATCCTATCTGGTCATGCAGTGACCTTACTGCAAAACCTACTTGAGATTAACTGAGGGTAGCTTCTTCTTTGGCTCTTGGTCAGACATCTGAAAGGGAAATGTCTGTGCCCAGGACACAGAACAAAGTCAAACCATAACTGAACAGCAATATAATGACATACTACATTCAGATAGTGCCGGAACTGAAAGTTGTTGTTAACCTCTCTTTAACAAGCAATTATGAAGTTATACAAATGATCCTAGAATGTCTGAACGCCAGACTGCAATATATTGAGACAAGAGTTACTCTTGCACTACCACACTGAAGTCAATGGACTAAATTCACCTCTATCATTAGTGAAAGCAAACCATTACGTGAATTGTGCTTGTTTATTCCTTGAGTGAATCTAGCCAAATGGTTATGAAGAAACGTGCCAAGAGGCAGAAGGTAGCCAGTATAGGCACTCATCAGACCCTTATTTCAAGATACCATGATCATGCAGCGTTTAATGACAAACATACCAGGAGAAACCTTTAAAAACCCTTAGAAAGAATGTCAAGGAGCAATGGGACACTTGAAGCTTGAAACTTTACAATCGTTGTCAAGGGAAAATGTAAAATAAGTAGGGCAAAATGCTGCAGTACTGAAATCCGTCCTTTCCTAACACGTAGTATTAACCAGATGGTGCTGCTCTGTCATTTCCATGAGATGTGCATTTATTTATATCATCCACATACATATATTCTGACCTTCATCTCATCCCCTAGCAGTGAGAGGTTATTCAAGTGTGTCATGTATTAAATATCAGCTAGCTTCATTTTTATATATTTTTCCCAGACTGATCAAACATTTTTTTATTCCCTGCCAAAGGTGCTTCATCAGTCTGAAAAATGTCCAGAAATACAAAATCAAAAGGTCCAGTGTTCCTGGTAACCAGGAATTCTCTTACCCAGGGAAAGGACTCTCGTAAAGTGGGTTCAGACCCAGGGCTGGATTTCCAGTTAGGCACAGTAAGTGCGTGCCCAGGGGCACCTGCATTCTAGGAGCATCTTACCGCTCTAAAACTGTGTGCAACATAAACAACAGCTATAGGCAGGAGCGGTGCTGAAGACATTGTGTCTAGGGGTGCGTAAGGTGTAAATCTGGCCCAGTTCAGAACACAAGAATAATTGCTGACTGGATAAAATCTTCAAGAGGGTCCATACAACACCTTACTGAGCACATCTGAAATTAAGTGACTGTGTCAATACAGCATCTGTTCAAAGAAACTAATATAGTTTTTTTTTATATACCAAATAAAAGGTCAGCTTGTAATGTAACAGGCACTCTTTGCTAGAGAACTCAACGTTCAGAGGAATACAATTTGTTCTTAAAAATAAATATACTTTATTTGCAGCATGGATCAATTTTATTTCTATAAAGGAGTAAAATTTTATTAACAGGGTTCTTAATTAGTGCTTGCCAGGTCTTTTTATGCTATTGTATTGAATTTAAGTGCATGAGGCTTTATGGACAGATGCTGCTTCTCTAGGTGGTTTAGAAGCTAATGTCTTATTTTTTGAGAATATTTTCTAAAGGGTTGTTGTTACTCATGTGTCCCACGCTCATTGCATGATAACAGTCACATGAAGTCAACCCAGACAAAGAGACTACAACAAACGACTCCTTTCCTGAAGTCTGCATCTCTGTCCGTGAGGGTCATGCTAGGACCACTTCAGTGCTGCAAGATAGGTGAGTCTATCCTCTGGGCTTCAGAAGCATTTCCTTAATTTATCTGCAAATATAAATTTTGCAGGGTGAGGGGTTTTAATAGCAAATGTGTCCTTGGAAAATCAGTACTATTAACACATTTTCACTGCCTTTTTTGACCCTGCAAAGAGCTACTTTAATATTATACCAACCAAGGGCAAAATTTTTAAAAGCATCTAACTCACTTAGGAGCTTAAGTCTCTAAATCCTTGGGCTTTGGGAAGGGGGGATAGCTCAGTGGTTTGAGCATTGGCCTGCTAAACCCAGGGTTGTGAGTTCAATCCTTGAGGGGGGCATTTAGGGATCTGGGGCAAAAACCTGTCTGGGGATTGGTCCTGCTTTGAGCAGGGAGTTGGACTAGATGGCCTCTTGAGGTCCCTTCCAACTCTCATAGTCTATAAAACCACTTAGGAACTTTTGAAAATGTAACACCTAGCGATATTTTACTTTGACAATCTCAATCTCAGCAGGCTGTGGTGTCAGAAGGATTTTTTTAAACAAACAAGCTTATTTAGAGTGTAAGCTATTTAGAGCAGGGATTGTCTCTTTGTTCTGCATTTGTACAATCCCTAGCACGATGGGCCCCTGGTGCATGACTGGGGTGCATAGGCACTAAGGTCATACAAATGAAATGATTAATTATGATATTGCAGACAAACACCACAGAGAAACCCGCACTAAGAATGGCCCTTGGCAACTTTCCCCACATTGTAAACATATGGGCAAGTAAAGTACCCCCAGTGATTCATACAATTTCATCCCACTCGATTTATTTTTGCTCTTTTCTGGGGTGTCTGCTCAAGAAAAGGTTTCACAATCTAAAGCTCTAGGGTATTAATTTTAGAGGTGGAAGTGGTGACATTTTACTTGCATAGTATACCTGTCATCCCCAAACATTTTGCAGAGCATACACTGTACACGCTACCGCCATGCAGTCCTTCCCAGGGAAGGAGGCAGGTAGCAGCCAAAGCAGTTCCAGCACAGTGAATACACAATAGCAGAGGGCAGGGGATTTTTTCCCCTAGGGCACAAAGCAATCCAGTGCTTTCCTAAAAAGCTCCGCTGGCTCTTGGATGTCCTGCTCTGCAATGACAAGTGGAAAATGGATTTCAGTAGGGGCAGCGCAAGGACAGTGCTGAAAGGTTTTGAAAAATCTCCTTCTCATCTACCCAGAACAAACAAGAAGGGTTCATTCTGTAAAGCTGTCATAGCCGGAGCAATGCACAGAATAAACTGCATTTATGCATTTATGTCCGAATGATGAAGGGCTGAGTTAGCCTTGCTCAGGATGGGACTCATGATTTCAAGGAATCTGGGAATTTCCAAACAAGATGCTTTGACCACCTGTAGATGGGCAGACTCACCCCTGCAGCGCATCCTGCTGGTGACTTCTGGGAATTAGCTCAATTTCCAGCCCAGTGATCCACCTGTCCTCTGGCCCTGAGTCCCTCCCTGGACCCCAGTGCCCTTTTACATGGGGTTCTTCCCCCTGGCAGTAACCCCTCAGTCTTAGGGTCTCCCCTGCCTGGGGAACCCCTACCCACTATTCCCACCTTGCCTCAGTATATGGCTACTGTCAGTCATTGTCTAGTTCCACGCCCTGGGGCAGACTGCAGTATCAGCCTACTCATCACTGGCAGGGAGGGTTTGGGCCTGCTGCCTTGGCCTATCCCTGGGCTGCTCCCTGCAACCCCCAGTACCTATTAGCCCAATGCTAGGCCACAGCCTGGGGCTTTCCAGACTGGAGCTCCCCAGCCCCGCCTCACTCAGGTACCTTATGTCTCGCTCCCTGCAGCCAGACCCATCTCACTCTACAGCTAGAGAGAGACTGACTGGCTGGCTTCTGGCTTCCCTGGCCTTCTTATAAGGCCCTGTTGCTCAGTTTGGGGCGTGGCCCCAGCTGCAGCCACTTCCCCCAATCAGCTCAGCCTAAAGGCTGCTTTCTCCAGCCACAGCCCCTTCCCAGGGCTGTTTTTACCCCTTCAGGGCAGAAGCAGGGGTCCACCCTGCTACACCACCACCACATTACAAAATATGGACAAATAGCTAAACTCAACACATTCCCAAGTATGCACAGCACGTTCCACCCTGGGAGAACCAGCACTATGAGACCCCTGAGCTGGGGTGTAATTTAAACCATTATGCTGTTGCTTGCATGATGGGGCATCGAATCCATGCCAAGAACAGATATAATTACCACTGGCCATAAAGGAGGGTGGATTTGGAGAACAGTGTTGCTTGCTCCTGTCTGAATGCAATACCTCCACCAGAATGATCAGCTTCATTGAATGCTTGTCAAAGCAGCATTGACTTCTGTCCCACCTGATCCCCTCCCCGTGGAGGGTCAGGTACACTGCGGTCAGGCAGTGGCCCCACAGCTTGCAAGGGAACAGCCAGGAGGAAGAGTTTTGAAGAACACCCAGAGCCATGGCTCTCTGCATGACTGCTCTGGGATTCACAAGGCAGAGGCATCTTTTCCTGTGGGGTTTGGCTGGCTCGTGGAATCTGTGTCCTCTTCACCCTCAGGAAACTCATTGAAACCCCTTCTGAACTTCAGGTTCACTCTTCCCTGGGTGCTTTCAAAAGGAGGACACAAGATATTCAAATGCAGGGAAAAGTTTCCTTTATCATTAGCCTGCTCCACTTGTAGGAACGCCACAGTCCATTGGTCAGGATGTCAAAATCACGTCCTGACTGAGTCTGATGGCCCATTCAATGCATGACGACATCAACGAAGTAAATCAGGTAGCTTGAAGAAGCTGGTCAGAAAAACAAAGCTGTGCCAGCTAATATATATCACACTATGTGACATGAGAAAAATGTTTGCAGTAGCTGACGATGAACATGGCTAGAAACAACCATGCTAAACCTTGTAACTCTGATACTAAGCGCACTGAACTAGTGATAGTGTTTTGGTTGACAACA
Source organism: Chelonoidis abingdonii (assembly GCF_003597395.2). Classification (NCBI taxonomy): domain Eukaryota; kingdom Metazoa; phylum Chordata; order Testudines; family Testudinidae; genus Chelonoidis; species Chelonoidis abingdonii. The sequence continues at coordinate 5,587,992 of NC_133773.1, read as the reverse complement.
GCAGACTTTGGACTAGGTCTTAGAAACTTCTTGTTGGGCAAGATGCAGGGGCTTCATTACAAATACCAAAGCTCATGGTGAATGGAGACATGCAGGAAACCTTTCCAAACCCCTATGATGGAAGATAAAACCCAAAAGCAGCCCACGGGCCTTTGCAGACAGATTCTGAAATCCTGATATTGCCATAGACTTTAAGATCAAAAGGGACTATCATGATCATCTAGTCTGACCTCCTGCACGTTGCAGGCCACAGAACCTCACCCACACCCTCCTCTAATAGACACCTAATCTGTCGCTGAGTTACTGAAGTCCTCAAATCATGATTTAAAGACTTCAAGTTACAGAGATTCCACCATTTACACTATTTAAAACTTGCAAGAGATCCATGCCCCATACTGCAAAGTGTGGCAAAATACCTGGTTCTCCTCTGCCGGCTCAGTCCCTTGTTGCCTTGGAGCCACAGGCTTGGGCAAAGCAAAAGTCCTTCCTGGTCATGCAGGGTCTGGCTGATCCTTTCTCAGTCAGTCCCTTGCTCTGTTTTTCTCTCCTTCTAGGGAGAGTGCAATCTTCCTTGCAGGAAGAGTTTCAGAGTCCTGCAGCAGCTACTCACTGGCAGCTACTCTACTTCTCTCAATCCCCCCTGCTTCCCTGCCAGGGAGAGTTTAAAAAAGTCCCCAGTAATTGGGGCCAGCTGAAGCTAATTAGTTTCCTGGTACCCCTGTTGCAGCTGAACCTTATTTCTCCATGGCTATCTCCCCTCAATGGACAGGGAGAGGCCTTTTAACCCCTCTGGGACTAATTACTACCCCTCTCCTGGTAGCTAATTGTCCTGAGTTTGCCACATATCCCCACCCCCTGCTCAACACTAAGGGGTTGGGCTACTTGGGTCAGAAAGCAGTGCACTCTCAACAGGCCATCCGCATTGCCATGTTGGGTTCCAGACCTATGTCGTATTATGAAGTGGAAGGGTTGAAGCGATAGAAACCATCTTGTTACTCTCGCATTTTTGTCCTTGTTTTGGTGCATCCACTGCAAAGGCGCATGGTCCGTGACCAGGATAAACCTCTGTCCAAGTAGATAGTAGCGGAGGCTTTCTATGGCCCATTTTACTGCCAGGCATTCCTTCTCCACTATGGCGTATTTCCGTTCCCTAGGTAGGAGCTTCCTATTGAGGAAGAGGACGGGGTGTTCGTCATCTCCAACCATTTGTGAAAGCACCGCCCCCAGCCCTACTTCAGAGGCATTTGTTTGTAGGATAAACTCCTTCCCCCAGTCTGGGGCTACTAGTACGGGGTCTGTGCAGAGGGCCGTCCTCAGATCTGCAAAACAGGCTTCAGCCGCAGCAGATCATTTTACTATGTCTGGGCCCCAAGCTTTGGTCAGGTCCGTTAACAGGCATGCCCTGGTGACGAAGTGGGGAATGAACCATCTATAGTACCCCACTAGTCCCAGGAATGCTCTGACCTGTTTTTTCCTGAGTGGTCAGGGCCACTTCTGTATAGCTTCTAACTTGTTGAGTTGAGGCTTCACTACGCCCCTCCCCACTATATATCCAAGGTACTTGGCCTCAGCTAACCTGATCGAACATTTGGAGGGATTTGCAGTCAGTCCTGCCTTTCTCAGGGTGTCTAGGACTGCTTCTACCTTCTCTAGGTGCTTCTCCCAGTTGGGGCTATATACGATGACGTCATCAAGATAGGCAGCCGCGTACTTCCCATGGGATCGTAACAGTTTGTCCATTAGCTGTTAGAAAGTAGCGGGGGCCCCATGCAACCCAAAGAGGAGGACAGTGTACTGATATAGTCCTTCTGGAGTTGCAAAGGCCGTCTTCTTCTTGTCGGCCTTAGCCAGGGGGATCTGCCAATAGCCCTTAGTAAGATCAAGGATAGACATAAATCGCGCCTTTCCCAGTCTGTCAATCAGCTCATCTATCCTGGGTATAGGGTATGCGTCAAATTGGGACACCTCATTCAGCTTGCAGAAATCATTGCAGAACCTCATACTGCCGTCTGGCTTAGGCACTAAAACCACGGGACTAAACCATTGACTATGAGATTCTTCGATGACTCCTAAGGCCAGCATCTTCCTGACCTCTTTCCTAATCTCCTCTCTCTTGGCCGCCGGGATCTGGTATGGCTTGACGTTCACCTTCACTTCGGGCTCTGTGAAGATGTGATGGCGAACCTCAGTAGTCCTGCCTGGCTTTTCCAAGAACACATCTTGGTTGCGTTTGATCAGGCTGATCACTTCTGATCATTGTTCCGGAGTCAGCTCCGGGGATATTCCCACCAGGTTGGGCTGAATGCCTTTAGGGGATGGTGCCCCCAGTGCAACTACCAGAGCTTCTCTATCCTGCCAAGGTTTCAGCAGATTTATATGGTAGATCTGCTCCAGCTTCCAGCGACCTGGCTGCCGGACCTTATAGTTGACTTCTCCTACAGCTTCTATTACCTCATATGGCCCCTGCCATCTGGCCAGGAGCTTGCTTTCTGCTGTGGATATGAGCACCATCACCAGGTCCCCCACCTGGAACTTCCGGGTCATTGCTTGACGATTGTAGTACCTCCATTGTGCCCCTTGGGCCTTCTCCATGTGTTCGCGCACAAGGGGGGTGACTCGGGCTATTCGGTCTTTCATCTGCAGCATATGTTCCACAACGTTTCTCCCCGGGTTCGGCTGTTCTTCCCAGTCTTCTTTAGCCAGGTCCAGTATGCCCCTGGGGTGTCAACCATATAACAGCTCGAAGAGGGAGAATCCAGTGGAAGCCTGAGGAACTTCCCATATGGCAAACAGTACATAAGGCAGCAGGGCATCCCAGTCTTTTCTGTTACAACTAATCACCTTCCATAACATGTTTTTCAGTGTCCTATTAAAACGTTCAACGAGGCCGTCGGTCTGGGGATGGTAGACCGATGTTCTAAGGGTCCGTATATGGAGCATGGTACACAAGTCCTTCATCAGTTTAGAAACAAAGGGGGTCCCTTGGTCCATCAGGATCTCCTTAGGTATCCCAACTCTGGAAAAAATCTGGACTAATTCTTTGGCTATGGTCCTGGACATGGTATTCTGTAGGGGAATGGCTCAGGATATCGGGTGGCATAATCTAGTACTACCAGGATGTACTGATGGCCCCAGGCTGACTTCTCCAATGGCCCTACTATGTCCATAGCTATTCGCTCAAATGGAACCTCAATAATTGGCAGAGGTACCAGAGGGACCCTTAAGTATGGTCGGGACCCATGTATTTGGCATTCCGGACAGGAGGTACAATACCGCCGGATGGCCACATAAATACCAGGCCAAAAAAACCTCTGTAAAATCCAACTGAGGGTCTTATCTATGATGACTGTGGGCCAGATCCATTACCGCTCTCTGGTGCTTCCGGGGGACCAAGAGTTGTTCTATGACTTGCTCTCGGTCGCAGACTACTCTATATAGCAGATCTTTTTTAATGATATAATATGGCCCTGGGCCCTTAGCATTCCCCTCCACTGGGACCCCATTTACCTCGACTACTTCCTTAAGAATGTTGTGGTATATGGGATCATTGGCCTGATCCTGACCAAAATTCCCGCGTGCAGTCCCTATTTGTCCCAATTCAAGGGGGTCCAACGATTGGGTTGTAGTTGGCTGACCCCGTCCCGCTGTCAGCTGAGCCCCTTCTTTCTCCTGCCAGAGTAGACTTCTGGTACCTGGTCAGGATCTTCGTCCCCCTCCTTTTTCCGCCCTCCGTTCCCTCCGAGTCTTCCTGGACTTCCCCGGTGGGGAGAACAAATCCTGGCTAAACTCATGGAAGGCGGGGGGAGGGTCCCCTATCTGGGTGACACCTTGTGTCCCAGGGTCCTCCTTTTCTTCTCTCTCATCCCTGGGGAGTAGGCCATCAAACCCCAGGAAGTCTCGTCCGATAAGGACAGGATAGGAGAGTTTCAGAACGACTCCCACTGTCAACTTAGTGGGGTTCCCAAGAATTTCTATGCATACGAGGATGGTCGGGTAATAGCTGACATCCCCATACACACAGGATATTCTCGAGCGTTTGGCCTGGGATAGTTGGCCCGGCCTGACCAGCTTCCCTGAGACCAGTGTGACTGCACTTCCCGAGTCTATTAATGCTGTGGTCTCTATACCGTTCATCTTAACGGGCCTAGTGTATCCATGAGGAACCATCGCAACCCCGACTAGACTTATTAGCTTGCATGGTCCCCCTATATCTCCCAGTTCACCTTGCATAGGCTCCCCTAGATTTGGCCATTGGGCAGCAATATGCCCTAGTTCACCACAGGCATAACATCGGTACCCCACCCGGGGCAGCTCCCTATTTTTCAGGCTGCTAGAATTTATCCCCCGAGTCTTTCTCCCCCAGTCCTCCAGTCTCTCCGGGACTGCCGGCTGCTCTTCCACCTCTTGCCTCCCCTCCATTTTCCGGCCTGGAGCTAGGGCAAACCAGGGCCTCAGTGCAGAGGCTGGTCTCCGATTCTGGCGCCTTCCATCCCCGGTAGTCTGAGAAAGTTATTGGGCTGCTAAGTGTCTCTCCACAAGAGCAACTAGTTCATCATAAGAGGAGGGATCATTTTGGCGGACCCACCCCCGTATGTCTGGTGGCAACCCCCTCATGTACCTGTCCAATACCAGGATTTCCACTACCTTCTCCGGCCCATGGGTCTCGGGGCGGAGCCACTTCTGATCGAAGTGTATCAGGTCAAATAGCTGGGACCTTGGTGCTTTGTTGCCCTGGTACTTCACCTCGTGGAAGTGCTGGGCCTTTATGGCTGGTGTCACGCCTGCCCTCGCCAGGATTTCCACCTTCAGCTCAGGGTAATCCATAGCTGCTTCTGTGGTCATGTCAAAGTAGGCTTTCTGGGCCTCCCCACACAGGAATGGAGCCAGGATACCTGCCCACTGGTCTTGGGACCAGGCCTCCCGCAGTGCCATCCCCTTGAATGCAAGGAGATATGCCTCTATATCGTCGTCTGTTGTCATCTTCTGTAAATAGTTGCTCGCCCATAGCAGCCGGGTCCCCTGGGTCCCGTGCGTCAGCATGGTCAGGGCTGTCAATTGGTTCACTACTTCATTCAGGGTGGCTCGATCTTGGGCCGCCTGGCTCATCAGCAGCTGGTTTGTCTCCTGTTGGACACGTACTGACTCTTGCTGGGCCGCCACCTGTACTCTGGTAGCCTCTTGTTGAGCCGCAGCGGCCTGTATCAACGCCTTCACTACATCCTCCATTTTTTTTTTTTTGTGATTTTACCTTGCCCTGAGATAGCTTGCCACAGATCCTCACTCACTAAACTATCCCACCTCTAATACCACGTGTGGCAAAGTACCTGCTTCTCTTCTGCTGGCTCAATCCCTTATTGCCTTGGAGCCACAGGCTTGGGCAAAGCAAAAGTCCTTCCTGGTCGCTCAGGGTCTGGCTGATCCTTTCTCAGTCAGTCCCTTGCTCTGTTTTTCTCTCCTTCTAGGGAGAGTGCAATCTTCCTTGCAGGAAGAGTTTCAGAGTCCTGCTGCACCTGCTCGCTGGCAGCTACTAGACTTCTCTCACTACCCCCCTGCTTCCCTGCCAGAGAGTGTTTAAAAAGGTCCCCAGCAATTGGGGCCAGCTGAAGCTAATTAGTTCCCTGGTAACCCCTGTTCCACCTGAACCTTATTTCTCCATGGCTATCTCCCCTCAATGGATAGGGAGAGGCATTTTAACCCCTCTGGGACTAATTACTACCCATCTCCTGGTAGCTAATTGTCCTGAGTTTGCCACAAAAGGAAAGCGAAAAAATGTTTTCTAGAGGTCTTCAGAAGTGGCCAGTATTGCTCCTCCAGGGCAGCATGCATAGTTTTGACTTGACTTTGGTTTTGACTTGACTCCTCCCAGATTTCCGCACACCTTAGACCTCTTTTGGGGGAATGGGTGACACATCTTCTCTGTGGGACAGTTGTTTTCCAATTTTAAGCTGGTAGCACAGCATACCCTGGAAGAGGCTTTAATATGTGTGTAGAATTTAGAGGCAGGTCTCCCAGCAAGTTTCTGCAATTTTTGGGACATAGGTAGCAGCAGAATATGGTCCATCATTCTTCAAAACTGGAAAGAAATAAGATTGTTTTGTGGTACAGTCACCTACAGCAGGAGCCGATTCTGCAACTTCTATACATATACAACTCCTGTACATCTCACTGGGCACTCTGCATATTTAGGAGAGATAGGATCAGGTGCTAAGGGTAGATCTACACTGCATATGAAGGTGTGGTTGTAGCATGCGTAGGCATACCCCTGCAAGGTTAATTTTGCTGGCTAGCACTGGTAACAATAGCAGTGAAGAAACAGCACCATGTGCTTCAGATGGGCTAGCACCATGAATATGTCTTCACTGCTACTGTTACCTGCACTAGTATGCAAATGTCTAACTGTGCTACAGTCACACCTTAATTTGCAATGCAGACATACCTCGTCGGCTATGTCTACACTGCAAACTTCTTTTGGCGGTGTGTAGAGTATGTAGTTGGGTAACCCCCCTCTGCCCCAGCACAGGTATCTGCTTCAGCCCCCGTAGAAGACCACAATGGAAATGTTGAGGGGGACAAGTCAGGGCATTTACACAGATCTCCTTCACTATTGTATGAGTCTCACAACTGGAACAGAAAGATGCAGCTGCTACGACAATGGACATCATCTGCACTGCTGCTCCAGACTCTACTCAGGCTTTATGGTGGATGCTCTGGCATGTGTTGGGAGATCTATTTTGATTTCCCTTGCGACAGAGAGCATGGCACAGTGTCAGAGTTTGCCAATTTTCATTTTTCTGTTAAAATCAACATTAAGGAAGGTGACAGTACATTTCTCTTTCTGCAAACATGACACATTGACACAGCATGTGATTATTTCTATGCAAGGAATTTGTGCAAATGTGATTTATTGCTTCGCTGGCAACTCAGCATTTTGTTTCTCTAAAGTTATTACATTCAGATTTTTCACATTTAAAAGGCAAGACTCTGAGCCGTTCGGAGAAAAGATGTGATGGCAGAAATGCATTAAAAATCCATAAATAGAAATATCAACAAAAAAATTATTCTAACTCTTGAGAGTTCCCTATGTGTGCTTGGTCCATATTACTCTCCTTTAAACCAGAAGTTAGAAACAAATGTTCAAACATAGATAGGGCTCATTGCCTCCAACACCACACCACCCGTGATCTGCAGTACTAATTTACCGAGATACACAGCAATACAACAAGGGCAAGATTTTCAAAAATAGGTACATGAAGTTAGGCTCTTAAGTCCATACTTAGGCACTTAAATTACCTGATTTTCAAAATCTGCTGAGCATGCAGCCACTACCCTTGACTTCAGTGAGTCTTGGACCAGACCTATGGTGCCTTATGCCTAAAGGTTTCATATGGGCATAGGCTGTAAGGAATATAGCACTGTGTGGGACCTCCTGGATCATGGACTCCAGTCCCATGCTATCACAGGCAGCTCCACACAGAAACAAAATCCATTTTAAAGCTAGTGAGGTTGTTTGTCCTCAGTATTCCTATTGGGAGGTTGTTCCAGATCCTCCATCCTCTTTCTAATTGCCAGCCTACATGGCCAGTTTATCCCCTTTTGTTCTTTTGCCAGGATTGTTCTTTCTTTAGCTTCAATAAGCTCTTCTCCCTCCCAAGGCCAGCAGGGGCTCTCATGATCATCTAGTCTGAACTCCAACACAATGCAGGCCACAGAATTTCATCCAGTGAGCCCTGCCTCTGGCCCATTAACCAACTACAACAGCAGCAGTATGAAATGGAATGTGTTCCCCCAGACAGCACAGGGACATGTCATCTGAAGTCAAAATATGTCCATTGCAGTTTGAGGCACCAGTACTCAAACCTCTGTCTCCAGAACTTGCAGGAGTTCTGCAATGCTGCTTCAGTCATGATGGAGGCCTGTATGCCAGTCTTCAATTGGGCTGACAGGGCACCTGAGGTGTTCTTCAGGCACAGGGCCTCTGAGCAGTTGACCCTGGCATGATGTGGCAATTGCATGGCTTCAGGATGGGTCTGGTGTATTTTCTGTGGGATGGAGCAAACTCCAGCCCATTGATGAAACAATGTGGGAAGAAGAGTATCTATGTAAGGAGATTTCCTCCTACCAAAACGCCCTGTGCTGGGTTTTAACACAGGAGGAGATGACCTGGCCATTTGGGATGGGGAGGTTATTGAACAATTTATTTGATTAACCTTTGTGGTGGGGTTCGACTGGCTCCATACATGGTCATATATGAGACATCAATTTATTTGACAAAAGACAATAATATTCACTGAATAAATGAAACAGATTTAGGAAAATAAAAATCTTTCACCAGCTCTATTGCAAAGCAGCCTAGAGAAATTATACCCACTGCATTCAAACACCTTATCTCCAGGTTGTTTTTCAATACTGTCCTTCATACTGCTTTTGTCATGTGATCGAGTGCTTTAAGCCCCCGCTTCTGCAAAGCTTTATGCAGATGCTTAACTATATGCACTTCAGTTGAACTATTTGCCATGTGTAACGTTAAACACGGGCATAACCCTTTGCGGGATCAGGGCCTGTATGGTGCAGGGATGTTGATTGGAAGGGGAAAGTAGCTTTTGAGAGAAATCCTCTCCCTTAAGGAGTAGCCCACCACATAATCAGGCTGGAAAATCACTGATTGGCAGGACCAGGACATGGACACTCTGACCTAGTGGTTGGTGCAGGGGCACTCAGCCCTTGCAGTCAGAGCCAGAGTCCAAGCCAGCGGTGAGAACCAGAATCAGAGTCAAGGAACCAAGGCTCGGTAAGAGCTAGAATCGGAAACCAGGGAACAGCAAGAGTCAAGTCCTCTACAACAGCCAGTCAGGAAGTCTCCCAGTCGCTCAGACAACTTCCTGTGCTTCCTTCTGGCTTAAACAGTCTGGTGTGGTCACTCTCTGGGGCTGGTCATCATCCTTCCAATCAGGATCCTTGTAGATGGTACCTCTGGAAGAGGTCAGCGTTCTGCTACCCCCTCTCTTCTAGGAGTTCTCGGTGAGTTGCCCAGTGATGGCCAGGTTGTGGTGGCTGCTTAGGAACCTGTCTCCCCTCACACTGATCTATATAAACAATTTTAATCACCACAGTACCCCTTCATCTGGTATAGGACTCTCAAGTACTTCCCTAGTTTTTCCTCATTACAAAGAGAAGTGTATCTTTACTAAATCACAATCCGTCACTTATTCCTCCCCCTCCTTTAGAGCCATACAACAAGCCAGCATCACATCAACACCACCTGTCCACCAGGACACCACTCTCAGTGTGCAGCAGTGGCTTGGTTTTTATTCCCACCAAAAAAAGCTTTATCTTTAATGAAGCTATTCAGCCTTATGTTTGAACAGCGAAAGCAGACGCCAGCTTCATCAGTGGTTAAGAGTTACAGAGGCTGAGAATGTTTTCTCGTTGAGCATCAGTTCCAGCTCTTTTAACCAATTGCCGCCGATTTCAGCAGCTTGCCCACACTACAGTTTTCACACTTAGCAACTGTAAAATGGTTAAAGCGGTCTCTTTCCACACGGCTGCACCGTTATTAGTGCTTCGCTTGGCATGTCACCTTAGTTACGGGCTCTAAATGCCACTTTCGGCACTTCCCAGGGTAACCTTGGCCATGAAATTGGAAAATCAGATCATTTTCTGGTCTGTTTTCTTCTTTTTCTCTGGATGAGATTAGATTTTGCTACGCTTGACTGACAAACCTCATTTGGGATTCAAGTGGCGGCCAAAGCCCTGACCTCCTTAAGAAGTGGGAGGCAAGACGTCGGAGGCAATGACGAGCAAGAAAGAACTAATTTAAACACATCACGTAAAGGGCAATTAGTAATTAATTTGCACAGAGAGGCAAAAATACATGTAAATAGTTAGTTTATCTCTCAGTGTCAGCTCTGGACGTTCATTTTGTTTCTTTAAAACAATGCTAAAATGGAATCGCTTTTCTCCCTGTGTATTGTTGGCTATTTTCTATTGTACTTAGCAGAAGATAAAAGTACAGCACTGGCTTTTTGCATTTTTAACTAAGCCCAGAAAAGAGACATCTAAGTAATACTTTCAGGGGCAATTATTTTTATGCCTATTTAAATGACTGCTTCACTTTTAACTTGTGATAATCTTTATACAGTTCATTATGTTCCCAGAATGTCAGTGCAGTATTCACTGCTGAAATCACTTGTTAAAAAACAGAAAAGATTCCAAACTGCATATTATTTATGGGCAAACCTCAAAAGAGTGAATTTCCAATGTATATCCCGACTACTGTATAAAGTTATTAATTATTATCAAATCACAGAAAAGTAAAGTTGGAAGGGACCTCAAGAGGCCATCTAGTCCAGCCCCCTGCACTGAGATAAGACTTCGTAAACCTAGAGCAGCCCTGAGACGTGTTTGTCCAATCTGTTTTTAAAAGTGATGAACAAGATTGATATTCTGCAATCATCGTTATAGGCCAGATTCTCAGCTGGCATAAAGCAACAATTGATTCAGCTACAATGAATTACCTCCACGGAGGATGTCGGCCCATTACTGAACTACTCTGATTCATGTTATTACAGAACCTGGACCATTGATTTCATGAGATTCTTGTTGGTTATTATGCTGGTAGCATTTACTCAGGAATTACACAGGCATCAAAACAGCAGGTAATCAGCAGTGCCCAACACTAAGATTTTTGAAATAATGCTTGTGGTGATTGTTATATCTAATGCTGACTGCACCAAAACAAAACGAGACAATCTCAACCATTTGAAAATATTGTAAACTGGGAGCCCAAAGTAGGCCAACAGAGGCCAAAAGAAAGCTATGATTCTTTAATTCTTCTCCCCACCCATGTGCCTAAAGCCAAATCTCTGGATGTGAAGGCCCCAGTCAAGATGAAAGTACATCCACTCTCTGCAACACAGCTGCCCTGTTTTATTAGGATCTCTTGGGGGAACTGTTCATATATTTGACCCTCATCGTGCCCCAGGCAAGGTTTACTGTAAACCACTGTTCATTCTGTGAAATCTGGCTGAAGCACTTACCTAGAAATAGATGAATATAAGCAAAGGTTAAAAACAGCCCATGCATATAAGTAGTAAGTGAAGGATGGGGAAGGCAGGATCTCCAGCTGGAAATATCCACACACTGTCCTTCTTGATTGCACATATCTTTGAAGAAAATGTTATGGCATCACTTGTGCAATTATGTCCTGGGTCAGCTCCCCAAACAAAGCCCAAGAGGTTGCTTTGGCAACTGTTTAAGAATTGGATTTATCCAACTGGAATCAGAGAGAATTGTGTGCCCTTGTTTTTATTCTGAAAGAGGGAAAGGATGATGGAAGAAGAGAGGCAAGAGGGAGTGTTTCCCTAAGGATAGAAGGGTGTGCAAAGAGTACTCTTCTCTCTCTCTATCCAGCTGCATGCCAAAGCCCTTCTGTAATGCACCTCTCTGGCACTCCACCAAAATTGTCCATTGCCACCACCACCATAGGAACCACAGATCTTCACTTTGACTATCTGGATGCCCTCTGCCTGCTCTGTGGTTTGGAAATGGTGGATCATATGGAAATGGAAGAAAAGAAGATACTGGTAGTGGAAAATAATATACTGAGACCGCAAGTGGAATGTAGAAATTAAGACATTATTAAAGTGAATGTGAACTTGGCACTGTCAGTGTCAGATAGCCTGGAGAGTACATGTTTGAGATGGGCTGGACGTGGGATAAGAATGGGAGAATGATCAGCAAGGAAAGCATGGGAGGAAGAGGACAGCCAGAAAGGATGTGGAAGACTGAGAATATGATGGGAAGACTCTGTCAGGAGTTTGAAGAGAAAAGGACTGAAACTCCAAGACCTATGAATCTGTGCTATGGACTGGCAAAGAACCATGGGCGCCTGTGACCCCATATAAATGGGAAAAGGAGTGAAGATGGGAAGTGTATCTGATTGCCCAAGGCATCCTACCAACTTTTCAGTGACTGGCAATTATCCCCAAGCATGTAAGAGGAAGTGTAATTCGAGCACACTGGCAATTGACAGTAATCGATTTTTTAGCATAAACTTTTATATTTCAACTAGGAGTGCCAAGCTAATGAAATAAACTAGTAAAGTACTAAAATGGATTACAGCATATCAAACAGTGCGGAGACAAGAGCGTGTGAAAAACACCTCTTTGGATGTCAGTCAGCTCCTCCACTGGTACTACACTTTCCATAGATCACTCAACTTAATGACTTCAAGAGCTTCAGTAAAGTGTGTACATTAGAGCTGTTTAAATTAAACCCACCAAGTTCAGGAGAGAAAAACACACTGGTAACAAGAAGAGAATGAGCAACACAGAATATAACATACCGCAGAGATTTCAGAGAGCTTGCTGCCCAGCAAAGAGATTTCCTACTGGCTCTGTGCCCATTAGCAACCTGCTAACGGGCAGGGTCAACAGACATTCCCATAATTAGCCATATTTTCCAGAACTGTTTTCACTCAAGACTTGACATACAAGCTATTGGCCCAGAGCTGATTTCCCCCCTTCTGCAACAATACCTTAATGTAATTTAGCCAATTTTAAGGTGTCAGCAGTCAAAAAAGCATTACTTTGAACAGTTGCGCCTAAGAGACAGAATCATTTTAAAAGCTGAAATCCTGCAGGAGTTTAATCATAATACCTTGTCACATTCAAGTAAGAAGAAGAATAAGAAATATGCAAGTTGTTTAATTCTGACCTCAGCAGAAGTGCAAAATCAAGAGCTTTAAGGATCTGATCCAGCATCAGCTGAACATCACTGGAAAGGCTCCCGTTGACTTCAATGGGCTTTGGATCACACCCTAAGAACTCATAAAGGGTCATCTGATAAAGTCACCATCTCCCACAGACAACCTATTGCGTCTAGAGTAGCCAGAGATTCTCCTCAAAGGGGAGTATCATATCTCCTCATGAGAAAACCCCCTGGATGGGCGTGAAGTGACCAGGAAATTCCGTGAAGTTCACCACACACAAGGCCTTCCCACTTATCCAGGTACAACTCTGCTCTAACTCCACTGATTTCTGTGGGTCACTGCTGACATACAGCCATGGAAGGGAGACCAGAGCTAGTCTACAGCATCTTCCTCAGGCACTGGGGAGGCCAGAGAGGGGTGTGGACCTCTGAATAATTTGATCCAGTGGATCTACTGGGAATGCTGCTCCTAATCTCTTGGTTCGCAGAGGACTCATGCGCCCCTTTTACACTGTTCTGCAATCCTCACATCCAAGCCCTAGAACCTTAAAGACATGTGATTTAACTGGCTTCTTTGCCCACATCTGCAAAGCCTTCCTCTCCACAGTGGGGTGCAGGGTCAGACATTAATCTGATTCCTCGAGGAAGGATTATCCCCCCACTTTGACATCCCTAAAGGAGCATGTCAATGAAAAGAGCAGTTGCTCCCTGCCCACACCCCTTGCCATTCTTCCTCCCCTCCCCACGGGGTCAGGCGACATGGCTACTAATGGTGCTGATCAGAAGTGAACAATTTAGTACTGACTCCGCTGTATCACTGCCATATGGGATTACTAACAAACACCTTTCCTTCTTGAAACCACCATACCCACCTCTGTACATTCCTTGCTCCTGTCTGCACCACCACGTGACACGAGCGAAGGAATTCATTCAGAGTCCCACAGTCCCAGTCCATCCAAATGAAAAGTACATTATGCAAACTGAGACAAAAGATTACTGCAAAACACCGATTCCCAGATTGATGTTGACAGATGGCTCAGCTGTGTGCAGCTCTAAAGATTATTAACAATGCCATTCATTGGGATTTAGATCAAGTGCTGTAAAGAGAAAGAGAGAATTCCTTGCTCTTCTACCCAGAAGCCTATGCTACAGAGCAGTGGAAAGGCTATCCATTTCCTTCCCATGCCGAGCAACTTGAAAATAAACTGTGTCTGCAGCTTCACCAGGTTTTCTACAACAAGATGCAAAGTAAGTAGAGTCACTGTATCCCCATTCACAGCCCCACAGCCTTTGACTGGCCCTCCACCCCTACAAAACCACTCCCGATTTTCAGAACAAAATACTCCACCTTAATATTCAGATCCTTCTTTATTTTTCTGCATTGTATCTTGATTAAGACAAGTTTCATGGAAACATTGAATGGTCCCAGTATTTCAGACTCATGGCACAGAAAGTTGGCTTCTGGTTAACACAAAATACAAAGTTCCAACAACCCTCTGGAAATCCATCGCTTCTTAGCAGAGGGTTGATTCACTGGATGTTTGTGAAAATCTCCTCTTTGACATTTCGCTGGTTTTTTTCCATCAGTATCACTGGAACACATAGGGCCCTACTCCGGGACTATGTGCTGTGTAAACAAAGAATCAAAAGATGTCCCCCGCTCTCTCTTCTGGGCTGACTGTGAATTGCTAAATCCTAAGGGACGGGTTCTGGCTCTTGCAGACAGAGGTGCATTGGAGGGGATGCTGAGGGGGACAAACAGTGGCAGCTCTGCTATCTTTGCAACAGGTGCAGCATATGCTTTCCCTGTGCTTAGCTAGCTCTTTTGCCGAGTGCTAAGTGACAAAAGCCATAGCCCTTCTCCATCCCCTTTTGGGTGGCTAACACAAGCAGTGGCATTCGCTGGACACAGTGCCTACCACTTCCCAATTGCAATGTGCCTAGATTCTGCCTTGAGTGAAGAGTGAAGGGAGATCCCCTTTGACCCTCTACACACCCACTCAAAATTGGACACAATCTGGCCAGGAGACAGCAAAAGGAGGTTGCAAAAATAAAATTTTAACTTTGCTCTTCAGGAAATGGGCATGTTGTGCCCAGATTAGAAAAACAAAACAAAAGAAAATAATGGAATGTGTATCTCAAACTGTGACAAAGCATGCCTTTCCACTATTAGATCGTGCTATGTCCGCATGCCTTTAAAGACCAAACAACAATGGATGCTGTGTTTATGCAACTTTGTAGAGCCCATATCCCAGTTAGGAGATTACTGATGAGTAAGGGACGAGATACAGCAGTTTGTGCAGTTGTTGAGAGAGAAGCTCATTCCCTGGATTTTGTGGTTCGAGTGATCATGAGCTAATTCAGTTCAAACTAGATGGAAGGATAAACAAAAATAGATCTGGGACTAGGGTTTTTGACTTCAAAAGGGCTAACTTTAAAGAATTAAGGAAAGTAGTTAGGGAAGTGGATTGGACTGAAGAACTTGTCTGGAATCTAAATATGCGGAGAGCCTGGAATTACTTTCAAGTCGCAGCTGCAAAACTATCAGACGCCTGCATCCAAGAAAGGGGAAAAAAAAAAATAGGCAGGAGTTCGTAGACCAAGCTGGAAGAGCAAGTGTACTGGTGCTCGGGACTCACCCCTGCGGCGGCCCCTTCCTGCTTGGGTTAACTTCTTCGGAATTAGCTCAAAATTGCACTCGGAGCACCCTGCAGCACGGGCGCGAACCACCTTGGTTACTGCTATGGTCGCTTCGTGTCCCTCCCTGGACGCCAGTGCCCCTTTTACGTGGGTGTTCTGCCCCCTGGCAGTAACCCCTTTCTCCTTAGGGTTTCCCCTCCCTGGGAACCCGCCCACTCTACCCACTTGCCTCAGGTCTTGGCAATTTGCCCAGTCATTAGCTGAGCCTCACGCTCCTGGGCGACTGCAGTATTAGCCTCCCATCGATCGGCCAAAGGGGTTTGGACCTGCTCTTGGCCTACCCCTGCGTTGCACCCTGCAACCCCAATACCTCTAGGTATTCCTTAGGCCACAGGCCTGAGGGCTTTCCAGCGAGAGAGCTATCCCCGGCTCACACTGCTTCCCCAGCCTGCTTCCCTAGGTACCTGTCTGGTCCCTGCAGGAGCCAGGCCCTTCTCCCTCTGAAGCAGAGAGAGCTTCCTTTGTGCTCCTGGTGTCTCTGCGCCTCTGTGATAAGGGCTGTGCTCAGTTTGGGGCATGGCCCCGCACCTGCAGTCACTTCCCCAATCAGCCCAGTTAAAAGGCTGACCTTCTCTCAGCCCCAGCCCCTTCCCTGCTGTTTTTAACCCTTGAGGGCCGCGAGCAGGGACCACCCTGCACATCAAAGCATCTAGAAGATTAAGAAAAAGCAGAAAGACCTACAGGAGTGGAATAAGACGTCCGATTAGCAAAGGGAAGCTTACCTTAGTGAGGTCACGAACATGTAGGGATAAAGTGAAAAGGCTACAAAGCCATGTACCAGTTTTGACCTTGCAAAAGATTAAAAACAATAGTAAAAGGTGCTATAGCCATAATAATAAGAAGAAAACAAAGAAGAAAAGCAAGTGGAACCGCTAAACATGTGGGAGTGGAATGGAGGTTAGAAAGGGCATGCAATTATCTAAAAGTACTTTGCCTCAGTCTTTATAAGGCTAATGAGGAGCTAGGGATGGAATGGGAGGATGACAAAACGGTAATGAGGATATTGGAGGTGGATATACCATATCTGAGGATAGAAGCCACAACTGAACAGCTTTAATGGGACAAAATAGGGAGGGCCCAGACAATCTTCATCCAAGAAATTAAAGGGAACTGGCACATGAAATTGCGAAGCCATTAGCCAAGAATTTTAACGAATTGGTAAACTCAGGGTTGTACCATGTACGAACTGTGGAGAATTGCCTACATAAGTTCCTAGTCATTCAAGAAGGAAAAGAATGTGATGCCGTAACTTTAGCCTGTTAGTTTGACATCTGCAGCGGTGAAGGTCTTGGAAAAATACTTGAAGGAGGAAGTAGTAAAGACTTGAGGTCAATGGTAATTGGGACAAATTACAACATGGTTTTACAAAGGTAGATCGTGCCAAACCAACCTGATCTCCTTCTTCGAGAAGGTGACAGATTATTTAGACAAAGGAAAGTGCGTAGATCTTTACCTCGATTTCAGTAAGCATTTGACACGGTTCCACCATGGGAATTATTAGTTAATTGGAAAGATGGGGTCAATATGAAAAATTGAAAGGGGATAAGAACTGGTTAAAGGGGAGACTCCAACGGTCGACTGAAGAGGTGAACTGTCAGGCTGGAGGAGGTTACTAGTGGAGTTCCTCAAGGATCAGTTTTGGGACCAATCTTACTTATAACCTGTTTATTACTGACCTTGCGCACAAAAGAGTGGAATGTGCTAAGTTTGCGGAACACAAACCTGGGGGTTTCATAACACGAGAAGGACTGGGTATGCATACAGAAATTGGATGACCTTGTAAACTGATAATACCCTAGGATGAAATTAATAGTGAAACAGTGCAAGGCATGCACTATAGGGATAGAATAAGAATTTAGATATACATTGGGACACGATCAGTTGAAGCAACAGAGGGGAGAGACCTTGAGTATTGGTTGATCACAGGATGACATGAGCGCCATGCATAATTATGGCGTTAAAAAGCAAATGCAGTTAGGATGCATCAGGCGATGGTATTCAGCAAAGATTAAGGAGTGTTGAGTCACCATTATATAAGGCACTGGTGAGACCTCATCTGGAAAACTGTGTGCAGTTCTGGTCTCCCATGTTTAAGAAAGGACAAATTCAAACTGGAACAGGTTCAGAGATGGGCTACTAGGATGATCTGAGAATGGAAAACCTGTCTTATGAAAGGAGCTAAAGGCTTGGTTTGTTAGTCTAGCCAAAGAAAGATGTGGGGGATATGCTTACTCTTTTATAAATATATCAGGGATTAACATTAGGGAGGGAGAGGATTATTTAAGCTTAGTACCACATGTAGACACAAGAACAAATGGGTACAAAACGGACTTAGAAGTTTAGACTTGAAATTAGACGAAGTTTCTAACATTAGAGCAGTGAAGTTCTGGAACAGCTTCAAGGGGAGTAGTGGGGGCAAAAGACATATTGGCTTTAAGACTAAGCTTGATAAGTTATGGAAGGGATGTATGATAGGATAGTCTAATTTTGGCAATTGATCTTGGATTATTCAGCAGATAAGTCTGCCAATGGTCCGTGATGGATGTTGGATGGGATGGGATCTGGGTTACTGCAGAGAATTTTTCTTGAGTGCTGGTGATGAGTCTGCCCACATGCTCAGGTTTAGCTGATCACCATATTTGGAGTCAGAAGAATTTCCTCCAGGGCAGATCTTGGCAGGGGCCCTAGAGGTTTTTCGCTTTCCTCTGCAGCGTGGGGCTGGGTCACTTGCTGGTGGATTCTCTGCAGCTTGAGGTCTTCAAACCACAATTTGAAGACTTCAAATAACTCGGACATAGGTTAGGGTTGTTATAGATAGTGGATGGGTAGGGTTCTGTGGCCTTCTTTGTGCAGGAGGTCAGACTAGATGATCATATTGGTCCCTTCTGACCTATGAGTCTATGAGTCTATGAGGAGGCCAAAGGCCAAATTCCTCAAGCACTTGACTCAACAATCACAAGACCTGCCACGTGTTACTCCACTTATAAAACAGGATAATTTACTTTTACAGTGGTGATAAATGTGGGTAAAACTGATTCCTAGCTGTGCAGATGTTGTCGCAGAACCATATGAGTTGAAACCATCAGCCAGTCAGAAAGCTTCCCCAGCCTTGTCCATTTCCTACATTTAGAATGATTAAAAAAAAAATCTCTCTTCCCCACCGTGTAATTTAATATTAATAGCTTGAAATTTCCTTTTTCATGTTAAAAAGTTCTCTGTCGTAAGGCTTATATTTGATCATGATCTGCTCTGCGTATGCTATATTTTCATTATGAACAAAAATAATAAAAAAGAGTAAGGTAATGAAATAAAATAAAATGAAATTGTATAAAGTATATCTTAGGCATTACAACTGGAAGGAAATGAGAAAGATCCATAGGGCTGCATTTTCATTCAACAGGATATTAACATACAAGTCTTAGAGCTTATTGGTACAGAATCTTTTTAATCACTTGGTGTGATACGCAGGACTGGAGGAGAAAAGTCTTGTACATAAGACGCTCAGATGCTGCAAGTGAGAGAGGCCATATAAAGAGGTAGGCAGATACATCAAAGCCTATCTTACACTAAAAGTTCTAGTCATTCTGCTCACACCATGTCGCACCCCACACAAAAATAGAGAAGCTGGTTTCAGAGGTCTCCCTGAACTGATGATAATAATAATAGTTAGGTGATGGCGTGATCACAACTGTACTCAACAGAGAAGGGAGAAGTAAAGTAATCTCTGTCTCGGGGACCTTATAAAGTTAAGGGGGAGATTTTCAAAAGTCTCTGTGTCATCTCAAAGGCACTTGTGTTCGTAAATCCTGGAGATGCTTTAGAAAAATCTCCCCCTAGACAAATACATTGGTAATCCTTCACTAGAGCATTGGCACAGGCTCGAGCATGGTGGTGTCGTTGGTAGTGGTGGGTTGTTGTTGGGGTATTTGCTGTTGGTTGCTTTGTTAGCCTTAACTTTGAGGGCTGTGTTCTGATGTTCTGTTCTTAATGTACTCTTACTTAGGGTACGTCTATACTACCTGCCGGATCGGCAGGTAGTGATCTCTCTATCAGGGATCAATTTATTGCGTCTAGTATAGATGTGATAAATCGATTCCCAATCGCTCTGCCGTTGACTCCTGTTGTCCACCGAGATGAGAGGCGGAAGCGGAGTCAACCAGGGAGCGGCGACAGTCGACCCCGCGCCATGAAGACGCGAGGTAAGTCGACCTAAGATACATCGACTTCAGCTAGGTTATTCTCATAGCTGAAGTTGCGTTTCTTAGTCAATCCGCCCACCCCAGTATAGACCAGGCCTCAGTGCACAGGATAATGGATGCCCGGCCCTACTGATTATAAAAGTCTGTGACATCCTTACAGCTACTCAGTCCATGTGGCAAAGTCCTGGGGCTCAAGGTTCTGAGATAATCCCCACTGATGACCATGGTGTCTATATATATGTCACCACCATTTGTTACAGATATAGGATCCTTCCCTCATCTCCCACCCCACTATTTTTTGTACCTCACAAGGACAGGTCACCCTCTCATGAGTAATATTAGAATACAAAGCTCTATGGTCCCCAACGGGATCTAAGGATTTTGTAAAAGTACAAAATGAAGTGTATTCCTCTGTCCCATGTATTCCATATGTCAGTCAGTCTAGCTCATATGACAGGGATTGAGCTGCAAAGACCAGACAATCTCTTTTGCCATGCCAGGCTGATTTATTTTATTTTTTATTACAGCAATCCAAAGATGGGAAAAATAAAGCAGCTGTGCTTGATGATAGCTAGTTACAAGCTTGTTGGAAAGGCTAGACAGCTGTTTTCAGAAAAGTCCCCTTATGTGTCAAAATTACCAGAGTAAAAAGTTGTGGTAGTATATTTCTGAGCCCTAGCTGACCTCATTTTAAAGATCATATTACACCTACCCATAGGTGCAACCAAATATCACAATCCGTATTTTCATTTAGTCTTAGACCAGTATCTCTTCTATTTCAGGCATGGAAAAATTCCCAGAGAAAATATAATATTAAGCTGGAATTAAGGTTCAAAGTAAAAGCCAGTAACGATGGGTAAGAAACTTTTGGTGCTAGATTCACCAGTAGATTCTCTCTGCTTGTGCTACGCTGGAGCAGTGCATAGCAGTCAGACCATAATGGCCAATTAAATGCTTGGGATATAATTTTCATTAATGCCTAGGTGGCTCAGGATCCCATTAGGAAAGTGACTTAGGAACGCAGTGCTCAGATTCTCTAAGGTGCCAACTCCCCCGGAAATCAATGCTCTATCTGCTCCACAGAAGTGTGAATGCTGAGACGGAGTGGTGTCAGCAAAAGAGACCGCACAAGGAAAGTGTGTGTTAGAGACATGCTCAAAGTAAAACCCATGAACAGAAAAATGAGGAAGTGCGGGCTCAGAGATTTGGTCATGTAAAGCACAATCCTGACAACTATGAGTCCAGTGGCTCATAGCTGAAGGGAAAAGACAGAGAGGCCAACACAAGTGGTGCGAGGTCATAAAGGAAGAGGTTAGCAGGAGGGGGGGATAAGGGGAGGGATCGCCCAGTGGGCTGAGCATTGGCCTTCTAAACCCAGAGTTGTGAGCTCAATCATTGAGGGGACCATTTAGGGAACTGGGGTAAAATTCTGTCTGGGGATTGGCCCTGCTTTGAGCAGGGGGTTGGACTAGATGACCTCCTGAGGTCCCTTCCAACCCTAATATTCTATGACACACAGCAAAAAAACACAACAACCTTGCAGCAACAAGACTCAGACTAGGTCTTGCAGGGCTTACACTGCGGGGCTAAAAATAGCAGTGTGAGCGTTCAGGTTCAGGCTGGGACTGAGGCCCTGAAACCCTCCCCATTCACTGGAGAGAGAGGACTTAGACAGTGTACCCCATTTGATGGGATTAACACAAGGAAGAAGCAGCTATAAAAACACTTAAAACAGTATTACTATTGAAGCTGCGATATACCCCCAGAATGTATTTGTTATTTTTTCACCAGGGCAAGATTCTCACTATTGCTCTAGAATCAGCCAATCCATCTACAAAAGGTCAACCGCTCCCCGCTTCTGGTCCAGAAATCCTGCAAAATGCAGGATCAGGGCCAAGCAAGTATACACCGGTGACCATGTGCAGTTACATAATGCAGTGGTTATGGAAATTATTATCCTCAACTCACTGACTCTACATTGTTTGGAAGCATTTGAAAGTCCTATTGTAAAAACTCGGAGGGAAACACTTAACTTGTCAGCTCACTGCAGCTGTAACACAGGCAGAGACTACAATGGATTTTCTGTTTGGGTAGCTTAGAGGGCACAGGCCACAAATGAGCCTGCTGCTCTTCAGCAGCAAATCATTTCTTTCAAAAGGAGTATCCACAATGTCTTGTCTTTACAGTAGCCCTGAGGTCCTTCTGTGGTCCCCCAACAATGCATTGTTTTCACAGTGATTTCACAGGCTGTTCATTTTCAATAAATAGCAGCCATCTGAGCCGTCTGTGCAGCATCTCCAGTCTGCATGCGTCCATGTATGCATGTGCGTCTCTCTCAGCAGCTTCAGCAAATTCCAGACTCAATTTATTCATACTTCACAGCTACGAAATACTAATTACAAACCAATTTCCTAACCACTGACAGGTTTCTTTTGTGCTGCTGATATCGTTACAGATGTGAATGTTCAGATGGCAGCAAAAGCACACTTGGCCTCTAGATCAATGATCAACATTGATCAGGAAGCATGGGCACAAAGGAGAAAAGCAAATGCCCATTATCAGTGTTCTGTGCATTATGGGAATGCTTATAGGCCGCAACTGAGGTTGGGAACTCACTCCACTATGACTGTGCATACACAAGCTCCTGCCCCAAGAGATTACATTCTACATACACATGATGAACAAAGGGTGGGAAAGGAAACAAAGGCACAGAGGAAGTGACATGATCAAGGTCATATAGTAAGTCAGTGGCAGAGCTATCAATTAATCTCCTGCATCCCAGCCCAGGGTCTTATCCACTTGGCCACATGGCCTCCATGCTAAACTATCCTGTAGGTTTACATATATACCTTCATGGTTTGTTGCAATGCCTCCTCCTTCAGGAGTCAAATAATGTCTTGTTTTATACCCAAAATATACTTCCAGACTTAAAAATGTTCATTCTGAATTTCATTTGAACTCTTAACTGTATTGGGAGGGAAGGCCAGCTTTTGATAAATACTGAACAATTTCTACCTCACAGCCTCTGTAATGAAATGCTTTCTGTCTTTCTAAAACTTCATCTTACTTTCAATTAGGGAATTTGGGCTTAAAATTCGGGAATTTAAAAAGTAGGGTTGGGTTTTTCAGTGGGAACTGGGACCTAACTCCTTTAAACTCTTTTTAAAATCTCACCTTAGGTGCCTAAAGTTAATCTGCTACACTCCCATGTGAGTGCCCAGGTAAGTAACCTGATTTTCAGAAGTGCTCAGCACCCTGCAGCCTCTCCTGACTTCACCAGGAGCTGCTGCAGGATGCTCAGCACTTTTGAAAATTAGGCCACTTGTTGAGGACCCTCAGTATGGATTTGGGGCCTCCTACTCTTGGATTCAAAACTCTTGGCCTTGATTTTTACACCAAGATCTGTTCTATTTTAGCAATTTCGTTAATAGCTCATAATAGCAGTAGGAAGAGAGGAGAATGTTTGCACCTGCTATAATTAGCTTTTAGTTCTTTAAATACCATTTCAATCTCAGCGTGTGGAAACACTGCATATTAAATGACCGGAATAGAAAGCATTTTCTTTTCACTCCCCGTCTTCCTCAGTTTTCTAACCCGACTTCATTTGCTGCACCTTGACAGGAAACAAGCGACTTTAAATACATCTTTATAAACAGGATGAGCAGGCACACTTGTATTGAATTCACTAGGTGTCTTTTACACATCTGAGGGCATACTTAGGCCTTTAAACAGAATATGTTTTGCCTTTAAGCCATACATAAAACTGCTATGGAGATCAATGGAGAAACACACAAGGACAGAGGCCCTTGGCATGGAAGTGCAGTATTTACTCGACAGTTACAGTATACATCTAGATTCAGGTGATTGGAACCACTCAGCACTCAACAGCTTCTGCTTAGGCACCTAAATAACTGGCTGGATCTTCAAAAGTTCCCGGCTCTCAGGCAACAAAATGAAATCTCATTCTTAATGGGCAGAGTCACCGGGCACTGAGCACTTTAGAAAATCTGACCCCTAATTTGGACACCCCCTCCTCTGCCAAGTTCCACCCGAGAGGGCAGAGAAAGAAAAATCTTTCTGCCTGAAATTCTGCATGGGTGGGCTGTTGCTGGAGGGGAACACAGAGGAAAATGTGGAGGTTTATAATGACTTTTATTATAAGGAACTTTCAAAAACTGAAAGGCAGGGGATTTTCAGAGGTAACTAGTGATTGGCTGCATTTTCAGGTGTCCAGCTTGAAAGAGGCCTGGTTTTAAGAGGATGGCTGCTCAGCACTTTCTGAAAATCAGGCTTCTTTTAAGCACTCTCAAGTTAGGAACTCATTTCCTTCCTCCTTTCCCCCCACCAGTTTCCAATATGGAGCAAAACCTACTCAGTTACCATACTGGAAGCACATTAAATGCAGTCCAGGGAATTATCTTAGTACTAGAGTTATTTAATTTTGGGTCATGTTCATATTAAAAACACGATAAATCATCATGATGTAGTTACATAACTCCACACCAGCGCCTCCCATCACACACTGGCTAGCAAATGAACATAGCTGTCTTCTAGATCAACCACCCACTGAATTCAGGAAACACCAATGTCATCTCCCGTATCTTGCCATACAAAACCCTTCTGTAGCACTGGGATGAATCCTGAACTCCACTAGGTGCAGGGTCTGAAGAAGGAACAAAGAATGCAGGCCATATTTACAGGATGGGGGATGTTATCCTGGGAAGCAGGGATCTGGAAAAGACTTGGAGCTGGTGGTGGATAATCAGGAGAACATGAGCTCCCAGTGTAATGCTGCAGTGAAGAGTGCTAATGAGATCCTCGAATGTATCAACAGGGATTCTCGAGTAGGAGTAGAGGAGTTATTTTACTTCTGTAGTTGGCACAGGTGAGACCACTGCTGGAACATTGCATCCAGTTCTGGTGCCCCAAATCGAGAAGGGTGTTGACAAATTGAAGCAGGTTCAGAGAAGAGCCATGAGAATGATTCAAAGATTAGAAAACCTGCCTGAGAGCGATAGGTTCAAGGTGCTCAATCTATTTATTTTAACAAAGAGATGGTGGCTTAATTACCATCTATACGTTTCTACACAGGGAACAAATATTTAATAATGACCTCTTTAATTTAGCAGAGAAAGGTATAACAACATGATCAAATGGCTGGACGTTGAAGCTGCACAAATTGAAAGTGGAAATAAAATGTACATTTTTAACAATGAAAATAATTTACCATTGGAAAAATTTACCCAGGCAGTGTCTCCATCACTGGCAATTTTTAAATCAAGATTGGGCACTTTTTTGAAAGATTTTCTCTAGCAATTATTTTGGGGCAATTCTCTGGCCTGAACTATACAGGAGATCAGACTAGATGATCCCAATAGCTCCTTCTGGCCTCAGAATCTGTGAATCTACAAAGGCCTGGTCACGGAAAGAAGCAAAAGCAGCTCCTAGCTATCCAGGGATTCCCTTTGGGATGGGGATCTATGGAGAATTGCCTAAGTTGACTTTGTAGATGCTTTATGCAGACAGCATCACAAAGCAGTCACAGTGGTGGCCAAGATCTGGCTGACTGTCTCATAGCCCCCATTCTACTATGAGCCAAAAAGCACAGACTTCAGCCACTTTCTAAAATATACATTGATTAGAATATCAATTTTTTGTCTTGTGATATTATTCAAATATTTCACCACAAGATGAGCACATGGTGAACATGGAGACAGGGTCAAAGTTAAGGTTGTTTCTGGAACCTTAACGATGACCTTCCCTGTGTAAGGATGTGAAAAAAAAGAGTAAGACACTATGCTGTACTATGTAAAAATGTAGTGTATCATCATGTAATTAAAGACTGTATTGTAATACCTATGCAAAAGGGGGCAGGGTTAAGGTTATTTGTTCAACCTCCGCTTTTTCATTTTCTGACTTCTCAGACTTGACATTCAAAACCCTAACACTGCACTGATGTAGCCTTGTAAAATATTACTTTCCCACTCATTTAGGGCAAGCATATTATTTTACAAAGCCTAAAATAACATTAGTTTTTATCATTATAATCAGCAGTATAATTATAAGAATACACGAGTAGATTTTGCTGGTAAACGGTCACAAAAATTTTGCAGAGTTGCATTAATGGCTGTTCTTGTATTTTAATTTAAAATGTACCAATGCAGTAAAGAGAAGCCAGAGATGCAGGTAACAGGAGATAATTCAATGCATGTTTTAATGGACAAGATAGAGTCCTCTTGCTTTCCTCATAAAAGGTAGGTTCTCTTTGTTTTCACAAATCCTCTTCATAAAGTGCTCTTTAGTCAAAGGATACATTCTGCACAGATACATGCATGCACAGAGCCCAGCAATATTACTGCTACCTAGAGGCATCCAGATTTTTGTTAACAAAGTCCCTCCTTGCCCTACTGAGCTCTCGCTCTGGTCTAGACCACACACTCCTCTACTTAGCACCAACTGCAGGAGCTGGCCACAGTTCTGCAATGGTCATTGACAGTGCTAGGCATGCTGAGAGGGGACAGGAGGAGACAGGACTTTGCACTGGTCTGTGGAGATGACAGACCATTGAGGCATGACCTCCACTGAAAAGTTTTATTGGCATAGTTCTGTTTGTTAGGGTGTGAAAAGACCCACATGCTCCTGACTTATATAGCTATGTCAGCCTCACCCTCGTTGTAGACCCAGCAATGTTGATGGAAGAATGTGTCCATCGATGTAGCTACCGTCACTTGGGGAGCTGTTTTCCCTAGGCCCACAGAAAAAACTCCTATAATGTAGACATACCCTTCAGGAAGCACACAAAGAACCCAGTCTGTGCTTCCTGGTGTTCCCACTGGGGCCATACACATCCATACACATCTCATAAGGCCTGTAGCCACAATGCCAGGAGACTTTTACCTCAGCCTCCTCACACGGTCACCTTCATGTTTTTTCATGATGTCCTCTATTCTTACCCAAGGCCAGCTCCAAACATCACTGATGCCATGGAAGTGTTCTGGCTGACTTACTGGGCTTTGGATCAAGTCCTCTGAGACTATCCCCATTCTTCTAACTCTCTCCTCAACACCCACTTCTCTCCCTAGCTTTCCGCCTCACATTCCCCTTCCTGCTCTGGTTGCCCTACCCCTTACACCCTACTTCTGTCTCTGTTTAAAAAAGTTCATGGATTCATAGATTTTAAGACCAGAGAGGTTGACTATACCCATCTAACTCTGACCTCCTGCTCCACATAGGCCACAGAGTTTCACCCAGTGATTCCTGCCTCAGGCCCCAAAATACCAGAATGTATACACTCCATTCACAATGACTTGCATCACCTTTACATTTCATCTCCTCCCTGGTCCTCTTCCTTGCTAGGCTACCTCCATTTCCTATGTTTGCTATTAGAGTTTAAGACTTTTTTGGCAGGGTACTTATTGTTATTTTTAAATCTCTGTAAATCCTTATGTGAATTTATGTCTCCATATAAATGTTTATTGTTAAATATTAATAATAACACTGACACTAATAATAAAGTTGTGTTGTCCTCAGTGAAGACAAACCTTTCTAGATTAAATAGGCCCAAACATCAGTGCCAAAATAGAACCCAGGAGGGGGTCTGCTGGAAAGGGAAGCACTGCCAAAGCGGTGTGGGAGGGGGAGATCTATATACAGTGCACTCTCTGTGACAGGATCTTGGGCACATTCATTATTATTCATACTTACAGTTTAGCATTATTATACTATAGTTCCAGAGGGTGAGAGGATGACATTTGAAGTGAAGAACACATTGATTACATGTGATCTTTTTTATAAAGGGAGCAACAAAGCTGCTAGTGGTTTTATTTTGAGAATTATGTTATTTTTCTAGAGTTTTACAATTTCAGTTGGAATATTTCCTTCCTCTCCTCCTCGCTCCCTCTCCCAAGCTAAATCAAAAAGTACTCAAGATTAGTTGGGTAATTCAGTTACACCATGATAAATTTAGAGCAGTGGTTCCCAAACTTTAACAAACCATGAACCCCTTTCACTACAATGTCAAGTCTCGCGAACCCCCTCCTAAAAATGAATATTTCCAGGGATATTTTTGTTTATCTGAGTATAAATTATAAAAGCCGTGATCTTGGAAACACAAAATTTGTTTTTAGGACATGCTTATCACACACTATTTATTATTTTTTATAATTACAGTATTTTTAGTACATAACGAAAATGGCAACACTCTTCCAAGATCTCACTTTCGTAGCTTGTATCACTTTGAATAAGCCTGTTATAAGACAAAGCTCCTGTTTCATCAAGGAGTATCAGATGTGAAACAGCATGAAGGTATTTAAGAAGCCACCTCAAAGAGCTCCTCCTACACAAGCATTTAGGTCTTGAGCAGTCCAGGCAAACAACATACGTTTCAACAAAGCTTATACTTGTTCTTCATAATAATTTTTAAAACAATACTAGCTGCCTATTTAATTTTAAAAACAGCAAAAAATACCCACCTTCCTTTCCATTTCTTATAAGGACTCCTGAAGTTCAAATCTCCTCAGTGTGATAGAGATGCTTGCTTTGATCTGCTTAGCTCTTGGAAGTCCAGGGACTCTAGGCTGCTGGCCCTGTGCTGCCCGGGGTCCTTAGGGCAGGGCCGGCTCTAGCAATTTTGCCGCCCCAAGCACGGCAGCACGCCTCCGGGTGCACTCTGCTGCTCGCCGGTCCCGCGGCTCCGGTGGACCTGCCGCAGGCGTCCCTGCGGAGGGTCCGCTGGTTCCGCACCTCCGGTGGACCTGCTGCAGGCATGCCTGTGGATGGTCCACTGGAGCCGCGGGACCAGCGGACCCTCTGCAGGGATGCCTGCGACAGGTCCACCGGAGCCACCTGCCACCCTCTCGGCAACCAGCAGAGTGCCCCCTGCAGCATGCCACCCCAAGCACGAGCTTGGCGCGCTGTGGCCTGGAGCCAGTCCTGCCCTAGGGACAGCTCTATCCACCTTTAGGGAATTTTTTCCCAAGAACTCCCTGTAACATTTTGTGAATACCAGTTTGGGAACCACTGATTTAGAGTGACTCCACTGGCTTTAATGAGGTTACTGCTGATTTCCACTGATTAAACTGAAATTGGAGTCTAGCACACTGACTTTTACTGTACTTTTTGTATTTACCTTGAGCTTCATTAAAAACCTTTCTTGCTTTATCCTGAAAAAAAAAATGCTCCAAAGGGTTCTCTTCCGTTAGAGAAAGACCTGTGTGACCTCTTCAACACCTATTAAAAGATCTAAACCTAAAGCCCTGCAACTCTTTCTCATGAGAGCACAGCATCCAAAACAATCTGTTTGGCCATTCTATTTATTCCAAGCAGACAAAGAACAGACACATCACAATATACTAACTGTTTAAATGCATTAGATTGCAGTATGTATTAAACTGTTAAACACATAATACTCTCAGGCAGATTTACTTAGATGTAACATGGGGTTCTGCGAAATGTACCGCCCCTCCAGCTACAATGCATCTGCTGGCATCCCATAGGATTTCAGTAAATCTTCTAGCAGGAATCCCAGTTCTCCAGAAGGCTGTGTAATAGAAGCATCAGCCACAAGAAAAATGTGGAGTGAAGAATGTGGAAAATGATTTTTGTGCATTTCTTAATGTTTGCAGAATCAATTTAACACAATTATCAGCTCCTATTTTTTGACTGAAATCTTGATAGAGTGTGCAGTGCTACTCCAATTTAATTCACAGCAGTGAAGTGGGGCATAGGGAGCCCTGTGCCACCGAAGTGGCTAGGAACATCTGCCAGTGAGCAATGCCCAGGCTCGTCAGTCGCAGAAGCATTGTTTACTACCGCTTAGCTTGAACAAACTCCATTGCAATTGACAGCAGGACTAATTACTGTGAATCATTCTACTCACAAAGACTAATCCAGGTAATAAATTGGCTCATTTGACATATTAAGGTGTTTTTTAATAGTTTCGATTCTCCACTGCTTGCAGTATGCTCTTAAGGTTTGTCTACCTGGAGACACTCAGGAAAGTTAATCCAAGTATGAAGATAAAGTGGATTTGATAAATTGCATTAAACCCTTGTGGATGCTCTTATTCAGAATTAAAGTGCCCTTAGAACATAAGAATGACCATACTGGGTCAGACCAATGGTCTATGTAGCTCAGTATCCGGTCTTCTAACAGTAACCAATGTGAGATGCTTCACAGCGAATGAACAGAACAAGGCAATTATCAAACAATCCATCCCCTGTTCCAGTCCCATCTTCTATCAGAGGTTTAGGGACATCCAGGGCATGGGGTTGCATCCCTGACCAGCTTGGCTAATAGCCATTGAAGGACCTTCCCTCCACGAACTTATCTAATTCTTTTTTGAACCCTGTTATACTTTTAGCCTTCACAAGATCCTCTGGTAACCAGTTCTACAGGTTGACTGAATTGTGTGAAGTACTTCCTAATGTTTGTTTTAAACCATCTGCCCATTTATTTCATTGGGTGACTTCTGATTCTTGTGTTATGTGAAGGGTTAAATAGCACTTCCTTATTCACTTTTCACCTTAATTTACTTTAGATTATTTAAACATAACTAAATTAAACCAAAATAAGGCTGCTTTAATTCTGAATTAGAGTATCTATACAGGGGTTTAAGGTGGTTTAACTAATCAATTGTGAAAGTTAATTCAGAGGAAATTTTACGAGTGTCTCCATGTAAACAAGCCCTTAGAAAATCAAAAATAACTGTTCTCAATAGCAGAGGGGTAGCCGTGTTAGTCTGGATCTTAAAAGCAGCAAAGAATCCTGTGGCACCTTATAGACTAACAGACGTTTTGGAGCATGAACTTTCGTGGGTGAATACCCACTTCGTCAGATGCACCTGCCGAAGTGGGTATTCACCCACGAAAGCTTATGCTTCAAAACATCTGTTAGTCTATAAGGTGCCACAGGATTCTTTGCTACTGTTCTCGATATGTACTTTTTCATATGCTTGCACGGAGCTAACCAAGTGCAGCTGCTCTCTTAAGAATCAGAGTTTTAGTAACACAGTATTGCCATCCATAATCATTGGAAAATCATGAGTCAGGTCTCAAAAATGCATGATATTGACTTTAAAATCATGAGTTTTAATAAACAATAGATTTGGGGAGGTCTTTTTTATTAGCCTTCAAATATTTGAGCAATTAGAGGTCACATTTTCAAGCTTTCCTTCATAACTATGAAGACTAAGAAAGAAAGGATACTTACTCTATAGTAACTGTGATCCTTTGCGATGTTATGTCCACATGGATTCTGCTCTTGGTGCTCATGCACCCCAAAGTAGGCAAGATCAGATTCTTAAGAATAGCAGTGGGACCTGCACCATGGCAAGCCACTCACTTCCTGTAACCATAGGTGGGGTGGCCCCAACCTGCACTCAGTTCCTTTGTCAATAAATATCCCACAAGAATAGGACTTTGACTAGAGGGAATGGAGAGCGGGTTGTGGAATGTGTGGACAACACATCTCAAAGAACGACAAATTTTGTAGGGCAAGTAACCATTCTCTAGTCTTCGAGTGATTGCCTCTACAGATTCCACTCTTGGCAATTCTCAAGCAGTGGCCCATTCACCGAGAGGGAGGTAAAAGGAATCTAACTTGACTAGAGATTGCAGGACTCCCCTAGCAAAGCTAGCATCTGGCCTGGATGCTTGAACCAAGAAACAGTGAGTGGTAAATGTATGGAGAGAGCTCCAGGTTATACCTCTCTGATATGGGGATGCTACAGAGACAGGCTGTTTGAGCCCTAGTGGAATGAGCCCCAATTTGTCCTGGGACAGATCTTTCTTAGCTAAATCATAACAAGCTTTAATACAGCCTGAGGCCCATTTGTACAGCCTCTGAGATAATATAGATTGTCCCTTAACTCTCTCAGAAAATAGCACAGAGTCGAGGCATGCACCTGAAAAGCGTGATCCTAGCTATAAATAAAAAGACATGGCTTTCTAACTTCCAGCCAGTGGAGTTTCACTTCACTCAGGGCAGAGTGTGGCTTAGGGAAGATAACCAGGAGGTGAACAGACCGATGGATCTGGCCGTCAATGGTTACCTAGAGCAGAAACTTCAGGTGAGCACTAAGGGTGACTTTGTTTTCATGAAACACCATGCAGATAAGCCCATTATGAGGGCCTGGATCTCCCCATTCTCCTTCCTGATGTGATCGCTACCAGAAAGACTATTTCCATAGGCAGCTGCCAAAGAATGCAGGTAGTTACTGACTTGAATGGGGAATCCATCCGTTCACATAAAACCTGGTGAAGATCCCATGAAGGAGAGGGTCTCTGACCAGTGAGAAAACATGGGTGAACTTTTTTAAAAACTCCACCACTGTCACATGCAAGGAGATAGTATGGCCTTAGATGGGAGAATGATTAGTAGAGGCCACCTCAGGTGCACTTGTATGGAGCTGAGGAACAAT
This sequence comes from Chelonoidis abingdonii, assembly GCF_003597395.2. Lineage (NCBI taxonomy): Eukaryota > Metazoa > Chordata > Testudines > Testudinidae > Chelonoidis > Chelonoidis abingdonii. Next base: position 5,555,967 of record NC_133773.1, on the reverse strand, counting down.
CTCTTTTGTTTCAGAGGAATTATAGGCCAGTATTGTGGAAAATTAGAGGTGTCAAGGTGAGCGAGGTCACTGAACTGCCCAGACAGAAAACCTCTTCCATTTGGCTAGCAGATCAGGCTAGTCACAGGTTTTGTGTTCTGTATCAGGATGTCTTGATCTGCTACAGAACTGCTTCTCTCTGTATCCATCATCCAGGCTGTCAGGTGCAAGGATGCTTGTCCAGGTGCATCTGAGAAGAATCCTGTGCTCATGCCTCCTCTGGAACATTTGTTGTTGTGACATGTCAGAAACAAGTGTTACTCGTGGGAACCCTCATCTGCAAAATGTGGAAAACTGGGGTCTGGATGGGGAAAGTCATGATTTTGGATAAATCTCTGCTGAAGATGTAAGAACATAAAAATAGCCATAAGGGGTCAGACTATTGGTCCATCTAGCCCAATATCCTGTCTTCTGATGGCCAGCACCAGATACTTCAAAGGGGGTGAACAAAACAGGGCAACTGATCAAGTGATCCATCCCGTTTTCCAGTCCCAGCTTCTGGCAATTAGATGTTTAAGGACACCTAGAGCATGGGGTTGCCTCCCTGAGCATCTCAGCTAATAGCCATTGATGGACCTATCCTCCATGAATTTATCTAATTCTTTTTTGAACAGTTATATTTTTAGCTTTCACAACATCCCCTGACAATGGGTTCCACAGGTTTGCTGTGTGCTGTGTGAAGAAATACTTCTTTTTGTTTGCTTTAAACCTGATGCCTATTAATTTTATTTGGTGGCCCCTAGTTCTTGTGTTATGTGAAGGAGTAAATAATATTTTTAGATTCACTTTCTCCTCACCAGTCATGATTTTATAGACCTCTATCATATACCCCCAGCTAGTTATCTCTTTTCTAAACTGAACAGTGCTAGTCTTTTTAATCCCTCCTCATAGGAGGGCGGTTCCATACCCCTAATCATTTTTGTTGTCCTTCTCTGTACTCTTTCAAAATCTAATGTATCTTTTTGAGATGGGTCTACCAGAACCGCACACAGTATCCAACGGGTGGGCGTGCCATAGATTTATATAGCAGCATTACGGCATTTATTGATCATCTATCTCTTTTCTCACTCGTTCCTAACATTGTTAGAACTATCCATGATCCAAGATCTCTTTCTTGAGTGACCCCAATTTAGACCCCATCAATTTTGTATATGTCGATGTGATTACGTTTTCCGATGTGCATTACTTTGCATTTATCAACACTGAATTTCATCTGCCATTCTGTTGCCCAGTTACCCAGTTTCGTGAGATCCCTTGTAACTCTTTGCAGTCAGCTTTGGACTTAACTACCTTGAATATGTCTGTCAGGGTATTCTGCAGGCCAGGAAGCTGAAAGGCCACCAGTGTGACCTGATAACAGATACACTAATCCCACAGACATATGGATTCCTGCCTGGTGGAGAGCACCAGGGGGGAGGTGAGGCCCCAATGGACACTGCTGTTCAAAAGAATACAATCTCATGTGCATGGGGCATATGAGCACCAAGAATGGAATCTGTGTGGACAGTCACACAAAGAAGAATCAACTTTTTTTAAACAAAACTGAAATTCTTATATAATAGCATGACTCCAGGAGCTGGGGCTAAAAAATCCCCACACAAAATACGTAAGATTTGCAATAACACTGCAAGAGTAGACAACACTAGTAGGATTAGTAGGATATTTTTCTTCCATAACCCTTCCTCTCTACATTTTACTGCAAAGATCCTCTTGTAAGGGTGTATTATAATGGCCACACCGGATTATTATAATTGGCATGCCCTCATCATTCCCCCTAGTAATGAAACATTCAACCACCTACTACATGTAAGCTGTAGCTTTGTTTCTTTCAACAACAGGAAGTAACAGCTGAAGAATTTGTGTTTCACACACAGGCATCCCCCTCCCCCCCAGGACACATTGAATATGCCAGGCGCCATGGTCCTGGGGACAACCTTCACTGTTTCATCAGCGCAAGGGTGGGCAAACTACGACCCTGCAGGGATTTGGATCCAGCACATGGGATTGCCCCCCGTGACCCCATGGGCCCTGTGCTGCTCTCAGAAGTGGCCAGCACACGTCCCTGCGGCGCCCAGGTGGGGCGGGCAGAGGGCTCCGTGGGTTGCCTCCAGGCACAGCCCCCCGCAGCTCCCATTGGCCAGGAACGGGGAACCCTGGCCAATGGGAGCTTCGGGGGAGGTACCTGGAGGTGCGGCAAGGGCAGCGCACATGGAGCCCTGTGCCCCGCCCCCGGCTGCCCCCAGGGGCCTCAGTGCTTCCTGGACTGGCATGAGGCCGGGGACAAGGCAGGCAGGCAGGGAGAGTACCCTGGCCCCGGTGTGCGCCGCTGCCACCCCGGAACCCAAACCCCGCCAGCACTCCACCTCCCTACTCCCTGCCCTGAGCCCCCTGCCATACCCCTCCTGCACCCCAACCCCCTGCCCTGAGCCCCCTCCCACAATCCGCACCCCTGCCCTGAGCCCCTTCCTGCACTCAGCACCCCTCCTTCACCCCAACCCCCTTCCATGAGCCCTCTCGTACACCCCGCATCCCCGTGCATCCCAACCCCCTGCCCTGAGCCCCCTCCTGCAGTCCTCACCCCTCCTGCACCGCAATTCCTTACCCTGAGCCCCTTCCTGCACCCTGCACTCCCTCCCACACCCTGCACTCCCTCCTGCACCTCAACTCCCTGCCCCAGCCCTGCATACAATTTCCCCACTCAGATGTGGCCCTTGGCCCAAAAAGTTTGCCCACCTCTCATCAGCAGCACTAAATTGGACTGAGTAGATGATCCCATTCAGACATTCCAAAGCTATTCTCAGCTGTGCTTGTAAAATGAATTGCAGGTATTTACAGGCACATACCATAGTTGTAGGCTAAGATCTGACCTGGGACCTTCAGCTGCAGAAGTCCCAGCAATTACCACCTAAGTTCAAGGAGCCACTCTACCACTGTCAGGAAATAGCACCGAAGTCAGCCTCCAAAGGAGATAGGATCACACAGGCAAATTCAAAGGACCACACATGCAGTGGACTAATACACACTGGATTAATTCTAAACCAGGTGTGAGGTGACAATTCTGCTTCATCTCAGGTCAAGAATTTCCTTGTGACAATACAAAATATCCCTGAAATCCCCCATCGGGGATAGCAATAGCTACTGGGAAGTGAGTGCTGCAAAAAAATTTTCCAGTGAGGATCTTCCTGAGAATCACAGTGAAGGGGCTAACATCCACACATAGGCTCTGATTCAGCAAAGCACTTATGCATATGTTTAACATTAAGCATGTATAATTCCACTAAAATCAATGGGACTACTCACATACCGGCATTAAGCACGTGCCTCAGTGATTTGGACACACAACGCTATCAGTGACATCCACAAACATAGCCTGGACCTAAAGTGCTATGAGATCCATACACACTTGCCAACAGTAACCCAGTTCCCTAGTCCTTTGTAATTCTGCATTTGCAGTACAACTCATTTTTGTGCCATGGCATCCCCTTTTCTTTGATTTCTCCTTCAGGACTTGTGGACTGGCTCTGTGAAAGAAGGTCTCCTATTTCAATCAGTCACCCTTCCCTGATAAAATAATCACTGAGTCTTGGGAACTTTATGGATTTTTTTACACACGAACACCCACTAATGTGTTAAGAGGTATGTCATCTGTGAAGCACAGCTTAATGAGTAGTTTGTGTGTAATATCGTCCAATGCTTCATCTTAAGCATCTCTAACAAAACAAGAATATGCACAGTGTATTGCTCTTAAATAATTTAGCAGAGCCTGGGTAAGATCTTATTTTTACTTATTTATTTAGAACTGGCTGAAAAAAAAAAAAAAAGGCAGATTGGCAGCCCTGGAGACTGAATTCCACTGTCCAAGGAGAACATACATAGCATAGGACATAGGTAATGGCAGTGCAGATTTCTAAACCCTACCCTCCTGTCTAAACACTCTTCCAAGGACTACTTCTAGAAGTGGGAAGTTCGTTTAGTCTTCAGGCTTATTCAGCTCCTTAGCCTGTCTTCTGAGTGACATCAATGATACCAATTATTTACAGATTTTAAGGCCATAAGGGACCATTATGATCATCTAGTCTGACCTCCTGCATAACACAGGGCAGAGAATATATACCAATAATTCTCATATGAAGCCCAATAACTTGTGGTTACATAAGTTATCACTGTTGCCCATTCTCCCAAGTCTTGCCTTATCTGGTGTTTTTCCTAATGAACAAGCTCCGGGAACTATGTGATTATAAAGACTCTCAGCTTTCATTTAAAAAGAAATGCAAGTTTCTAGCCCTCCTGGTTTCAGAGAAAAGCTTGAAAATGTGATGCCTTAAAGGCCCCCAAAGCAGAAGGCAAATAGAAAGAATCTAACATTTACTAGTTTTTAAAACTTTTGAGATTTTTAACCCAGTCTCATGATTTTGAAGGGTCTGACACATGATCTGTGCACATTTGGGATTAACAATATTGTGAAGTTGACGTCAGTCAACTAGGAAAAGAACTAAGAAACCACCAACCCCATTCACACACAAAAATAATTCCACATAGTCCACCAAATGGTAACAACTTCTGGTCACTGCTGGCTTGAGATAAATTGAACTCATCAGTCCAGAATGGAAAAGCTCAGTTTCACATCACCAATCACCTGAACCACTCAGTGTACGTCTACACTACCCTCCGAACCGGCGGGTAGCAATCGATCTATCGGGAATCGATTTATCATGTGTAGTGTAGACGCAATAAATCGATCCCCGATCGCTCACCCATCGACTGCTGAACTCCAGTTTGGCGAGAGGCAGAAGCAAAGTAGACGGGGGAGCGGCTGCCATCAATCCCGCGCCGCGAGGACGCGAAGTAAGTGAGTCTAAGTCGATCTAAGATACATTGACTTCACCTGTGCTATTCTTGTAGCTGAAGTTGCATCTCTTAGATTGATCCCCCACCCCCCAGTATAGACCAGGGCTAGAGTTATTTTCTAGAACACAAGCCGTACTCAAAGGACAGGGGAGAAGGGCTTATATCATTGTGTTCAGGTGCCTTTCCCAACCTGCTCTAAAACAAAGTCCAGCCAATCAATAAAGTCAAACACTCATCCCCTTCCTGGGGTTTGTCTGTATTAACGAAGAAATTAAACCTCTTCCTCCTTAGTACTACTCAACCCACAGCATAGATCCTCTCAGCATCTCCCTTATGCCCCGATGGGTAATGAACTACTGTCTTACTGGCTCAACACCTACTAACATTCTGTTTAATAAATAGCTTTTCAAACAGACTATTATTTTCCTCTTATGAAAACCTAATATACGTTTTACAAATGTAAACTTCATTCGCCTCCCTCCCCCATGCGCTGCACCGGAGAAAAGCTGAAGTTGAGGGATGGGTTAATAGGAAAAGTGTGAGTTGTACACATTTCTGGCTCATAACATATTTTCAGCATAAATTCTTTATGTCCCTAGTTAACTGCATAGAAGCTTTCTTGAAACAAATCAGATTGTGTTCAGTTCATTACTTCCCATGAAAACAAAGAGAAAGACAAGCACTGCTTTAAGAAATGGATCAGGTGAGATTCTGATCTAGGGAAGCCTTCTGATAAGATGAACTAAAAATATTCTGATACAATTATACATCTTACCCTGCCTCCCTTCTTGTTTCCAACATTCATAAATCAATTTTGATTTGTCCATGCTATATTGTATTTCACCTCTAACAAAACCTCACAGTACTGTATTATTCAAACCAGTATCATGACTCTTGTTTTTGGTGTATCAGGCACATTTGGTTATTTCTGCTAAACTTTTATTTCTAAGCAGAAATGCAGCCATAATGGATAAAATAATCTCTCAAGTGGGTTGTCTTTAGCCCTGTTAACAAACCAAATAATCTCTCTTTCATTTTCCACAAACTTGCCAAGAGATTAAGAAAACAGTTTATAGTCCATAGCTCTTTTACAAATTTTATTATAATCAGGATAGAAAAGGAGTTTTGCATATTTGTTCTAGAGTCACTCTCTTCTGCCAATGAGACAAAAGAACTGATTTAATATACCAGTGCATGGTGTTTTGATTGTTTGTGCTTTTGTTTTGTTTTTATAAAGGTGCCAGCCACAAAGTATATGAACTGTCATTTCTAGAAATTTTAGTTTGGCAAGCTGGCCAGTTATCAGTGGGGGGTTCTGGGATTCACGGGGATTAGGTGGACAGAGGGTGGGTCTGACCCAGCATCAGCCAGGTCGTCCCCAGACGCTTCCCCTGATCCTTCAGCACCCAAAAGGACATACCGTGCTGCTAGGGAGGGGCATGTGACTGTTCTTGCAACATCCCTTTGCTTCCCCATCAGAAAGTCTTTTTTCTGCAGGAAATCAAATAAATCTGTGGAGGACATGAATTCTGCATGCATGCAATGATGCAGAATTCCCCCAGAAGTAATATCACAGAGAGTTTTAGCAGAAAGAGGGCATTTTGAGGTGGGATTTGAATGGAAAGGAGGTGGTTGTTTGATGCAGAAGAAGGAGAGTATTCCAAAGCAAGGGGGGTAATATAAAAGAGGAACAGAAGGAGAAAAGGATAGAAAGAAACAAATGAAGTGGTTTGGTGGAGATGCTGGGGCACAGACTAGGAGACAGAGGGTGAGTAGGAGGGAACAAGAGCAGATGGGTACTTGATAATTATAGATGGATCTCCTACAAAATGTCTTAGCATATGAAATGGCAACAAAAGGCATCATTCAAAGAAAATAGAGTTCCTATGATCCAGAAAACCCCTCAATGACAACTGGCATACCATATCATAACTCTCATCTGCCCTAGCATATACTTCGTCCCAACTCACTGGTGTTGTAATCTGTATCTAAAACATATAGCGAACATAAGAAAAACCATATTGGTCAGACCAATCTTCCATCTAGCCCATTTTACAATCTCAGAGTCAAATCCCTTCCTTGGAGACACAGAGTGAGATAGCAAGTCCCAAACTATCTATTTGTCTCACAACTCTCTTGTGAGGTACAATAAAATTACCTCCAATTTATAGATTGCTAAACTGGGGCCTAGAAAGCTTATCCGTGGGTTGCCAGAGCAAGGAGTAGGCGTTAGAACTCAGGTTTCTCTAGATCTTAGTTTTATGCTTAGAAGTCACGGTTACCTTTAGGCCAGTGTTTGACTCCTGGGTAACATCTGATATAGAGATGAACAACATAGTTGGGATTTGCATCAGACTCCAAGACAAGAAGGTGGGACAGCTGATTTTTTGTTTTCTTTTTAAATTAACAGACTTCAAAAAATCTCAAAGAAAAAAAAAATCCTGACTCCAAACTTGAAGTTGGAAGCTATGAAAGATTTTAAACTATTACACAACCTATTCAATTAGAAATTGATACTATTCCCTCTTTTTCTTGTTCAACAAGGACAAGTGCAGAGTCCTGCACTTAGGATGGAAGAATCCCATGCACTGCTACAGGCTGGGGACAGTGTGGCTAGGCAGAAGTTCTGCAGAAAAGGACCTAGGGGTTACAGTGGATGAGAAGATGGATATGAATCAACAGTGTGCCTTTGTTGCCAAGAAGGCTAACGGCATTTTGGGCTGTATAAGTAAGGGCATTGCCAGTAGATCGAGGGATGTGATTGTTCCCTTCTATTCAACACTGGTGAGGCCTCATGTGGAGTACTGTGTCCAGTTTTGTGCCCCACACTACGAGGAGGATGTGAAAAAATTGGACAGAGTCCAGCGGAGGGCAACAACAATGATTAGGGGGCTGGAGCACAAAACTTATGAGGAGAGGCTGAGGGAACTGGGATTGTTTAGCCTGCAGAAGAGAAGAATGAGGGGGGATTTGATAGCTGCTTTCAACTACCTGAAAGGGAGTTCCAAAGAGGATGGATCTAGACTGTTCTCAGTGGTAGCAGATGACAGAACAAGGAGTAATGGTCTCAAGTTGCAGTGGGGGAGGTTTAGGTTGGATATTAGGAAAAACTTTCTCACTAGGACGGTGGTGAAGCACTGGAATGGGTTACCTAGGGAGGCGTTGGAATCTCCCTCCTTAGAAGTTTTTAAGGTCAGGCTTGACAAAGCCCTGGCCGGGATGATTTAGTTGGGAATTGGTCCTGCTTTGAGCAGGGGGTTGGACTAGATCACCTCCTGAGATCCCTTCCAACCCTGATATTCTATGATTCTAAAGTGATTACAGTGTTTCAGTTCCCCATTGGATACAATGGCATCTCCATGCAATATTTACTATTAGTATAGATAAACACAATACTCACTATTAATGTAGACCCATTTGGAAACTATGGGGCAGATTTTTCAGTTGCCAGGCACCTTACACAATGCAGAAAATCACTTCTGCAGAACGATAATAAATTGTTCTCACTTTTACAATACAAAGTGAAGAGAAATGGAAAATTTGTCCCTATATAAACATAAGTTTAATCAAAAAGCCAAAAATGACTCCATATAACTATTCTTCTAATAATAATACCAATCCAATGCTTGTATATTGAAACAGATACAGAAGAGTTATAAGCTCTTTGACTGTTTATCTAAAACATCCTAGTTAGAGTAGATTGCCTATAAAGAGGAAAGAGATGATGCACAACAGAAGCTGACGGCTGTTTAGGAATAAACCATACTCTTGAAAACCGTCACACATTTCAGCACTGTTAGAAATCTGTGTGAAGGGCCCAAGAGAACAAATCCGCAAGAGTGAGGAAACAACCTGAAAACGCATCCACAATAACATGGAATGTTACAAATAGATCTATCAACCTGTCAAGGCTCAAAGATGGGCCACAATGTGTGACAAAGACTTGAAATGTGAGGCACAAAGGAATTTTTCATGCAGGATTCATGGTTCAACGTTGTGAGTTCTTTGGGTTAGGGACTATCTCTTTGCTCTGTGTTCGTACAGTACCTAGCACCACAGGGCCCTGGTCCGTGACTGGGGCTCACAGAAGCTACCTCAATACATACAACAAACAATAATAATGTAAAGGTCACCTCAGTTACCTGGTTCTTTATTTCTGATGTAAATAATTTGGATAATACCAGTGAAGGAACACCAAATCTGTATGGGATTTAAAGTAACTCTGGGACTAAAGAAAGTGATGGTCCTTGAAACAAGGTACACTTCAGAGTTATAGTTCCAGAACAATACGGCAGATTTGCATCACTTGTCTTCAGTGCTAAATCTATTCCAAGGTATTTAAAAAAAATTGAAGGTGACAGTATTTTTATTTCAACAAATTAACAACAGTTATGGCTAGCAAATTCAATCTGTGGTTTTAAAAAATAGCACAACTCTGTCAGAGCATAATTAAATCACTGAAGATTATTTTGTTGATAGTTTCAGCACCAGGAAGCCTGAAAAATTAAAGAAACCCACCAGCAGATGTGAATGTTCGCCTACATCGTCTGATTAGTATTCGCTTGTCTCCTAGACAAGAGAATGTTCCTAGGTAACATAACATGATAAAACAGTTAAATCTAAGGTGCTTGAACTGAAGCTCATGACATGCACTGCTTTTACCCAGACTACAGTCTTAGCTCTTTTGTCTTTTGACTGTACAAGCAGTAAGTCTGAGAGGTTTTGTTTAAACGTTAGATTGTCCATTTTGCCTGAAGGTACTAAGTACTTTCCCCCCTAACCTTAAAGGGAAAGTCTAGCCATTTTACTGTGGGATATAAAGATTGAGGCCTATTGCTTTGTAAAGGACTGATCCACTTTCTTTCTTTTTCTTTAATGAGACAGAATTAATAGATAGCATATTTATCCACAGTAACACATTATTCTAAACCAAACATTGGAGCATGGAGCACTGGTGGTTCAACAAAACAGAAAAACAAGTTTCAAATAATCCCTTCTAGTTTTTAAGAACTCAGCACAGAAGAAAAGGCCTAACAATCCTTTCTCAAAGGTGGAGGATGGAGTCTGTAGCTTAGTACCATGGTGTATTCCCTTTGTGGTGAAATTTACATAGGATATTGTATGTAATACAATTCCATTTCTCAAACATCTCAGGACATTATAAATGAGATACCTATATAATAAATCTACGTTATTCTTCTGCCTCTTGCTTTGCTAACCCAGTAGAAAATATCCCCTGGACTGCAGTCTCATGCCATACAAAATTCAATGAAACGTTCCATGGAACTACCCAGGAAATCCTGGCCATATTGAAGTCAACGGCAGAACTCCCATCGACATCAGTGGGGCCAGGATTTCACTGTACGTGCTTCGTTCCATGCTAAAGAATTTCACTCATTTATTTCTTTGTCATTGTCGCAACAATTTCTTCTGTTCTCCCCCACAATCTTCAGCTCAAGATTTCTCCCAGTTCCCAAAAGGTCTCAATTCAGCAAAATATTTAAGCACATTCTAAAGTGAACCATAGGCACAGGATGACCCATGTGTTTAAGTAGGTTGTTGGACAGGTGCCCAACATTACAATTTGCTGTGTCAGTCCTAAGGAGGTATATTAATATTATTTTATCACTAGGGAACAAATGAAGAATACCACTACTTGCAAAGGGTTAGAAGACAAGCACAAAGCAGGTCAATTTGAAACCAAACAACTTCCTGTTTGTCTCTGTATTGACAGTGCTCATACTGTGTCACTAATTATGTAAAATATTTAACAGCAGAAGGTACTTTGCTTGTCCCTGCTTACGTCCTCTTGGCTGGATCATACAGTGCACACAGCAAGGTTATTTACCCTTGTACATGACCAAGCAAAAGGGAAAGGGCATAGAGCAAGAGCACATTTTATTACACAAATATTTTCAGTGAGTAAAATGACTGATTTCAAAAACTAACGGAAAGATAGATAAGCGCAAAGACCAGATCCACACAGGGATTTAGGTCACTAAGTTCCAGATTTAGGCGCTACTGAGATCCCCACTCAGTTGCCATCTAACCCCGTAGGTGCCCGACTCACCCAGTAAGCTAAACTCACTTCACACTACATTTCTGCTGTAGATGTTCACTAGGCGCCTACATTTCTGCCTCTGAGCATGTGCACCAGTGCCTCAGGCAGGCACCCGGCCATCCATCTCATGCTTAAGCTCCAGTCTGCAGCCCACAACCCAGGTGAAATAAGTATCACACCACCCATGCCATCTGATTCAGTAGGTTTGCTCTGAGCATGCCTAATTCCACACCAAACAGCCCAGAGGGGATCGGGAGAGAAAGGGCAGAGGGTGTTGGTTTGAGGGTTGCATCATGCCGAGCATTACAACACTTAAGTCCCTGTGTGTATCCAAGTGATATTTTCAAGGCTATTCTGTCTTCCCAATGAATGCAGAACCCCCACTGGCACTAATGAGAGTTCTGTCTTTGTAGGGAGTAGAGAAGAAATGTCACACAGAAGTTCACTGAGTGACCAGAGGGAAGAAGTGTGTACTCAGATTTGTAAAGTATCAGACATCCGGGCCAGTGAATTTTTTCCCTTGAACAGTTACAAATACAATTTTAGAAAATGCAGGCACTGCCAATCCACACGTGATGCACCTCTGCTTATTGTCACAACAAGACCCCAGTCCAACCTCCTGTAGACAAGTGCCCACCCAGCCAAACCCACCACCCTATTTGCATACAAATTCAGCTCAGAGAATGAGGATTTAATGGGCACAGACACTGAACTGCTGTCTCATCCCCAGAGGAGGTCAGGAGGGAGGTGCTGTGATAGGACAGTGCAAGGAAACTGCTCAGCTGCCTGTTCTGTGGATAAACAAAGGACTTTGGTCTCCACGGCTGATAATTCAGCATCTTTCGTGAGCATTAAGTGAGGGATTTTTAATGGCACAAAAGACTGTTAGGTGTCTAACTACTATTTGTACCTTTGAAAATCCATCTCCTTAAATTCACACAAAAATTATGTATGAAAAATATGCATTTGCTGAGAGGTGCCTATAAATCACAATTTACATTATTTCTATTCTTATTGTAACCAACTGCCCCTTAGGATAATGAATCACTTAAGAAGAGCAGATCCACAGATCCACCCGGTAGACTCCCTAACGTGGAGGCTAGAACAATAGTCAGTGTGCATATGTTATATATGCGGCAGTTATGGCCCAGTGGATACGGCACCAAACTGGGACTTGAGAGACCAGCGGTCTGTTCCTTGTTCTCCAATTGACCTGCAAAGTGACTGTGGGTGAGACACTTCCCCTCTCTCTGCCTCAATGTCCCTGTGTGTACAATCAGGATAACAGAAAAGGCCCACAGATTGAATATGAGTCAATGGTGTAATGCAGTGGTGAAAAAGGCTAAGATCATTCTGGGGTGTATTAACAGAAGCCCTGTATGTAGGGCATGAGAGGTGACCGTCCCATTCTGCTCAGCATTGCTGAAGCCTCAGCAACCAAAATAATAAAAGATAAGGAGAAACCTACCTTGTGAGGAAAGGTTGAGGGAGCAGGACACATTTAGCCTCGAGAAAAGATAACTGAGGGGACACCTGATATATGCAGTGGTGTTGTAGCTGTGTTGGTCCCAGGATATTAGAGAAACAAGGTGGGAGAGATAATATCTTTTATGGGACAAACTTCTGTTGGTGAGAGAGACAAGCTTTCAAGTTTACACAGAGCTCTCCTTCAGGTCTGGGAAAGTTTCCCAGACTGTGGAATCCCCATCATAGGAGGTTTTGAAGAACAGGTTGGACAAACACCTGTCAGGGATGATCTAGGTTGACTTTGCTCTGCCTCAGCCCAGGGGGCTGGTGTTCAGGGCCTCTCGAGGTCCCTACCAGATTGACATCTCTATGATACTGACTTCCTTTGTACAGTATTGGAGATCAGCTGATGAAGAGGGCTATGTAATCATATAAGAACAAGTCTAATTAATTCATCCTAAAAAGGGAACTACGTTACAAGGGGATATACTATTGCTTATTCGCCTCTGAAGTGGATTCTCTTTTAGCAATTAAAATGATGGATCTCTGGCAAGTTGATCTATCCAAGAGGGGAAAGTCTCCCATCCCAGTCTCCAAAGCAATGAAAAATAATAACAACTGTGTGACAAGATAAGGGTTAAAGGCTTGATCCTAGTACCCTCAGCGTCAATAGTAAAATTCCCATGAACTTCAGGAGAAGCAGGGCTGGATCTTTGGAACGGTAAAATCATCCCTCTCGTAAATACATTGTGGCACTGCTCTGACATTATTATTACAGATTAACATTTTCCAGTTTAGGTGTCCAAAGCTGGACCTATAAACTCATAAACACTTGTATTTCAATGCCCAAATATGGATTTTAGATGTTTATTTTTTGCGCCTAGGTATGAAAATTTTATATTTGTAAGGATGGAGATTTTCAAAATCCCATGGGTGGTTCATTGCAAGTCAATGGGAGTTGTGCTCCTGATGTTTTTGGAAATCCCACCGTTAATAATCAACCTTCATTTTTAGCTCAATCTATGCAGTATGCTTAAGGAATAAAGCTACAAAAATTGTGGACTCCACATTGTTATAAGCATAAGTCCCAATTCTGAACCTTAGCGTCCAAAATGTGGGTGCCTGCATGAACCCTCCAAGCTTAATTACCAGCTTAGATCTGATAGCGCTGCCATCAGCCAGAAATCTGTGGCGTACTCTGGTCTCCCCAAAACCTTCCCTGGGGGACCCCAAGACTCAGATGCCCTGAGTCTTACAACAAAGGGAAATAACCCACTTCCCTTTCCCCTCTTTCCTTCCTCCCCACCAATTTCCTGGTGAGTTCTAACTAGGAGAAAATCCAACAAGGTCTTAAAAAGAAAGCTTTATATAAAAAGAAAGAAAAAGACATAAAAATGATCTCTGTATCAAGTTGACAATATACAGGGTCAATTGCTTAAAAGAAAAATGAATAAACAGCCTTATCCAAAAAGATATACAATTTAAAACATTCCAGCAAACTACACACATGTAAATACAAAAAAAAAAACCTATTGTCTTCTACCTTTTGTACTTACACTTGGAAACTGAAGATTAGAAACCCGAAGATTAGAAAACCTGGAGATAGAAATCACTCTCATAGCCGGAGAGAAGCACAGACAGAACAAAATTCAAGAGACACACACCCAAAAATTCCTCTCTGAGCTTTTAAAAATCTGGTTTCCTGATTGGTCCTCTGGTCAGGTGTTTGGTTCCCTTTGTTAACCCTTTACAGGTAAAAGAAACATTAACTCTTAGCTATCTGTTTATGACACACATGCCTGCCAAACATCACACCAATCTCTTGGCTGGTGTGTACTCTAACCCATCTCTGTTTATTCAGGCTGTAAGCGGTTTGAGACAAGGATCTGTGTGCTTACATGTTGATGAGTCCACTTTTGAGTACTATAACATAGTAAATTATCATTATTTTTTTATAGCATTGGAGACTGGGAAGGGAGGCTTTTCCCCCTGGGATCAACCTGCCATAGATCCATCAGTTTTATTGCTAAAAGTGAATCCATTTCGGAGAAGAATAAGCAAGAGCACGTCTCCTTGGTCACATGTACATAAACTCCAATGCAGAGAGAGAACTGGGAATTCATATTGCAACCCAATAACAGATGCAAACACACAACACCTTTAGTTTGCTACTTATGCCCATCAATTTGAAAGGCACAGCCTCTATGTACAAAGCTAACAGAACACTTGCTTTCAAGACAAAGTATCCTGTGAAATAAGTTAGCACACATTTACTGAGGGTCATAAGTAACTGATGAGATGCTCAGAGACATAGAAGACAAACCCATTCCACTTCTGATCATTCACACAGTTACCATTTAGGTACAATGTACTTATTATTCCACTGCCTTTAAACAACTTTGAAGCAAACACCGAATACATAGCATTATTCTGTAATTGAAGCAGATTAAATTACTTACATAACACAATATAATGTATGACTGGAGCACCGGGGCCTGCTGAAAGGCAGCTAAACTACCTCTTTAAACTGAGTGCATAATAGCAAATGTAAAACATCATCTTCAGTTCTTTTCCTAAAATGTTGGCACCCTTAGAAAGCCAAAGGGCTATAATTTGCAATTGCAAGTGAAGAGTTTATTATTCATCTGTGCTGCTATGTTTTTGCCTGGGGCAGCAGGAGCAGGGAGCACTGTACCCACAACACACCTGTGTGTTTGCCTGGAAAGTTACCTTTAAAGGGTTGGGTCTTTGTATGGCTCTCACTGTAAAGGTTATGAATCACTGTTGGAACTAAACCCTTAGCTTTTCACTATTGTTATTTATTGTTTGTTCTGGGGTAGCCTCTGGAGGTTCCAGGCCCTGTCATGCTAGTCATTTTACAAGCTTGTTTCTGGTGATTTGTCTGAGTGGGTATGGTCTGAGATGAACACACACTGACACACAACACAGAGCAGACAAAGGAGCCCCAGCCCCAGTTCCACAAAGTTGTGTGAAAAGTCACAAGGCAGACTTCCCCTATCCTGAACAACCTCATGCTGGGCCAGTGAATAGGGGTGGGGGTGGGAAAGCTACACATATAAGAAAGAGTTGATCCCTGCCTGCTATATCTTAACTATCAGCACAGAGTCTGATATCCGTACTCACTTCTGGACTGCTGGAGGAAGCAGGTACAGTACTTCTCAATATTCTGCTTGGCACATCAGATGGGACATGGGCCATCAGGGAGCTAATTACAAGTCTCTGGTTCTACATTGCTTTGGCATGAGTTAAAGCAGCTTAGGGGCTGCTGTCATTTACATCACTTGGCGCAAGGTCACAAGAAGGAGCAGTGGAGTAACAGAGAGTTCTATCATGCTCCTTTCCCCATCTCTGGCAGCCCTCTCCCTATCCTGGCCCACCCATTACAAGGAAACAGATGGCATGTGCACTGGCTTCGTCGGCTTTATACCAGCAGGGAGTTCCTATCCACCACAGGCATTCTTCACTGGGTATTTACAGGCAGAATCTAGCCCTGTGTCTTTGATGAGTCTGCAATGCATCACGTATACTTCTGGGACTACATATATGGTTGTTGTTATTACGATTCTAGCTATCCTTTTCAATAAATAATGCATAAACCCTTTCTTTCTGCTTGATCCCTGCACACACTGAGAATACATCCCTAAATCCTCTAATGAACTCCAGACATGTCATGATACTAGCTTTCATCAGAGTATGTTTTTATTATCGTCTAACATGGAAAACCCAAGTTACACTGTGTGTTAGATTAAGTTGTGTGTTTGAAATTCCACCCTCCCATACACACACACCAAAACTGCAGCCTCCCAGTCCCAGTCCCATTTCATAGGAAAGCTTAATTTCCAACCAAAGGAAACTCAGCAAATGGAAACAGTACACATGCAAAACAAGATGGGCAGTAAGGAAATGAGTCAAGATTTCTGGAAAATATTTACTTACAGCTTTGAATATGCAGAAATCTTGAAAATTCCACTATAATAATTTCAGAGAGACTTGCAGAAGAGGGCTAGTTAATATAAGCTACATAGGGTCAAATTCTGTGGTTCTTACTTTTCCCAAACTTCCAGAGACGTCAGTGCAAACGTCTTCCCAAATCCCTTGATGACATAGCAACGCTTTGCAATGGTGTCTGCAGTATATGCCTGTTTTGCATTCATTGTGATACAAGAAGAGTGGAGAACCAAATTCATGTTGAAAACAGAAAAGGAGCCTAATGAAGCACTTGTTTCTGTTTGAAGTGAAGATCATATGCGTAAGGGACCTGGATTCTATTCTCAGCTCCTCCACTGACCTGTTGTGTGATGTGGGACACCTCACATCCCCTCTCTGTGCCTCAGTTACCCCTACACACTTTATCTCTTTAGACTGTCAGTTCTTTGGGACAAGGAGGGTCACTCTCTATCTGAATGTACCGTACGTAGCACAATGAGGCCCTGATCTCAGTTGGAGCCTCTAGGTGCTACCACAATACAAATAACCATAATAATACTAGTCCCCATAAGAAGTAACCTCCTGCCACTTGCTTGCACATGGCAATGCCTGGAGTGTATAAATTACACTGACTACAGTTTACCATGTGCAGGTTTCAGTCAGAAAAGCAACTTAAAGTGAAATATCAGAAATATAACTCAAAAAATAAACATCTCCCAAAAGACTTTCCAAGTTTTTTCCTTACAAAACAAAACCAAACAAAAAACCAATTTCAGGTCAGCCTCATGGTATAGAGGGAGCTTCAGGCTGCAGCTTAGAAACACAGGGCCTGATTCTGCAGGACAAGGAGCACTCTCATATGCCACAGACTCAAACAGGAGTCCCAGGCACTACTAATCTTATAGCACTGAACCCTACGGGTGCAGGAAATGATTCAGATTCTTGAACACCGGTTCAGTGAAGTCGCAGAATACTACAGAGGTAAAGTGCTTTTCCTGTGGAGGAAGGAAGGATCAGATGAATCACAATATAGTAAAACTCCTGCTGCTGGATGACTCATAATTCTATACTGGTGTCAGGGAATGCTAATTACCAGACCTCTGAACTAAGAATGTGTTTATGTTACCTAAAGAGAGAGAAAGTGAGTGTGATCACCCTCAAACCTGCCCCCCCCCCCCACCACATGGACACTTTAAATCAGGCTGGGATGCCATAGGCAGCCGAAATGCACCAGTAACAGCATGAATTTCGCAGCTTACACCTTCAGTAAGATGCTCCTGAAAACACATTACTAGATCCACCACTGGTGTAAACAGACAGTGCCCCACTGACTTCTGTGGAGCAGTACTGAATTAATAAGCAATCTTATATTTTACACTCTCTAGGAGGCATTTGCCCCAACCAAAAATAATAAATAAATCAGTATTCTAATCTAAAACCACAGCCCCTTGTTGATATCTGAAACACTGTTTTCAGACTACGTGAAGCACACGATGTAAACTGTATATCATAAATATAATTCTGCAGGATTAAATATGACAATCGTATATCAAGGTTTTGTTATTGGAAGTGAAACCATTTGCTGCAGATAAAGGCCCAGAAGAATAAAAGCTTGATTACTGTGATGAATAATGTATATTGCCTATGGTACTAATTAACCTTGTACTCCAGTAAGAAATTATGGAACAATAAGGCCAATTTGAAAGTGTCCCGACACTTTTCCCAGTGGCATCTGGCAATCACACTGTGGAATATAGAAAAACTGAGTCTATTAAACAAGGAAGATTTGCTCAGTAACTCATACTTTTTTGTATATTTCTCATGTGTTCTGTACAAATTGTTTGCTGTATGTATATATAGGATAGAAAACTCATAAGCTACTAGACAAACAAAACTGTCAGACCTGCTTTTCACATGCCCTCATGTGCACACCCAGGGACAGAGGCAGAGAAGATGCACATTTGACTCAATCCAGCCACATTTCTACAGAGTCCGGTGTATGTGTCTGGAGTCAATCAAGTTTAGAGTTAAGCAAACGAGAAGCATGTCAATATTTGCTCAGGGGTCAGATCGTATCTTTCAAAAAGTGTACCTTCCTCTGAAGCATCTGGCCACTGTCAAAGAGGATACTGGGTGAGGTGAACCTCTGCTTTGATCTGGTCTGTCCATGCCTAAGCAGCTTTACGGTGTGTCTACAGACTAAATCCAGCCCATTATGCTGTGTAGATCCAACATAGATATTGGGGATGGTACGTTTTGGGGACCATACACTAAGGGTCTGTGTCCACTCACAACAGCAAAGGTGAGCCACAGGAGGAATGGGAGAAATTACATGGACCCACTGGCTACGAGCCCTGACTGTGCTGGGTGTAGCTATGGAGTGATTCCACTGGCTCTGTGTCCTCTGGGAGTAAAGGCCCTTCCCTACAACATCTCTCTCAGTCTCTGGGGCTATGGGCCAGCTTCCAGGATTTGGCTCAACATGCTATAGTGCTGTCCCTTATGCCATCAGCAGTGGCCACTAGATGAAGCACAAGCTGCTCTCAGGAACATCCTTTAAATGCAGCACCGAGCCTACCGCAGCCATTAGTACTTTACAAAATATCCTCAAAGTATTGTATTGCTGTTGCTTTATTTTCAACTGTTTGTTGAATTCAGATCAGATGAATGCTACAGAGCCAGATTCTGCCCTCAGAGATGGCATGTCTAGAAGCCATGCAGCTTCAATGGGAGTCACACACACATCTGGAGGCAGAATTTGTCCTTTAGTTTAAAAAACAAAATCTTTCAACTGTGACAAAGAGACTGTCTGAGAGTCTTTCTCCTGCCTCCGCTGACATCATTTTCCTTTTACATTGAACTGACTGGCAGAATGTTTGCAACTACCTGATCAAAACAACCGTAGGAAACCCTGGGACAAAATATGTGAACTTTAGTGCCCAACTTTCCACTGTAGTATTCTCAGTTCTTTCTGGGTTTTGTACAACATTTATCTCATGACTAATCTATCAAATTTACAGGGATAAACTCATAAAAAAACCCAACTAGTACCAAACTACAAAGCAAAATAAAAACCATTTTAAAAATATAAATCCAATACAAATGGATTGACTACCAAATTTTCAAGGCAGCCTCCCCCCTGACTTGAACACCCAAAGACCATATCTTCTAAGAACATGAGAATGGAAATGCTGCATCAAACCAATGGTCCATCTAGCCCAGTATCCTCCTTCCAACAGTGGCCACTGACAGATACTTCTGAGGGAATGAACAGAACAGGGCAATTATCCAGTGATCCATCATCTGTCATCCAGTCCCAGCTTCTGGCAGTCAGAGGTTTGGAGACACCCAGAGCATGGAGTTGCATCCCTGACCATCCTGGCTAATAGCCATTGATGGACTTATTCTCCAGGAATGTATCTAGTTCTTTTTTGAACCCTGTTGTGCAGGTTGACTGTGCACCATATGAAGAAGTACTTTCTTATGTTAGTGGTCTATTAATTTCACTGGGTGACTGCTGGTTCTTGTGTTATCACTTACTTATTCACTTTCTCCACAACATTCATGAATATATAGACCTCTATCATATCCTCCCTTAATCATCTCTTTTCTAAACTGACTGTCCCAGTCCTTTTTAATCTCTCCTCATCTGGAAGATTTTCCATGCCCTTAACCATTGTTATGCCCATCTCTGTACTATTTTCCAATTCTAATATCTTTTTTTGATACAGGTGACCACAACTGCATCCAGTATTCAAAGTGTGGGCGATTATGGATTTATATGGTGGCATTATGATATTTACTGACTTATCATCTATCTCTTTCCACATGATTACTAACATACTGTTAGGTTTTTTGACTGCTGCTGCACATTGAGTGGATGTTTTCAGAGAACTCTCCACAGTGACTCCAAGATCTCTTTCTTGAGTGGTAACAGCTAATTTAAACCCCATCATTTTATATATATAGTTGGAATTATATTTTCCAGTGTGCACTTCTCAACACTGAATTTCTTCTGCAGTTTTGTTGCCCAGTCACCCAGTTTTGTGAGATCCCTTTGAAACTCTTCACAGCCTGCTTTGGACTAATCCATCAGCATCAATTCTGTATCATCTGCAAACTTTGCCACCTCATTATTTACCCCTTTTATCAGATCATTTATAACTATCTTGAACAGCACTCTTCGCAGTGCAGATCCTTGGGGGACCTGCTATTTTCCTCTCTCACTGTGAAAACTGTCCATTTTTTCCCACCCTTTGTTTCCTTTAACCAGTTACTGGTTCCTGAGAGGACCTTCCCTCTTATCCCATGACTGCTTAATTTGCATAAGAGTCTTTGTGAGGCTCTCTGAAAAGGATTTCTCAAAGTCCAAATACACTATATCCATTGGATCACCCTTCTCCACTTGCTTCTTGACCCTCTGAAAGCATTCTAATAGATCGGTGAAGCATGATTTCAACTTACAAAAGCTGTGTTGAATCTTTCCCAACATATTATATTCACCTGTGTCTCTGATAATTCTGTCCTTTACTATAGTTCCAATTAATTTGCTTGGTATTTAAGTCAGGCTTACCAGCATGTAATTGCCAGGATCGCCTCTGGATGCTTTTTTGAAAAATTGGCATTACCTAGCTATCCTCCAGTCGTCTGGTATGGAAGCTGATTTAACTGATAGGATACACACTACAGTTAGCAGTTCTGCAATTTCATATCTGAGTTCCTTCATAACTTTTGGGTGAATACCATACGGTCCTGATAATTTATTGCTGTTTAATTTAAGACTTTGTGCCCAAACCTCCTCTACTGGCACCTCAATCTGGGACAGTTCCTCAGATTTGTCACCTAAAAAGAATGGAGTTCAGGTGTGGGAATCTCCCACACATCCTCTGCAGTGAAGACCGCTGCAAAGAATTTATTTAGGTTCTATTCAATGGCCTTATCTTCCTTGCATGCTTCTTTTACATCTTGACTGTCCAGTGGCCCCACTGATTGTTTGACAGGCTTGCAGTTGCTGACCTACTTAAAATATTTCTTTCAGGTTTTTGCTAGTTGCTCTTCAGATTCTTGTTTGATCTGCCTAATTATACTTTTACACTTGACTTGTACTCCTTTCTACTTTCTTCCTCCTGCAGATATATGTCTAGTTATGCATAATGGCTAATTACAAGCAGAAGTGCCTATTTGTACATGTAAAAATGCATTTAGGCACAAAAGAAATACGAGATTCTGAGCAAGCAAACACAAATGGGATAATATTGATGGTCCAAATTTAGGAGGCTACTTTAAAAACTCAGCCCTTGGAACAAAACTCAGCCCTTTGCCCAGTGCCCACCTTCACAGAAATAGAAAGACGAACAAGAAGCATGGCCAGTTTTGTGGGTCTGCTCCATAGTGGAGGGGCAGGTTGGAAGCCCCCGTGCAAGAGATCTATGTCATGGAGCTATGTTACGCAGAATTCTGTCCTTACCTCTATGGAGGTGGATTCTGGGAGATGAGGCCAGTAGATCTGCAGCTATGCCAATCGCTCCCAACAAACATGTGTGTGCAAGAGAAAAGCAGATGCCAAGGGGGAGGGAGGAAGAGAGTAAACAGCTGCTCCTCAGCCTAGGGAAGGACTCACACCCCTTCAGAGCACTCCTACATCCAGTCCACTTACTCTGGATATGCACAGGGTCCAGGATTTGCCCCTGTATTTAGTCTTAAGAGCAGTGTGAAGAAATACCTCTCATACCACATGTGTGGAGCAGAATGAAGAACTACATGTGGCCTACGTGAGACTTAGCCTGCATATATAGAAGAGTGTGATCCAGGGATCTCTTGGTGACAGCTGGCAGAGGGCACGGGGAGTGCACAGGGTTTTACAGGGATCCCCTGGGTCAGATGTATGAATTATAGTTCACCAAAGGGGGTAGGTGAGATCTCTGTCTAGAACCAGTAGTCCGCTGGTCATCATCATCACTGTGAAATGTGTATATGGCTAATATTGAAGGACATATGTGTCTATTTGATAGTCAATCCATTTGTATTGGATTTATATTTTTAAAATGGTTTTTATTTTGCTTTTTAGTTTGGTACTAGTTGTTTTTTTTAAATGAGTTTATCCATATAAAATTACATTCTTCAGGTCTTGAAACCAAGACAGGACACGAGGAGATGACATACCCCCTGCCTCCAAGGAACATTGCTGAGGTAACAGGTGCCAATCTCTCTGTCTTGTCATATGGACATGGTGTAGTGTGTGCCTCACAATGCAATATGTGCAGAAGCAGCGCCAGGGTTTTTGCCGCCCTAGGCAGCAGTGTTCCTCCTCTGATCATTCAGCGGCGGGGGGTCCTTCCGCTCCACGTCTTCGGGGCACTTCAGTGGTGGGTCCCTCACTTGCTCCAGGACCTGCCGCCAAATTTCAGCCAAAGACCCAGAGCAGAAGGACTCCCCGCCACCAAATTTCCGCCAAGGGTGGCAAAATGCCGCCCCGCAAATCCTGCCACCCTAGGCGACCGCCTAGGGTCGCCTAGTGGAAGCACCAGCCCTGAATATGTGCTATTTGCATACTGAGCCAAGGGTTAAACAAGAAAATGCAAAATCTACAAGAGAAGGATATACAGGGAAAAAACAACCAGCAGGGAGGTGCCTTGTCCAAGAAAAAGAACAATGGATTGATCTGATCTATCTAGGGATGCAAACAGACTGGAATCTTTCACCGAAGAGCCAAGCAGACAACGGGTTTCTCTCACGAATGAAGCGGTCTAAGCCAGCCTGTCTGTAAAGCAGCACAAGGACTTTGGGTGAGCATGGCTCTACCCGACATGAGAATATCTTGTTAATTAAGTCTAGCCTGTAGATCAGGGGTCAGCAACCTTTCAGAAGTGCTGTGCCGAGTCTTCATTTATTCACTCTAATTTAAGGTTTCGCGTGCCGGTCACACATTTTAACGTTTTTAAAAGGTCTCTTTCTATAAGTCTATAATCTATAACTAAACTATTGTTGTGTGTAAAGTAAATAAGGTTTTTAAAATGTTTAAGAAGCTTCATTTAAAAAATTAAATTAAAATATAGAATCCCGGCGACCAGTGGGCAGGACCTGGCAGTGTGAGTGCCACTGAAAATCAGCTCACGGTCGTCTTTGACACGTGTGCCATAGTTGCCTGACGCCTGCTCTAGAATTTAATTGTTCCCAATATTCCACTTGCCTTACCACAGAGTCTCCCTCTACTTTGTGCCTATACCGGTTTTCACTCTAAACATATCTCAGTGCTGGGTGTTAGCGGAGGTGTTCCTGGCGTGCTGGGTATATTACTCCTTTGGAAGCACCCAATCTGTGAACACTTGAGAGACCAATGGAACAAGGTCTGGATTATCCAGGGACTTTGGGAGAGGTCAGGGTTGGGGTGTGCTTTATTGCTGCATCCATCTGAGGTTACACACTCGGTGTTTCAATCCTGTGGGGCTATATGTGGGCAAGCACCAATGGGCAAGTCCTTTTTTCTCGGGTGCGATTCAAAAATCTCCCTTCCTGGCCTAAATTCTTTTTTCACATGAATGACCAATAAGTCTCTCAAGCATAAAGGCTCGCCTGTGCGCTCTGGTGGTGATTGTGGCTGGGGCGGGGGGGCACATTGCCCTGACCTGAGATCTTCCATTGGTATTACCACTTCTAAACTCCCTGCCTTCAGCTTTGTCAGGCGGAAGCACTGCTGTCACAATCTGGAGCCATCCCGACATCCTAGCTCATGCTGGCCGCAGAGGGATTTGCCTGGAGAATCGGAGTCGTGCCTGGTGCTTGTTGGAAGTGTGTAAATAACAACAGCCCAGTTAAGCAAACCAGTTTTACATATTAAATACTAACACAACAAAGTGTAAAAGCTCCAAAGAAGTACATGATAAATTAATTATAAGGGTCGGCATCAAAGATAATGGCACGTAGCTCAGATCAAAGAGAATGTGAAAGGGCTGAGGATAATATGATGAAATAAATCTCTAACAATTTTCATAGAATTCAAGGAGATGTCTATTGTCCAAAAATTGCCTCGTGCTGCATTAAAAACACATTTACCAGACTTTCCTGTACCTTTGTACAACCATGAGACCTGGAATGTACTTCAGGGTACACTGGAAATTAATCTGATTTCACTTTTGTCATGGTCACTGATGAGTTTCCTGGTAAATTTTACACAGGCTTGCTGCTCAGAATGGTTGCGTTTATTTGTTATCTATCCAGTGCAGACAGCATGTTCTGCGACATGCAAACATATGCAGAGATACAGTATCACAGTGTTCACGGACCTCACAATTAATAATCACAGTCCCACCCATCCTTCAGTTGCATGCATCACCTTTAATTCCCCCCACCCCACCCCACCAGATGGATTTCTTGTAGTAATTAATGTGAGGGATTGATACTGATTTCCACTAATGTAACAGAGGCTTCTGCCCATGCTCTAGGCTCCTTGGCATCCCTTTAACAAACACAGATCATTGATTTGGCACAGCGCTCCTGTTATCTGGAAGTCCATAGTCATGCCTCTAATGCGATCTGGGCAATTGGCTATCTCCAAAGCCACTCAGAGCTGGGAAGCTGTGACCCGCAGGGTACTTTCACCAAATGCCAAATTGTCACATCTCCCTCTCTGTCCTAGGGAGCAGCTTTTCCATTCACTCTGCAGTAATTAAAACACTTACCTTCCAGACAGCTTTGGAACATGATGATAGCGATCTCCAGTATTGCTTGTGACTAGGGTGACCAGACAGCAAGTGTGAAAAATTGGGACAGGGGTAATAGGAGCCTATATAAGAAAAAGACCCCAAAATCGGAACTCTCTCTATAAAATCGGGACATCTGGTCACCCTACTTGCAAATGGATAACAGATCATTCCAACCTCATGTAATACATCAAATATATCATTAGTGGAATTAGCATCATAGCAAAGGGACCCTAGGACCACATGGCAGGCATGCCCTTCACTCAGTGATCAGTAACCTTGACTCACAAGTACAATAAGCACATCATTGTCTTCCTATGGACACCCATTTCATGCAGTCTATATCAATCATTTACTACCTGTGCACAGATATAACCTATATAGTAGAAAGCAAGGGAGGTAGTGGAATCTCCTTCCTTAGAGGTTTTTAAGGTCAGGCTTGACAAAGCCCTGGCTGGGATGATTTAGTTGGGGATTGGTCCTGCTTTGAGCAGGGTTTGGACTAGATGACCTCCTGATGTCCCTTCCAACCCTGACATTCTATTATTCTATGATTCATTTAGGATCTATATTTGCATATATACACTAACCACCTGACTCTCTGTTACCCTCAGGCCTCTTTCTATAGCTCCAGCAGTGCAGATGCCTTTATATTGCCAGAGTGCTATAAACGGGCTTTCGTGTAAATGAGACTCAGTCTTGGAATATGTACATATAGGGTAAGATTTTCAAAAATGGAAGCCTGATTTCAGGCATGTAAATAGCTCCATTTTCAGAAGTGCCGAGCTCCCAGCAGCTCCCATTGACGTCAGAGGGAGCTACTGGGTGTTTGGCACATCTGGAAGATCAAGTTTAGACCTAAGGATATGTCTACACAGCTGATGTTACAGCGCTGCCGTGAGGGGAGTAGCTGGTGCACTGTCTACTCTGTCGCTTTACAGACCTGCAACTTACATTACTTGGGGGCGGGGAGGGGGGGTTCACACCCCTGAGCGAGGAAAGTTTCAGCACTGTAAGTGGCAGTGTAGACAGGCCCTATGTAAAGATTTAAGAACCCAGCTTTAGGCTCCTATTTTTAGAAAATCTTCTTTTTCAGTCACACTTTGCTTGACTATACCCTTAAGCACATATTATGCAGTTTTAAAAAAAATCCTATTAAAATACTGGAACAGTCAAACTTTCAAAAGCTAGAAAATTCTCCGATATGGTTAACTGCAGTCCAAGTCTCAGCACTGAAGGGATTTTACTTTCTTAGGCACTTATGAAAATGCCCCCTATTGCAGTCACACGTGGTACAGAGTATATGTGACTTGATTTATGTTAACTAGTGAGTTTTTTTAACAGTCTGTATTAACTGTTTCTCAAGTTACATTGAAATGTCACTAATCTAAAATGCCAACCTGCTACTAAACAACTCAAAGATCATTCTCGACCAAGGCCCAC
Source organism: Chelonoidis abingdonii (assembly GCF_003597395.2). Taxonomy (NCBI): domain Eukaryota; kingdom Metazoa; phylum Chordata; order Testudines; family Testudinidae; genus Chelonoidis; species Chelonoidis abingdonii. The sequence continues at coordinate 5,529,462 of NC_133773.1, read as the reverse complement.
AGTTAGCACCTATTTAACATACATCTATCTCATCTTTGCTTTGACTTTACCATCCTTTATTTTCTCCCATATCACCCTGGTCTAGAAATCTGCCTGCTAACAGCTCTGATATATGACCTGTAATTCTATTGTGCCTGCTTCTCTATTTATACAATTATTTGGTCTAATAAAAGATATTACTTCACCCACCTTGTCCCTCTGTTGTCTTCTCATCTGTACTTCACTGTACTTTCTTCTTGCTAGATGTGGCCTCCTCACATCCTAACCCCTTTTTGCCCTAAATAAATGTCTATAGAGGCAGGCTCGGGGTGTCGGGGGATTGAAAAGGGAAAGTAGCTCGTGGATCTGGTCGGTTGCGTCAGTTTCCTTTTTTAGGTTCATTTAAGGTATATGTTTTGTGTTTGCATAGCACCTCAACCATGAGGTCCTGGCCCAGGACTGGGGCTCAGAGGCGTTGCTGCAATACAAGTAAAAAAATACTAATAAATAAGGGGAATGCCATTTCTTGTGTTGAATTTTAACATTTGAAATGGTTGGCATGTCTTGAGATATGATGTTTAGAATTTGTGGAGACTATTTTTGTTAATTACAGGGAGCCAAAGAAATGTGGTCTGGGTCCAAGTTTGTAAGGGAATTGTGTTTAAATTTTCCAGTGCCCAAGTTAGTAAAGACGTTTCTAAAAACTTACACAGAAAATTTAATTGTCCTCTGAAGAGCTATTGTGATAAAGTCAGAGACTAAATTCAGTCGTCAACATGTGAAATAAGTGCCACTCTCAATGAAACCTTAGCTCTGAGCTGTCTATCATTGCTCCATGTTTATGTAGGGAAAACTTCTCTGATGATCAAAAAGGCCAAAACTCTAGTGACATCACTGGAATTATGCCTGTTTACATCAGAGGACAATTTGCCCCATTATGTACTGAGAGTGTCTGTATTACATGTTCATCCTATAAAACAGTGTCACTTGTTTAAGGCAGTATTTGTGCAATGAAACAAAATAAAATGCGAGCTGCAAAATTCTACACTTAGGGCAAAATCCCGCCTCCAATGAAGTCGATGGTGTCACAGGAGATGGAACTGCTCCCTATGAATCCAGTCCGGACTCTGGTGAAGTCTCCTCTCTGTGAGCAGACTGTCTTCAGGGCAAGAAGCTCACACAGCTTCATCTTCCTAAGTTGGACCTTGGAGCATTCAGCATCCTCTGCCCCTCCATGCGCTTCCCACAGCAAGTCCACCCAGTCAGAGTCCTCGGGAAGCCAGAGGGTACTGCATCCCAACTTCGCAGTCAGTCGTGACTCTCAGCCAGCCAGTAAAACAGAGGTTTATTAGATGACAGGAACATGATCTAAAACAGATCTTGTAGGTACAGAGAACAGGACTTCTCAGCCGGGTCCATTTTGGGAGGCAGTGAGCCAGACACCCATGCCTGTATTCACTCCATGTCCCCAGTCAGCCTCAAACTGAAAAACTCTCCAGCCTCTCCTCCTCTAGGCTTTGGCCCTTTCCTGGGCTAGAAGGTCACCTGATCTTTTTGTTCTCCAACACCTTCAGCTGGCATCTTTGTAGAGGAGGGGCCCAGGTCATTAGTTGCCAGGAGACAGAGTCTCAGCCATTTTCTGTCCAGCCAGCATCACATCTGCCCTCTAGGGCTCTGCCACAATAACACCCCCTTCTCCCACCACCTAGATACTTAAGACCTGCATAAGAGAAACTGAGGCACCCATACAGTATTCAGAAAAAACATTATGAATATTCCCACTTCGTCACAGACGGCAAAACTCCGATTGACATCAACAGAGCCAGAATTCCAGCACCAATGTGGGCCCAATGCACGTTAAAATGGCCAAGATATAAAGCCCTGCAAAGAAGTTTTATAGTTGAAGTCAACACATCATTAATTACTGCTAAGCGCTATTATAATAAGATGCACAAAACTGAAAACCTACTTTATGAGGAACACAACATACAATAGTACCCCCGATTTTAATACCTGATGTAAAGTTTGTGGAGTCAGATTGTTCTTGAAAACTGTAACTGAAAAAGCAGCTGAAAAGTCAAGGAAGACCACAGTCATATGAACTGGGAGGCACCATGACTGACATGTATTGTCTTCCACGTCACCTCTCCCTATGCCATAATACTCTCTAAAGAATTTTGTTTTGCTACAAGGAGACCTTGATTCAAGTCTTCTCGAAGATCTGTATTCAAGTAAAACTAAACAGTTTTTTTCTGAGAACAAACATATACACATAACCTGGAATCTGCCTCAATTTGAGGATTGTAAATTGTTTTTTGGTTTATAAGTAAATATGACATTGGCACTTCACACTTGCCGAGCAAATTTTGATCCTTCATTTCACCTATTATAATCTTATTATTTACTCTATAATCCAAGGGATAACAACAAAGGTGGAGACAGGGGGCTAATTGTCCTACCGGGAGGTGGTTGCATAGTAAATCAGATTGCATGGAACAATAAGGTTAAGTCAGACAAAATAATGGTTCCAAATCTCCTCTACTAGAGTGTGCTGCTACAGAATGAGAAAGAGATCTTCAAAGTCATTAGGAGTCATTACCATACTAACTACATTTGTGCTATAGTGTGTATACTCCAATCACGTTTCCTATAACTAAGCCCTATTCATGTGCAGAATAAAACAAAGAATAAAGCAATATTTAATCAATCCTGCTGTGATGTGAGTTTGATTTCAGGAAAACACTCAACTGCTTTTACTGAATATATCAACCCCAAAATGCACACAACTCTACAGAACAAACTATTCCCACTTCAGCGATAACCACCACTTTGCTGAAAAGCGACAGTCATGTCATTTTCTTCATGTTTACAAAAACTAAAACACACAACACAGCCACAAGCTCAGCTACTTTGATGTTGGTTGGTAGTGTGCCTAATTAAAATTAACTAGGCTCTTCAGCTCATAATTATATGAACACCTAATATGCTGCACTCCCAGCCAATTTTGTTTTAATCATAAAAATGCTCCAGAAGTATGAATGATAAGTACAGAACTCCCTGTAGTCTTGGCATTATATTTCTGAATTCAGTATTTTCCATGTACTGTGTATTTCCATCACTGTTTTTCCTTGCTGTGCAATCACCTCCCAGTAGAACAATTAAAACAGGTTGTTTTTTTTTAATCCACTGGACTTTGCTTGCTATCCATTATACCTCTAGGGGGAAATCTTGCTTGCCTTTCTCACGTGAGTTGTCCCAAATGGGAATACTCTCATATTCTTCAGTGTTTTTAGCTTTGACAATGATCAACCGTTTGAACTTTAATGCCAGAATGTAGCAGCTCTTATATGTACGGTGCAAGAGAGAGGCAGGGAAAATGCTTTTCTCTTAGAATATCAGTGCTGGAAGAGACCTCAAAAAGTCACGTAGTCCAACCCTCTGCTCGAAGCAAGACCAATCCCCAGACAGATTTGTGCCCCAGATCCCTAAATGGCCCCCTCAAGGATTGAACTCACAACCCTGGGTTTAGCAGGCCAATGCTCAAACCACTGAGCTATCCCTCTCTTCCCCTTCTGTACCTGCTCCTGCACTGGAGGTGGTGAGACCTCCTGCACATTGCAGGCCACAGAACCTCACCCACCCACTCCTGTAATAGACCTCTAACCTCTGCCTGAGTGCCTGAGGTCCTCAAAACATGATTTAAAGACTTCAAGTTACAAAGAATCCACCATTTACACTAGTTTAAACCAGCAGGTGACCCTGCCCCATGCTGCAGAGGAAGGCAAAAAACCCCAGAGTCTCTGCCAATCTGATCTGGGGCAAAATTCCCACAGATTTTAATGGGGCTCAGATTTTACCCAGAATATCCTGTTTCCGCTCACTGAGCTCAACATGGGTGGCCTACACCCAAAGACAACCTAGCTGTAGAGGGTCATGCTCATTAGCAGTCCAGCTTCAATCCTAATGGGAAGTGCGCACACTGAACACACAAGCCTCTACATGCATGCTATCTGCCTCAGCCCTCCCCAGGCACTGAGCCCTCTGATACCACTGCAGCCATGCCACTTTGCACCAATTCCCTTCCAACAAACCTGCAAAGGCCACAGTCTGGCTAAATCTCTTTCCACTACTCGATAAGCAAGCAAGGCACGGAATAGTCATTTCAAACAGCTCCTCAACTGCAGCACTGTCTGCTGAAGATTAGTAACTTTGCTTTGCCAGAGTAAAGCAGCAACACAATCACCTGGGAGTTGATTCAGCAGGTAAACTTTTGAACTATGGGAACTTGGATACCTTTGTCAATGACTTTTAATTAAATCCAAAGCAGAAATTTGTCATAGGTTTTTTTTTTTTTTTTACTGAGAACTTTGTTTCTGACTAAGAATCCACTTCTTTCTTGGCAATAACTAGCAGGAATTTCAACAGAAATAATGAACAGTAAGCAAAGAAAAAAGTTTGGATGAAAAATATTGCTTCAGCAAGTTGACTTAGAAACAGTGAAATAATAATTAAGTTAGATCATATTTCAAGAAAATAAAGCTGTTTAAACATTCCTAGTTGTAAAAAAAAATAAACTACAAAATATTTCTTCAGTTGGCAATTCTTTTCGAAAGCACACACATTGTCCCCCAGTCATTTCCAAAGAAGTTCTTCCCTTGCAAAGACTGGCATTAAAATAAGATTTGGCTTAAATTTTCTTCCATTATTTTGCAAGATCCTGTATAATTACAGTGCATTCCTGTTTCAAGTTGGCTAAAATTGGCTTCCTACTTTTACCACTGCCTCATGTCACTTAGAGCTGGAAACTGGAAAAAAGGTCATTGTATTTCTCTGAATTCATTACTGTTCCTTGGTGTAGTTCAGTTTCTAATTCATTTCACTTCTTTAATTCTCAAATATTTGTGACTCTACTCTGAAAACTGATTGTAAGAAAATGGCATTGCAGGGCGTGTGTTCGCTGCATTCCAATCATTTCGGTTACTCAGAGTTTACTGGTAAAAAATGTCTTTTCTACCTAGCAGCCTTGCAAATTTAACCTGGGATCTGAAAGTCAAGCTGGGTTTTCTCCCCATCATGTGTACCAGAAAAAAAGGTTCTGTAGCCCAGATTAAAGCCTAGGTTTTCAAAGGTATTTAGGTGCTCAACCCCCAGTGGTAGATCACCTAAATACCTTTGAGGATTAGGGACCATGTCCTCAATTACAGTTGCATCACCCCATTGTTGCCAGTAGGATAACACAGGTTTTACTGGCAGGCTGCATAACTGGAACTTGGTAGACAATTCTACTGACAGCACACAAGGAAGACAGGAAAGAAGCTTCCTCCCTTTTAGCTGTGTTGGTTCTGCAGTGTTTAAAGCAGTAAAAAGTAGCAAAACCATATTGCTTGTTACTAAAATGGAACGATAAAGCTGAATACATGCAGGGAACAGATCTGCTGAACCAGAAGGTGCCCTTTTTACATAATCACTTTTCAAGGAATATCAGCTCCTTATGTAACTCCCCTATAGGGAGCCCAGATGCATGCAGTAAATATATCCAAAATTGCAGTCACAGTAAAAAATACAGATGTTCAGATGCAGGAAGCAGATAAGAAAAAAAAAAGATTAAAAAAAGTGTCATTTGGGCCAGATCCTAAGATTGTGTAAATCATCAAAGCTCCATTGATTTCGTGGAGCTACCATCAATTTATACCAGCTTAGTATCTGGCCCTTTGCCAACTGAAATGCACTCCCTGATGAGGCCTGCACAAGAGTGGTTAAATATCACCAACCAAAACTGAAACTTGGTATGACAGACAAGTGAATATTGTCAGAGATGCTTTTAAGAACCCATTGAACCAAGGTTAACATAACCGAGCCAAAAAGAACAGGATACTGTGCCCAATCAATACGGTGGAAAGCAGTGTACCTATATGGGGAGTGCTACCTTTCATTTTTATTATTAGCATGTGTAGCAATTTATTCATGTGAATAATAACAAGCCTTGTGCACAGGGCTTTTCACTAGCATTTTCCCACATGGTGACAATTTATCACAGGTTATCTCATGACAGCTGATGATAAAGTCACTGAGTTGCAGAAACAGGTATAAAATACAAGAAGTTTTGTTTGTTAGATAAATACCGTTTGACTGCCCATGTTAATTGAAATAATAACTGAATTATATAATGAGATTAAGCCATGTCAGATGTGTCGCCTGAATGTCCCAAGTGATACAAATTGCTCGGTTGCCGCTGCCGGTGCCTCCTTCATAAAGCACCCTGATGACAAGATGATGAATTGAAGATATCATTGCCAATTCACGATTTTTAGACAGAAGGGATTTCAATCGTTTCCTCATGTTTGTGAGGGTGAGTGACATTTGCATCATCGCTAACACAGGAATGGAGTCTGCTATGGGCCAGACAAGATGTTATGACTCAGTGAACGTTATCTTTGGAGGGGAAATGCCAATAAACAAATTCAGGTTCTTCTGTGGTAGAAACACACCAGTGTATTGTCCCAGTGCTGAGTATAGCTGAAAAATAATCTGTATTATGTAGCTTAAGCCTAAATTAAAGCTCAGGCCCAGATCCTCTGAGATATTCAGGCACCAAACTCTCTTTCGGTTCAATAGGAGTTGGGCACCTATATACCTGTGAGGATCTGGGCCCCAGGATCCCAAATGCCTCTGACTGGCAAGGGAATTAAGAACTTAGCACTACACTCAAGAATTGACAGCTTAACTATAACAGTATAGTTAAAGCAGTGCCACCTCCTTGACGCAGTGGCAATTTTGCAACAAAAAAATTTCAAAAACAGACTCCAAAGAGAGACTGCTGAACTCGAATTAATATGCAAATTAGATACAATTAACTCAGGCTTAAACAGAGACTTGGAATGTTGTCATTACATTAATGAATCTATTCCTCCTATGTAATTCGTCTCCCCCACCTTCTAGGGGTCCTGTTAATAGCAGACTTTCAAAAAGTTTTCTTCCTGCTGATGATAGCTCATCTCAATTGATTAGACTCTTTCTGTTGATATGCGTACTTCCATCTTTTCATGTTCTCCTTACGTATAAATATCTCCTGTCTGTGTGTTCCATTCTATGCATCCGAAGAAGTGAGCTGTAGCTCATGAAAGCTCATGCTGAAATAAATTTATTAGTCTCTAAGGTGCCACAAGTACTCCTGTTCTTTTGGCATAAAAGTGTTCATTCTGGCATAGCTATTCTCCCACAAGAAGGGGCACCATCATACTAACACTGTTCTACTGCACCCACACGAGAGGATGCCCTGGTCTACAGTCTCTCTGTGACCCTGGCCAGCTTTCCAAGGCAAGTGACGAGTTTTCGGTTCATGTAAAGTCCGTGGTTGTTAGTCTGGATAATCTTCATGGCTGCTGCTGATGAGAGCAGCCCGGAAAGAGCCAATAAAGGCAAAGCAGAACAGAGCGGCAGCTCTGGCAGCCAACGGAGCAGTGAGTGCAGGAGGGGAGGGGAATCGATGGCTCAGTAACCAGCGGAAGTGCCCAACTGCTCTGGGTTACCATCACGTGGTGCCCAATCAGTGCTTGCTATCTTGGGGCCATTTATGTTCAGCAGGCCGGCAGGTTCTTGCCAGTATGTCTGGCTACATTCCCTTGCCTGCAGCAATCAAGATTTCCTCCATTTTGGCTGGTGCTGCTTGGTTCCTCCTGTGCCAAATGCTTCCAAGCAGTTGTCCAGAAGGGAGAAAACAAACCTTTAAACATTTCATCATCCGAAAATGCCAACGTCCAAAATATAGAAACATTTTATTATCCAAAAATGCCAAAGTTATATATATTATAATGAGCCAGATTCTGATCCCCTCATTCACACTGAACAGCACATTACACCACAAAGTACCACCACTGGGCAGATTCTCAACGCTCTGGAAGTGGAAAGAGCCTTTAATGAGGAGTAAATTACAGTCTCTTTCCACGGCTCTGGTAAATGAGAACCAGGTCCATTAACTTCAGTGAGACTATCTATGGAATATGGTACCATGCAGCATGAAGGAGCATACCCGAACATAGCCCAAGATGTGTGTCATGCAAAACCTGAGCACTGGTTTCCCTTGCAAATTCTTACCTTGACAGGTGCTGTTCTTCTCTTCGTACCCTGCCTTACACATGCATTTTCCAATGGGCACCAGCCATTCCCCTTCGGCACTGCAGTGCATCTTTGGAGGCTCATCGGTCACAGAGTGGTTCACACATGAGCCAGACACTTCCAGCAGCTGGGAGGAATCTGCCCCAGTGATGGTATCAGGAAAGAGGGCCAGGTTACGGATAACGGAAGGGCACTTTTTGTAATACACTCGCACGGACACCAGGGCGATGCAGGCACCTACATCCTGGAAAGCCAAGTAAAATCCCTTTTTGGTCAAAGGCCCAACATCTCTGACCTCAGTGTTCAGCTTCATGACTCGGTCTCCAAGGTCGAGCTCTGTGAAGCTCTCATCCGCGGCAATGGTGTCGATCTTGATGTACTGGTTTTCTTTGATGTTCCTCCCGTCTTCGTCATCCGATTCAAAGTAATACACATTGAAAGTCTCTTTGCAAGTCCCGAGTCCTCCTGGAAGACTGTTACAGTCCCTCAGAGTGAACTTGAGTTCAATGAAGATCCGGGAGGCTCCTTCATTGGAGATCCAGCTAGTCAGAAGCCAGTTGTTCTGATTCTGTTCCATTACTTTGCACACTTGATATGTGTGTATTGGAGCATAATTTTCATCCACCTCACCAATTTCTTCCCACTGTGCAAAAAGAGAGAGGATTACTTAAAAAAAACAAACCAAAAAAAGCAAACAAGCCACAAATCTCTAAAAATCTTAACTTCCTTGCAAGAGAGCTGTACCACTGGAAGAAATGAGAATGTTAAAATAACAGAGATTTCAATACCTGAGGCCTGACCCAATGCCCCATGAAGCCAGAGGAAAGATTCCTACTGAACTTAAAGGCCACTGAGGACATGGCTACACTTGCAGATGTAGAGTGTTTTGAGTTAAACCAGCCTTCGTAGAGCGCACTAGGGAAAGCACTGCAGTCTGTCCACACTGACAGCTATAAGCGCACTGGCGTGGCCACATTTGCAGCACTTACAGTGGCCAGAGAAAGCAGTGCATTGTGGTCGCTATCCCAGCATGCAAGTGGCTGCAGTGTGCTTTTCAAATGGGGGTGGAATGGGGTGGAGTGTGACAGGGACTGTGTTGTGTGTATGTGGGGGGAGAGAGAGTAGGTTTTGGGGGAGCTGAGAGCATGTTGCATGCTGTCTTGTAAGTTCAGACAGCAGCAGATCCCCCATCACCCCCCACCTCTCTCTCTCTTACGCACAGCATTCCAGAGTCATGGTTTGCTTTGATATCCACATTCCTGCAGCGATTCCAAAACAATAACAAGAGTGGCCACTTGATTTCAGGGGATTATAGGACGTTTCCGGAGGCCAATCAGAGCACAGTAATGCAACACCTCATTCACACTGTTGCCCAGGCGTTTCTCTCAACGCTCACCAAGTGTGATGCTTCTTGCTGAGGTGGATAATCAGGAGCACTCTAGCCATTGAGTCAGAGCATTCTAAGTGACTTGCCAGTGTGAACGGTTGGTGAGTTAAGGTGACTGGGGCTGCTTTAATGTGCTCTAACTCGCAAGTGTAGCCAAGCCCTGAGTAAGGCCTTCCATTTGGAAACATGTGAGATCTGGTCAAAAATTCTTTTTTTACTGTTGCTTTTGTTAAGTATTGGTTTGTTATGCAACAGCACTAAAAGAGTTGCAGTATTTAAGGCAAGACTATGGCTTGGTCTATACAGCCAGGCAGTGGAGTGAAGGTGTATAAGGATCCCCCATTTATTCACTGCATGACCCCACAGCATTACTGACCAGCGCACAGGAAGAATAGTGGATTCCTCAGGGCCACTCTTCCCCTCCATACAGGTAGGCAGGGAATGGGCAGAGAGGAGCATGGAATATGGGGGGCTTTGGCAAGTCAGACCAAAGAGAGAAGGAATCTGCTATCAATATAAAGCCATAGCCGATTACTTCCCCTAGAGCGGAACAGGATGAATTGTGACTGCTGGACTACTCCAGGGATTGTGAACTATACATTGCTTCTTATGCAGGACACCCGATATAGTCACAATCAAGCCATTAATGAGGATTGTCTAGCAACGTTTCTGATTTCAAATTATTTTTAAATGTACCACTTTGAAGGAATGTTAGTCAACTGCACAGCTGAAAGCAGCACAGAGATAACACCTAGAATAACACTCTGCAATGCTGAAATCTGCTTTCCGCTAGCATCCAAGTTCTCTCTGCTTTTCACAACTGAAGTGTCACATTTAAAGACCCAATCAACCTACTAAGTGATATGGTGTTGCAGACGAGAGCCTTCGAAGAGCTAACGATATTTTCAGTGTTGCTCATTTCTCCTACTTTTGATCTGTTCACCTGGAAGGATCTAATTCTTAAGATCTCTTTCATCTACTCTCAGGTTTGTTCAGTTTTGATGTTTGCTTCTGATAATATTGGCCAATGCCTCATTGCAAGACATCAAAGTACATAGAGTATAATGGGAACATGAGGCAGACCCCGGTAACAAGTAATAGCCATATCCTGGGCTGAATACACTCTAAGACGAAAGGCCTGTTTATAGCAAATATTGTCTGAAGTCTTCAGCATCAGGTATTATTTCAGGGCAGAGGTGACAGAAACCACCCTCAAGTTAGTATCATCAGGCTGATTTTTTTCATGAAATTTTTGACACACATTTCAAATGAAAGAGAAGGAAATACATGACAAGAAAACACAACAGGCTGCCAGACTGCTGAAAGAAGAAGCTGTAGAAATAAGAAGCCTTTTGTCCCCTCCGTTCACCACTCCCTCCCTGGCTATGTCTATGCGGCAGTGCAGTGAGCGAGTACAGCAGGTGTGGATAGACCCAAGCTGCCTTTAATCCAGCTAGATGAAAGTTAGGTTGGGTAATAACAGCTGCGAAGCTCACCTGGGGCCCTGAGTATATCCCTGAGTGGCCTCTGCCCATGCTGGAGTCACACCTCTCAACTGCAGTGTAGACATACCCACCCTTGCTCCACTTTCTTTTCTTGTTCGGTTCACTCTGGCCTTCCCCTCACTTCCTGGCCCCGCTCCCCTCCCTACTAGTTGACAGTCTCCCCTAGAATCAGGGGGATTTATTTTGGGTTACACTGTGTGTCAGAACCAATCTGGGAGGAAAGGCTGGAACGCTGACAACATGAACAATGGGCTTGCTTCACCCTTCTGGGCACATGGAGCTGCAAACTGGAGTCCTCTGTCCTGGTGAGGGTGTGACTGTCATGACACAATCAAATTTACTCTTACAGGGCCAGCATCAGCCCTTTTTCTCTCAGTGCATGGCACCTCACTCTGGAAGCAGCCCCCTAAATAAGGCCCCTATGTGACAAAGCCTTACACATGTGACGTATGATTAAAGTAAGATTTTTTCACCACCTTCTCTCAGCACTAGTAAATAAGGTGTGACTTGGCACTGCAGCTGATAAAGGTGCGATTTTCGAGTTGATGACGTCCCTTTCATTTAAACTGGTTTATGCATAGAAAAGACTGTTAATGACAACGAACGGTCATGCCTATGCGAGAATGTCTGAGAATGCACAGTGCTCTGTGGGTCAGCTCCTGCATCAAGGAAATCAGTGGAAGTTTTACTGTTCCCTTGACCCGGAGCAGGAGCTGTAAAGGGCTGAGCTTACACTTTGTGAAGACAATGCTCACTGAAGCTGGGGAGGCAGTGAGGCCTAGGGGCTAGTGCACTAGACTGGGACTTAGAAGACCTACGTTCTAGTCACAGCTCTGCCAGTGACCTTGGATAAGCTTCTTTGTGCTTCAGGATGCCCCTTTCCCGGAGGTACACTAGTTCTGACCTCCTTTGTGAAGCGTAAACTTTGAGAACTACTGATGAAAAGTGGTAGAGAAGAGCAAGGCATTTTACTTCAGTGGATGCGTGGTAGAGGCCCGAATATGATATTTAGAGAGCATCTGACCCTCCATATCATTTGCTCCAAGTAACTACACTTTGCTGCAGTTGACTGTTACACCATCTGACAATTTCTAACAATTGCTCTACTTCAGGGGTCGGCACCTTTCAGAAGTGCTGTGCTGAGTCTTCATGTATTCACTCTAATTTAAGGTTTTGCCTGCCAGTAATACATTTTAACATTTTTAGAAGGTCTCTTTCTATAAGTCTATAATATATAACTAAACTATTGTTGTATGTAAAGTAAATAAGGATTTTAAAATGTTTAAGAAGCTTTATTTAAAATTAAATTAAAATGTAGAGCCCCCCTGGACTGGTGGCCAGGACCCGGGCAGTGTGAGTGCCACTGAAAATCAGCTCGATGGTTGCTTTCGGCACACATGCCGCAGGTTGCCTGCCCCTGCTTTACTTAAAAGAGCGTTGAAAATTTGCAGAATGATGTTGCTTACTGTCTATCTGCACAAGACTGGTGTTCAGAAAACCCAGGTCTCAGGCTTTCTGCTGTTGCGAAATTAAGCTGATTTTCGTAACACAAATCCAGGATTTATGGTTGTGGGAACATACAGAAATAGAAGGCTCATTTGTTTAGATATTAAAATTAAATCCAGCAATATTTCCTGTTTCCTCCACATGCTAACATAACATAAGACAGCAGATACAAGCAGAAATAGATTAATTGAGCCAGATTCTGATCTCAGTTGCAGCAACGTAAATGGAGCACAACTCCATTGGCTGCAGTCAGGATATGCCAATTTACAGCATTGCAGCTGAGATCAGAATCTGTGGCATCAGTCCCACCTGCCATCAAAAATAGAGCTGTCATCAGAGATGGAAAGGAAAGGGAAGTGCGAATGAGTTAAGGCTGCTTATCTCTGTACATCCACAAGGGAAAAGCATCCAGATCTTATCAAGGCCTCGCACCTTTCACACTCCACTCTGTCCTGCCATTTAATCTGATCTTCTTCGTTCCTATCTTCATGGAGGAGAGCACCTTTTATTTCTCCTCTGATTTGGTGAACCATGTTTTTTTGTTGTTGTTTTTGTTACTCTGGAGACTCTAATCATTCTGTTACTGTTCTGGTTCTTACATCCATCCCTGAAAAAGCATAAGGGGCTAATCACCATCTTTTCAGCCTGGTCTTGACTTTCTTGATTAATATTTTAGATATTACACAAAGCACTTCAAACAGCAAAGGAATAAACACAAACTAGAAGCCCTAGCTGATGAAATATGTGCTGTAATGGTTCATGAAAAGGAAAACTTGCCACATTAATATGACAACATCTAGCTGAACGTATTTGCATGAAAAAAAATTAAGTACAGCAGAACTGAAAAATTGTGTTATCTGCAGCACATGTTTTTGAGATATAAATCAATGTTATTTACAGGATTCAAACAAAAATGCAACATTAATTTGGTGCTAAATGTTTCTTCTAAGTCTTTAATAGCCTTAAGAAGGAAAACACAAACACACTTCAGTGGCCTAATGTTAAATCGTTTATAGAAGGCCTGTTTCTGAATGTGAAATGTTCAGTAGGCTTCAGCTAGTGAGTCAACAGAAGCTAGAGTTGCCTTTTCCTCTGTCCATACGGGGACATTCAGTTCACACAGACTGCCAAGGAAAAGGCCAAAAGATACCATGGATCCAAGTCAGAATACAATCCGAAGAGTTCGGGACAGTTCAGCCTCATGTTGAAGTGCTAATGTTAAACTACATACACAAACAGGCAATATCTCTTTCAGTCTGTGCCATTTCAGGAGTCACCGCTTGATGATGCACTCCTACGGGTTGTTACTTTTTTAAAAAAAAAATTACAGAGTGAGAGAAGGGTTCAAAATTTCAATTCCAACAAGAATAGGATCACGAGAAACTTAGACACTGGTCTCTTAGGTTCTTCATTTAAAACTATCAAGAGGCACATGGCATGACTCCATATTGCTTGATGGTGATAAGTGAGAAGCTAAAATAAGAACCTGAAACATGTTACCACTGTCGAGGGAGGGGTGCCATACAAGCATCAAGGACAATAAGATGAGACAGGGGATCTCAAACTTTTTCAGAGTATGGACCACATCCCCGTAGATACCTCTCCTACTATGGGCTATCTTATGGACCACTGTCCCTCCCACTGGTGACCGTACAAATCTTCCCCATTGATTACCTCCCCTCCCCTCGCACTGGCTGCTTCGTGGACCACCTAAATTCCCATGTGGTGATTATGCCACATTCATGTGGCCACCCAGTGACTTGGTTACATGGAAACATAACATTAGGAAAGTACTGATTTATTTTAAACTGAGTCTTAAGGGATCAGGATTTAGTCCATTTGGAAAAATAATTCATCACATTGTCTCTATTCCCACTTCATTTTCTCCCCCTCTCCCAACTATTCTGTCCATCTCTCTCTCACCCTGCCTTATGCACACATTACTTTGTCACTTGGTTCCTCTCCCCTCGCCCACATCCTTCCCTGATGCATGGTCCTTCCCACATTGGGCATTCCATTTCCATGAACGGGTCTGCTTCCACTCCCACCCCATCCTGCTGGCTCTCAGTCACAGGCCCTGGGTGCAGCCTGCCTTAAACACGAAAGGGCTAATAAATTATTATTTTTCCATATGTTTGGTACATACTCGGAGTTACAGTTTCCTCCCAAACTGTAACACACATCATGAGAAAACCTCACATTTATCAGGACAATATTCTCAGCCATCCAGTTATCATATACTCCCCCATAGAAACCAAAGGCATCCCATATAACCCATCAGATTCCTCCCTAAAACCAACCTCCAGCTCCTTCTGAGCCTTGCAACCTGCTTGGAAGGCTAACACACAGAGAGAGCCCTGTTAATTTACAACCAAGCAGCTGCAGCTGGATCACTTCCATCAGTCTCAGATACTGGCCGACATGGATCACTGCTCTGATCTGGTAAAGCAATTACTATGTTCCTAGGCTCCCACTCGCCTCTCTTTGCACCGTGTATACTCAGTCAACTGTGCCAGCAGCAATCCTGCAGCAGATCTTGATCATCCATGATAAGTGCCCTCACTTCCACCAGAGATCTGTGGGGTTGGAGACCCATAGGATGTAGGGTGCAGGGTGGGTTGGAACAGGGCACCATACATTCCCCTCCCCATTGTCCCTTGCTGACCCTGAGGATATCCAAGTCATGATTGAGTTGGGAGTGGTTCCACTCTCTGCGGCTGACGCATCACTGCATCCATCAAGCTCATAAAGGGGCCACTAGGAATAAAGAGCATAGGGATGAAAACGAGAAGCCAGTTCTGCACATGCAGCTTGGGGCTCTCCTTTCCTACAGATCCCTGAGATCTAACCTCTCCCACCCAACCCTATCTTCTCCTGCCTAAGATGGAACAGCTGCTTACAAAGGAAGCTCCATGGGAACTCTTGCACCCCCGGCACTCCTGAGGTTCTCTCCATTGCAAAGGAGAATCCAGTCCAGGCTCACATCCTTTGCTTTGAACATTTGAAAGCCGCAGAGATAACGCATGTGTTCATACCCACCCTAGAATGAGGCAAATTCTGCCCTGAGTTATAGCAATGTAGCCACAGTGACTCCAGAGAGTTGCACTGATGCAAATGAGAGCAGAATGTGGGTACTTGTGAATTCCCGCACTTGAGACAAACAGAAAACCCATTCCTTCCCCACACTTCTGCGCTTTCAGGCATATAACGTAGGGCAATCTCTGTCATTTCCTTAGGAGCTGGCTACAGATCAACAGCCTCCAGCTCAACACTAGCAAGAGGCAAACACTACTTCCTAGCGCAGAACTTCTCTCAGGCAAACTGCTCCTTTCCCCTTTGGGATCGGGATTGTCATTCTGTGCATTAATTCCAGTTTGGGACACTGTGAACTCTTCCAGAACATCACACTAGGGAAGGCACGTGACAATCCTACATCTCACAATGATTGCTAAATGGCAACCAGTGTCTTCCAAATAAGGTATAGGTATCCCTGAATCATTCTTTCATTAGTTCTCAGTGACTTCACTGTAAGGCAACTTAGTCTGACATTCCTCTGTCTCTTGAGAGTCATTTGAAAATTGCCTGGACCTTGGTTACCTTACCAGGTGTACCACCTATTCCTGCTACCAGCAACATAGCTCTAATGTCACTTTCACTGACCACATCTTCCAGAATCAAAAGCAAAAATGTACCTTTTCAGCCATCTGCAGACTTGCCTCCAGCTACTGTATTAGAACGTTCAAAAAATAGGGAATCTGTCCAAGCAGATTCTCCTCTGTTGTATACTCTGTGCAACCTCACTGGGGTTAGATGAGGGGAAATCTTTATTGAAAAAAAGAATAATGCATAGTCTCCTGCACTGCAGAAGCCTGTGGAAGTGATAACGCAATTGTTTCTGTGTGCTCTCATTGGCTTCAGCAACACACAGGAATAGCAGCATGAAGGTTGCTTTGCCACTCTGCTATTCAGTCAGATGCCAATGTGCAGTGCTGCCATGTTTTGCCATTTTATCATGAGGTTAAAAAGAGTTAATGCTATTCTTAAAGCCCCAGTTCTTAGGTCATGTGATTATGTGAGAATCTCAACTTTTTTTTTTATTATTTTAAAAGAGAGATTCTATCCCTCCTGGTTTGGGAGAAAAACTTCAAAATAGGCTCAAAAACTAGGCGGCAAATAAAAAGAACCTGACATTTATCCTATGTATACATCTCATAATTTGGGGCTCCTGACTCATCATGTTTGAATGTTGGGGTTGGGAGCCATTTCAGAACAACTTAGGCATGTGCTTAGCTTTAAGCACACAGATCCCATTTATATAGACAGGACTGCTCGTGCTTAAAGTTAAACTTCTGTGGAAGGGTTCTCCTAAACAGGACTAGCCATGGGGACTAGTGGCTTCCTTAAAGATACAGATCTACAGCAGCCTGAGGTCAAGCCAGAACAACTCTGCACTGGAAGGGGAGTATATTGTGTCCAGCACCACATTTCAGGAATGATGGGGACAAATTTGAAAAAGTCCAGAGAAGAGCAACAAAAATGATGAAAGGTCTAGAAAACATGACCTCTGAGGGAAGATTGAAAAAAAATCAGTTTGGTGGGGTCAGATAATAATTATGTAATGACAGTAGATACTAAGATCCACAAAGTTAATGCTTTATAACCATTAAAACACCAGTTGTCAAAACCACATGTAAACAGATCTACAGAGTTTATATGAAATATATAAAGAGTTTCTGGAGCTGCCTATCTGTGTGTGCAAAGCGAAATCAACATCTACTGATTAAAATCGAATCTTTTCAACCTTAAAGTCAACCAGCTTCCAAACATTTTTTCCAAGGTCTGATACTGAGGAAAAAACTTTAGAACTCAGGAATTAACTTTCTTATCTTTTCTTGCTGACAACTCTTAGTTAAGGCAAAGGGACACAATGCACAAAAGACATACAGTAAAGAAAGGATCTAACCAATTTTTTGACTCAGGTAAGAATTTGGCCTAATTAAAAAAAAAATGTGTAAAGATAAATAGTCAGCAGTAGAATATTTTATGGCGGTTTGGTACATTCTCCTCGATTTCACTAGTTTAAAAGAAGAGAATATCAAAAATTAAGCTATTTTCCTAACCCTTTTCTGCCTGCTTGCACTTTTCGGATGGCTTTCCTTACAGCCACTCTATAGTCAAAGAAACAAAGCATGTGTAGTATATACTGTACTCAGAAGAAGGTAGGACCTAATCCATAGCCCACAAAAGTCAATGGGAATCTTTCCATTATCCTCACTGTGGCTTGGATCAGGCCTCAAAAGATTATTTTTCCTAATGAAAGAAATTGGACACAAAATCTTTAAGTTGAAATAGGGGGCGGGAGGAGGCGCATAATGAATTGGGACTCTAAAACGCCTAGCTTTAAATCCACTCGATTTGGGTTGCATAATATTTTCACATCCAGCACACCGGAGTCATAACAAAAAACTCTAAGATATTAAACAGCTGGAATAGATACAATTTAAAACAAATAAAAGAATTGCAAAAGCTCAGGTCATTTTTTTTTTAATTTGGATTCATCTTCCCCCAAAAGCTTTTTTTTAAAAAAAATCTGGTAAGTCAGAACTGATCCTAAGTGCTTGATAAAACTTGTGTTCCATTTATAATTTCATGGCACGCCAGTGGCATATCAAAAATCATCCAGGGAAGGAGTTTAGCATTTCAGTCAGGACTCAGAAGGATGCTGAAAACAGCCTGCAGCTTACGATTCTCATTACCCTTCCCCTGCCATCCCCCACGCTGCTCTTTCAGCAGGAGATTCTTATTTTTGTGTAATCATTTCAGCAATTACCAATACTCCCACAAGACTGACACCTTCAGACACGCCTGCCATTTCGGCAGCCGCCTTGCTGGTATGCTTGTCCTTTGCTCCCTAGCTGCTTCTTAGAGACCTGTGTGGATAAAAAGGTCATGGCTAACACAACCACACTATTTCTTTTGCACATTCCAACAAGGAGATGCACACAACGTGATTTACAGGCTGGGCACGGGATCCTGCCAGCAGGAAAGACAAAGTTGCAGCTACAAAGAAAGCCAACGCTACTGCCTGATGACGGTGCCTTGGGTTTCACCATTCCCTCAGATTCAGTTTGTCAGCCTCAGAGCTGATATCTATATTAATGAACGAATGCTCACAGATTCCCTGCCATCTTTTGTGTGCTAGGTTTCAAAGGGAAAAGACTTGCTTAGCGGAGAGCAGGCTTAAATAAAAAGAGAGAAGAATATATTTCAAGTTCCTGAGCAAATTGTCACTGAGGCTGCTTTCAGGGGCTCTAACTACATAAGTGCATCTGAAAAAAACATCTGCAACAGAAGGGTGGCAAAGTAGCTGACCAAGAAAACAAAATTTAATCCAGGTTAAAGGCTACCCAACCCCACACAGAGATTTATCAAGGCAGGTTTTAACCGGAGATCTTCTTTTATGTCCCTACATGACGCTGAACCTTTGGACAAACCAAAGATTTAGCACAGGCTTGGAGAATGGTTCATGTCCCATTTCCACTACAAAATGGAACCATGTTGTATGTGAGTTGGATGGCACCAACCCACTCGTCCCTCTCTGGACAGGTGCATTACACAGTCTTTAATTACACGACCACTTGCTATTTTTTCCATAAGACCTTTACAATATCGCCATCCCCAAATGTTCAAGTACTGTGAATCAGGTCCTCCAAAAATCATGCCCTTAGCTTTAAAATCATGAGATTAACACACACACACTCTGCACACATGCCTTGAAATATGGGGTTCTGATTCTTTGCCTTCTGGTTTTTGAGTCTTTATGATGCACTTGGGTCACATTTTTAAAGCTTTTCTCCACAACCATGAGGACCAGACACTTACTTCTTTGCAATCTAAGATGGGAATTTCTCATAATCACATGATACTAGGAGCTGGGGGGTTAAAAAATACAAAATATCACAAAATTTACCAAAAAAATGGCAAGAATCGGCAACACTGCCTCTACATTACTCAGTCCACAGGATGGAAGTATTAAGGTTGCACAGGCAGCTCTAAATCTGGCCACTAAGTGCTTCATTTTATAAACAAAATATTCTTCTAATACACTGGGTTGTGGTGTTTGTTTGTTTTTTTAAATGCAATTATAGACATTTATTTCCTTGTGCCCACTGTCCTCCGTTCCTCAACTACACCCTAGAAGGGAACGGTGAAGAATCCAGGTCAAAAATCTTTGTTCTTCCCCTTCATTCTGACTGCTGGAAGGGAGCAGGAGAGATTTCTTTTCCTTCCTCACCCTCTTCCTGGCTTCTCCAAGAGATGTTTTTTTTCTCTCTTCATCCTTGGCCTTGCTGGTTGCTGGCAGGGATAATCAGGGAGCCAGCAGTTCCTCTCCGTAGCTCCCAAGTTTCCCATCTGGGGGACTGTCTTATAACCTTTCTGTCACAAAATCTGATCAAACACATGAACCAAGGGAATATGTTACAGCAAATCATATGTATCTGTAGTGATGCCAACTGAGTAACTCAAGAGCCACAAGACCAGCAAAAAGATTATTCAACTATTGTGTCTGTAAAGCCGGCACACAGAGATTACCAACTCATGATATGGCTGATCTTGCAACACCTATTCACACTGAGTAGCACTTGCTCATGCAAGAATTTCCATTCAGGTCAGAGGTTCTCCTCATGTGAGTACTACTGAGGATGAAAGTAAGACATGTAGAATGCAACAAAAATTTGGACAGCTACTGAATCTAATTAGTGTCATTGAATAGATCAGGAGTGGCCAAACTTACTCACCCTCTGAGCTGCAGATGATCATCTTCAGACGTTCGAGAGTCGAGCATGCCTACCAGAGCTCGGGGCTTCACCCTTCTTCCTGCTGAAGTCCTGAGTCCCAGCAGGCAGCTCCCACAGGTCTGAAGCCCCAAGACCCTCCTCCAGGCAGAGCAGAAGCTCTCACCCCACCACACTGCTTCAGGGCAGAAGCCCTGAGCTCCCCCTGCTGCAGTCTGGTAGGTGGAGAATGGGGTGCAGTTGAGGCATGGGGGACTCTGTGAGCTGTGCTTTAACTGTAAAAGAGACAAATGTGGCTCGCAAGCCATGGTTTGGCCACCCCGGAATAGATAACAACCAGTACAAATACTTGCAGATTCTAGATGTCAGTGTAAATTACAAACAATAATAATTTGCCCCCCCAAAATCCCACAAGAAGAAAGGATAGGTGTACAACCTCAATGTTTTTTTAAGGCACCTTCACTCTAAGCTATAATATCCGGGAGATACATGTTCAGTAACATTACACCCAGGTGTTAACAATGCATTTTTTCCCAGAAGGTTTCTTCTGGTGCTTTAGTCCTGAGACAGAAAGCTTTGCTTGTACTTTGCTTACTTATATGTGCAATCAGCATTGTCAGAACCATCATCCAAATGGGAGGTGAACTAGGTTGGAGGTTACCGTAATCAAAACAAAAGAAGTGCCAGATCTCTAATCAGAGAAGGCTCTGAGCTAGACCAAGAATAAAGCACTCTGAGTACATGATTGTCAACCCAAGCTTTAAAAAAAGACAAAAGGGTTGAAAACCTGTGTGCACCTTCTTTGGATTAAAGGTACGATCCTAACAATTCAGCACCAGGGCTCAAATACCATGAGATCACCATGAGAGAGACAGTCAGAAAGACAGCACAAGCACATTACTTTTCATTGCTTATTATAAAGATCATTGTAGAACAATTAAATACACGACAGAGTGAATGTGTTGCATACACCTGGCAGATTAATACACAAAGACTCATAAAACCAGATTTTCAAAATAGCTCAGCTACACAGTAATGCCTATTTTAGGCATCTAAACAAGTGCCTGGATTTTCAAAAGGTCTCAGGGCCAGATTTTCAAATATACCTAAATATGCAAATAGGTGCGTAGTAGGACTTTTAAAAGTATTTCAGCAGGATAGGTACCTAACTCCCGGCTGTGTCTTTGAAAAGCTCATCAAAATTCAATGGAATTTAAGCATATAACTCCCCTAGGCTTTGAAAATCTAAAATGGCTAGTTTTTCAAAAGCGCTCAGCACTCATCAGCTCCTACTGGAAATAAGGGAAACTGCTGAATATTGGGCATTTTGAAAATCAGCCATTTCACTTATGTACCTAAATGGGAGCTATGCTCTTAAAAATCTGCCTCCTGATTGGTGGCTGTTGAGCACGTTTGAAAATCTGGGCCATAATGCCTAAAAATTGAAATTTAGCAAATAAATCTATTTTCTAATATATATTCTAACATTTGAGTAAATAAATCTGTATTTTAATCTTTTTGATATTAAATCTTTGGGGCCTTTGTAAAGCTTATGTTGGGAAAGACATTTTCCCCTCAGCCAGAATAAGCTTTATCTCTCCAGACTTTAGCTCTTGCTAATTAGCTTAACTCAAGCTCTAAATAATTATCATCAGCTACCTCATATCTCTGAGAGCAAAATAATAAAAAAAAAGAGTTTAAAAGTTTCCAATGAGAAAAATGATTTGACCGAAGAGTTCATTAAATGAAAATAAAACAGATTAACTTTTTAGTCCTCCTTATGCTGCAGACACAATTCTACATACACTGGCCAAACAAATGTCACCTATTCAGTCTGCAGTGCCAGATTATAGCCAGCCTATACAATGTCTCAAATCTTGCAGAGAATGTACTATTTCACTCCTGCTCTCTAATCTGCCCAAAGCTTTTCACATACACAGTATTACATTCATGGCTTAGGCCTCAACAACTGCACCCACAAATCAATTTCAAATCTTGCATTAATCATCTTCCTGTAATCAGGAGCTATTCAGCACAAATTTACATCTCATTTCTGTTGGCCAAACAGCCACATTAGGCCTCGAAGCTTATTCAGGCTTAAATGATTATATTCCCCTAATAAACGGTGAAGTCCGCTCAGTTCACTTGCCTTGAGCTGCATTAATGACATTCAGTAGAAGCAGAGGCCTTGGAAAGTCACATTGTGTGCAGACAACACCAGGTGCCGGCACAGTGAGCCACTGTGAGACTTTTCTGATATTCCCAGACAGCGGCTGCGTATGTGTGCGTGGGCACATGCACACTTGTGTGGGTCTGTGCCTGTGTGATGTGCATGCACATGGCGGCAAACATTCAGGGCGATATTGTGCCAATAAGGGCCTGCATAGATAAGGGAAACTTGCAATGGAATCTCAGGGCATGATTCACTTCCCCCGCACTGCCTCCCACTCCCAATGTAGTCACAAGTGCAAAAATGGGCTCTGCTGTTTAATGCACTGATTTACGGGCAATAATTCACACTAGTGCACGCCGCCTTTTACATGAGTGCAGTGCATCAATCCTAGGGGTTTGCACATGCGTAGCTGCTTGGTAGAGGGTCTCTCTCGCGTGGGGCCTGGCAAAGTAAAGCTGTAGCAGTATGACTGTCAGGGCAGGCCAGCCCCACAGCAAGCCACCCAGGATCCTGGGCAGCTGAAGCTTACACTGCTAGATCACCAAGCTAGTGACCTTAAAGCTAGCTCAGGCATGTCAGCTCGAGCTGCAATTACCCCCAAGACTGCAGCACAGACATACCCTGGGTTGGGACCAGGGCAGAACCATGCCCACCTCCAGCGGGTACTAAAATGTACGCCTGTTCCTACTCCCCTTGCCAGGGCCATCGGTGTACTGGAAGCGGGCAGGGGGTGCTCGCAAACCCCTCTGTCTCCTTTTAGGGGTGCAGGTGTAAAATGACTCAGACAGTAGAGAATGACCCTTGCAATGGTACAGGGACCTTGACCTTTAGTAATCTACCAATGTCATGCAACCGTGGGCAGGAACAGAAATGTTAATCATTAGGATTAGGGTATTACCACCGTGCACCGAGAGGCCCTGCTCATGGATCAGGTGCCTGGTGCTGTACAGACACTGACAAAAGTT
Source organism: Chelonoidis abingdonii (assembly GCF_003597395.2). Lineage (NCBI taxonomy): Eukaryota > Metazoa > Chordata > Testudines > Testudinidae > Chelonoidis > Chelonoidis abingdonii. Next base: position 5,506,036 of record NC_133773.1, on the reverse strand, counting down.
CAGTCTCTTCCTATCAGTCCTGAGTGCCACAGCTTTATCACCAGAGGATGTCAGAAGAAAAGCAAGGGCTGGATTTTCTAAAGAGCTCAGCTCCCATTTAGGCAGCTAAATGAGGAGGACAGGTTTTTAAAAGGGCTCAACACCCTGCAGCTGCTATTGAGAACAATGGCAACTGTTGGGTGTGTAGCTCTTTGGAAAAGCTGCCCTCAAAACCCATCAGGCAGCTGTAATTTGTTCACACTACCTTTGAATCTGGTCCCACGTGGCTTTCTTTGATCAACTTAGTACAGGGCATTATATTTTTAATGTCTAACTCTGCACTTCCTTTCTGGATTGCCCCCCACTCATAGGTGCGACACAGGAGATTAGCACTTACCAAAGCTTGTATGTAGCTAAAGCATGAATAGTTCAGGATGGGTTTTGCATGTTCTTTCCTGTGATCCCAATAATGAAGCAATCCATCTTGATAGAACAAAGAGCAATTATTTAATTAAAAGATCCTCAGTAGTCTTATATTATTTAACTGATATAAAAGGCCTCACAGTGACTGTATATTGTCTTTCAGTAAAGAGTTGATCCACTGTACTGATTAATATCTGAAAACGAATGAGTTTGTTATGACTGCTGTTAAGTACTTATCCAACGTAGGTGATAAATTATATATGAGTATGTATTACTGTTATTCCACAATCTAGTTGCTTTTTTTCATTATTTGAAGCCTAATTCACCATTGCAGCTCACCAGTGAAATCAGTGGTGTTACACTGGTGTAAAAGAAGTAATGCAACTGTGGATCTGGCCTTAAATGCCTCTCTAAATCTGGATGTGAAGAAACTTTGGGATATTTTATTTGATGATGGACACTTTATCCACTAACCCATTAGAGTAAGCCTGTATTTATGAGATGTTTGATATCATAACAGTTATTTTTCCTTACCTGCAATTGAATACAGTTTCCTCTGCCCCCCTTTCGTCTAAAATGTTATTTAAAGAACCAACTGAACATGAGTTTTCTGTGTGATGCAGTGGCTAAAAGAACAAATGCAAATCCTTTGCTAACGTTGTTACTGGAACTCTATGTCCGGGTCAGGTGTCCACATGTTAAAAAGGACAGTGAACATTGGAAAGGGTTCCGAAAAGATCTACAGTGATGCAAGATCCGGGAAACCTGCCTTACAAGGAGATACTAAAGAATCTCAGTCTAATTAGTTAAGCAAAGAGTAGGTTAACGGGTGAATCGATCACAGTCTATAAGTACCTACATGGAGAGAAGATCTCTGATAATTAAGGATACGATTCTGTCACAGAGGTCCTGGATTCCATGACTTTCCAAGACCTCCAGGACTTCTTCTGGGGCAGCAGTCCCAAGGCCACTGGAGTAGCAGCTGGGGGTGGGTCAGCATCCTTCCAGCTGGAGGAGCAGTGATCAGCCCTTCTCGCAGGACTGGAGCAGCCATTGACAGTCACCCCTGGCGCCGCTGAAGCAGGAGCAGTGGGCCTGGAAGAGTCACCAGAGCAGTGGCTGGCTCCAGGGCCACCAAAACAATGGTCCCCATGCCACTGGCGCAGCAGCCAGGGTTGGGTCAGCCCTTGCTTCAGGAGCAGCTGCAAGCCACCAGCAGTGCTCTGACTGTCATCCCCTCCCCACAGGGTATATTTTAGTAGATATCAGGGAGAGGTTGTGGGCTTCCATGAATTTTTGTTTACTGCTCGTGACCTGTTCTGGACTTTTACTAAAAGCACCTGGGACAGAATCATAACCTTACTGATAATAGGTGGCTCTTTAATCTAGAAGACAAAGACATAACAAGATCCAGTGGCAGGAAGCTGAAGCAAAACCAATTCAAACAGGACACAAGGTGCGGATTTTTAGAGAGAGTAATTAACCATTGGAACAATTTCTCTAGGGGTGTGGTGCATTCTCTATCACTTGAAATCTTTACATGAAGATTGGATGTCTCTAACAGAGATGCTCTAACCAATTGCAAGATAATGAACTTCATGCAGAAATCACTGGGTGAAATTCTCTGGCCCCTGGTATACAGGAGGTCAGACCAGATGATATAATGGTCCCTCTTCTGGCCTTAAAAACAATAAATCTATTAACCTTATAGCCTTTTATTTATTTGATCTAAAATGGCTATGTAAAGTCCTACACATTTGTTTCTTGAAGATGGGAACATATGCATAGGGGGCTTACGTTACATGAGTCACTCCCACTCATACAGCACTGTTCTCTTAACCAATTACAGTTGTGTGTGTGTGTGTGTGTATGCTTGCTCGCTCCCCAGTATATATATAAGCATGCTCCCTGCCAAGGGCCTGTGAATTCTTGCATAGAAAAGGGCTGTTCCCTGTTTGTTGTGTACAGGAGACATGGAAATAACCCACCCACCTACAAAACAATTAGGGAAAGCCCTGACATACTAACCTTTTCCCTACACCTCCAGCTGGTATGATCATCACAGGGAGGGATGATTATGATCGTTATGTGTTTGTTACCTTTAAATCAATACATGCCTGCTGCTGCCAATTTCTGAGAATTTTAACTTCATTCATTTTTGTATTTCAATTTCTTTTAGCACCCCTCTCGTCTTCCTCCCCCTAATCTTGTCAGAGTGGTGTCCAAAGTAGTTTATTAAAGACGCAAGTTTTTATTACAATACACTCCTATTTTCAGTGGCATTTGAGTCACACTGACACTTCTCTCCACCAGGCCACTCTCCTGCTGGGCTAACAAAATAATGATGGGGAAGAATGTTAGGACTAATTTACACTTAAAATTTGGATTGACCTAGTGATGTCACTCAGCAGTGTGGACACTTCACACTGCCACAGAGTGGTAGTTAAGTTACTTTAACCCCTGGTGTAGATGCGGAAAGGTCAACAGAAGAATGCTTCTGCTTGGAGAGGTGGATTAACTGCAGTGACAGAAAAGCCCCTTTCATCACCAAAGGAAGTGTCTACTCAATGATACTACTGCACTGTATCTGTGCCACTGTAGCACCCATAGTGTCAATGTTGACTAAGATATAACAGAAACCTCTATTTTCCTCTCTAATAACAAGCCATCAGTAGGTGCCTCTACCATGCTCCAGAGGCTAACATACTGGATGAGAAATATCAGGGGGATGTGGTAACTCCAGGGATGAAATAGGTCAAAGATTCTTTTCCACTTGGATCGACACTGGGTCGGTGACTAGGGCAGGAGCGTGGAGGTGTGTGTTTAAGAGAAAGAACTGCAGGAGCTTGGTGTCGGTGTTTTTCAGAGTGCGGAGGAGTTCAGACAGCAGAAAAAAGGGATGATGGGTCTAGGGGAAAGAAGAAGAATCTGGCTGGGTTAAGCAGTGAAGGAAGACTTCTCAGGGCCTGTCTGAACCTTTGGCAGTTAAGAGCCCTGCCACTATGTGTTGCATTCCCAGGAGATCTCACAAACTAGTCTGGATCCGTGGGTTGGATCCAAGAAGCACATAGGTTTGGCAGGCAAATGGTGCTGATGATTCACTAGAAAGAATTTGTCCTCGTGAACCAATATTAAACCAATTCCCCCGAATGGCAACAAAGCACCATGCTGCAGGATGTGCCATCTTCCAGAGAAGACGTGATACCTTGCTCCTGACCACATATGGTCATTGAGAACTCCCTAGTACTGGCCACAAGACTCAGAAAAGAAGGGGTGTTAACCTCTGGCAGAGCACCAGCTCAGTTAATCACTCCACCTACTTCATTTCCAGCTGGAGTTCCATTTGGACTCTTCATTTCCTCTTCTATACTGGCTTGACGTTGTGTTGGGATCCACCAGCACGCCTCACCCACCAAGAATCCCAATGCAATTTTGTAACTCTACATGGAGAAGGGGTCCCAATGCAGAATCTAAGCCATCTTGTGTGGCTCTGTGCTGTCAAACAGTTGCATCATCTCAACACCAATGTGGCAGCATTTCATTGGTGGATAGGGCAACCCCTACCTTTAGACTGTATCTTAGATTAAGATTTTAAAATCTGCAGGAGTCTGTTGTAGGAAAGGCACTACCACATACAAATGACACTCACTTACTAGACCAAATTCTTTTCTGATTCACTCCAGAAATGAATAGATGGGTTGCCAATTTGCTGAATACACATGAAGTCAGAAGTTGGGTTTATTATTATTAAGCAGCATATTTACCCCTAGGAAATCAATCTTTGATGTCTGTTCAAACTTCATATCTTTTCACCAAATTGATCCCAATAAAATGCTGAAATGTTTACTTTGTTATCAAAGGAGGTGTATAAACATACTGAGGGAAATTTAAATATAAAATAAATGCCATTCTGGTCAAAAGAACTAATTAACATAGGCAATACCAGCACTGTCAATTAAACAAGATACCATAATCGGTATTCTTCTTACTGAAATACATATCCAGTGAACATTTAGATTAGAGGACTAAAGAAATGGTATTCAGATGTTGAAAAGTTGCCTCCATAGCGTTTAATACATAAAGCTTTCTAATAATGTGTGCTCTCATCCATAAATTATTGAACACAAAGGGAACTTCAAGTGCTAAGCTGTGGAAGAAATTTCATACTAAATAAAACAATAAACTGCTCAGGAGAAAGCCACACAAAGAAAACCCTGTTGTTGCATCTGTTTAGTTTTCCCCCCTCAAATTGCCTGTTTATCATATCAGACATTTTAAAGCTGTCACTTAACATTGTGCAGCATGTCTCTGTGTGAACGTATATACATCTATAGGTACTTTTTGCACCATTTTAAGTAGTCAGTAATTAATCTATTGATTTATTCCAACAGTAGTTATCTCATCGCTAATTCATTTCTGCAGTAATTATGTTCCCAGATCTATTCCCAAGCTGTCTATCTGCATTGCCTAGGTGGATGATATGATACAGATGGTACATTGAACACAGTCACACCAACGTCACAATTTGACATTTGTACTCATTTGAGCCACCTGCATTGTCCACTCCTGTTGGTTGTATTCAGCTGTACACAAGCCCCATGAGTCCAAATCTTCAAACCCTTCCTCAGCAGCTTCCTCACTTAGGACCTGATCCAAAGCCCACTGAAGTCAATGGGAGTCTTTCCACTGACTTCAATGAGTTTTGGATCAGGCTTTTAGGTCTCAACTCTGCAAAGGGCCCTGCATGGACGAACACGGACACCTGCACAGAGTTCCACAGACACAGATGGGACTCCATGAGGGCATAACTGTTTGCTCATAAAAATCCTTTGCAGGATCAGGCCCTAAACAGTCCCATAAGTCAAGGGTACTACATATCTGGGCAATGATTACTTTTTGGATAAGGAGTTGTGTGACTGGACTCTTATGCTCTATGTTATAATCACACAGCTTTCCAGGAAGGCTATGCTATACTCTTTTGCCTTATTTCTATTCTGTGTATGCAGACATACTCAAAGGTGATTTTCTTATATCTGTATGATAATGAGGAGAGAGAAGGGATACCTTTATGGATCCTCCTAGGCAGGAAGTGAGCAGTGGGTCCCTTTGGGAAACTTGGAGTCTCCCCTTCTCAGTGGTATGAAGATCCCATTTCTGACCCCAAACGTGTCATGACATATAGAAGCTACTCCTGGAGAAATTCTGTGCCAAAAATCCCAAATTCTGCACCAAAAAAATTCCCAAATTCTGCAAAATTCTGCAGATTTTATTTTTCAAACTAATGCAATATAATCACACTAGTTTCACTTATTTTGGTAATTTCTTTAAACTATCAGACAGAGAAAAAAAGTCACAATAACTGTTCAGCATTTCCTAAACACATGAAAGTTAAGTTACAAATACTTGGTAACCAATACCCTGCATTCCAGTTATAACCCTGGATTTTCATTTAAATTACATTACTTTTACTTTGGTGTTTGGCGTTCTACAAGGTAGAATGTTGCTTTAAATTGCTCAGATTTTCACCCATGAAAGTCATACAATTTTGCTAATCATTGTCCTGTATTTTTTTTTAAATGGATAAGTAAAATAGTCCCTAAGAAAAACAGTGAGAAATCTCACAGACACTCCCAGCTGAGGATTCCCTTACTGTCATTTACAATAAGGCTCCTTTACACCACTCTGGCAAGGTAAAGGAGCCTGAATTGACTAAGAATGGGAACAATTAATCAACAATGGGAACATTAGCAGCCTGCTTAGCTGTTACATTTCCGCTCTGCCTCAGGGACAGAGCCTGCTTCACACAGCCCTATGCCTCCAAGCCCGGGATGCGGCAACAGGGAGGAGAGGGACAGTCTTTCTCACGCCTTCATAGGTAGGCACACACCCAGCCCCACTCCCTTAATGCCTCTCAAGGGATGCAGGCATGCTCAGCCTCCCTGCTCCCCCCAGCGGTGATCTGCTCTTTGCTGGCAACTGCTAGAGAAGGGGCGTGTGTTCCCCACAGATTTCTTTGCTCCCCCATTTTTCTGCAGAGGAGCCAAGAAATCTGCAGATGGTAATGAATTCTGCATCCCCGTGGCAGTGCAGAATTCTCCCAGGAGTAAAAAGCATCATGTCTGTAACAGCTTTACAGACATGATGCTTTTATATCTATTAAAGCAGTTGCTGGCCCAGGATTGAACATTGCCATTCCTGGGCTTTTGGAAGATGTGAGCATCAAGGAAGGGCCCTTCAGGATACTTTTCCATTTTCCTCCATTTTTTGCCCCTCTCACCCCATCAGGGTGCTCCGTTCTCCCAGCTAAGGAGGGCAGTGGCTGTCTCTGGAGAGTACAGCACTGTGCTTGGACTAAGAGAGTTGGGCGAGGTGCTCCTCGCAGGACAGAAGGATTCCAGTCCTTGCTGCACCATTTGGGATATCTGTGCCTCTCTGTTTGACCATTCTGTACATAGGGTGGACCAGCTTTTCCGAACTGTGAATAGTTTCCTCTCCTAGCTACTCTTCTCCTTCACCCTTCTCCTCATGAGCAATGTCAGGGTACGCCAACACTGAAAAAACATGGCAGCAAATGACAGAACCCAGGTCACCTGCTCACACTGTGGTCTAGCAGTGTAAGACATTCCCATGCAGGCTGGCGCCCAGACTCTGAGGCCACCCGCCTGGCTGGGTTTCAGAGCCCAGGGTCCAGCCTGAGGAGGAGGAACGTGTACACTGCTAATTTTAGCCCCATAGCATGAGTCCCAGGAACTCAAGTCAGTTGATCCAGGCTCTGAGACTCACCGCCATGGTTTTTTTTAAACAATGTAGACATATCCTCAGTTGTCTTCTCTCCTCCACACTCAGCAATAGGCCCATGATGTTGTTTCTCTTCCCGTACATGCCCAAGTAGCAACTGGCCCTATCTTCTTCCAAAACAGCAATGTGCACCTGTCTTGCCAATGCATTCATGTTGAGGCAAGAAGGTAATAAATTACCCTAAGCCTCCTAGCTGGTTTCCATTGCAATGGGAACGTTCTGCTCCCTTTTCCTCGTCCTCTGCTCCCCTTTCGTGTCTCTAAAATTATTTAAAGAACGAAATCAACAGGAGCCTGTAGAATGATTAGGCGGCTAAGAGAGCAAATGCAATCCTCTGCAAAGGCCACTGGAACACTGCGTCCAGTTGAGTGTCCATATTTCAACTAGGATATTGAAAATGGAAAAGGGTTCAGAAAAGAGCTGCAATGATTCAAGACTTGGAAAATATGACTGGCCATGAGACTAAAGAAGAGAAGGTTCTGGGGTAGCCTCTTTCCGTCTATAAGTACCTATGTGGGGAGGAGAATGCTGACAGTGGTGGGCTCTTTCATCTAGCAGAAAAAAGGCATAATAAGAACCAGTGACTGGAAGCTGAAGCTAGACATATTCAGACTAGAAGCAAGGTGCAAACTTCTTCCAGTGGAGGGTCATTAAACACTGGAATCCCTAGGGATGTGAGGGATTCCCCATTATCTGAAATCTTTAAACCAAAATGGGATGACTTTCCAATGGTAGTGATCCTAACTTCCTTTGTAAAGCACTTTGAGATCTACTGATGAAAAGCACTACCCCAGTGTTACTATTATATCTAAATGACAAGCTCTAGCTCAAACTGAAGTGACTGGTTCTATCCTAGAGCCACTCAGTGTGTTGTGTGGGAGAATAGATCAAATAATTATAAGAATGCCTTCCGGACTTAAAACCTACAAATCTACGAAAGCAGCAAACTTCAACCCGGTCCTTACCTTGAAATGGAAATAAAAATCATACACATGCTCTTGATTAACAAACTATTATTTTTATTTTATTTTATTTTACTGATTTAGCCAAGTAGGAACATGGAATTATAATTCAGAGAGGAACAGCAAGTCAAGAACGTTGATTTTTAATTAACAATGATTTTTAATTAACAATTTTAAACAGTGTGGGGTTGCTGAGTTTCTTTTTTTTATTATTATTTTGATTACACTTTTCTTGATTTCGTTCGTAATGAAGGGGGAAAAAAAACACAATTAGAGCAACAGAATAGTTAGGTGCTTAGAAATGTAACGATGTATGCCTGGCAGAGAAGGACTGGGCTACAGTGAAAGGAAATGTGTCAGCAGTGACTGACTCAGACTCCTTTCTCTATTAGTAGGAATGTTGATTTCTGGTTTTGAAGAACAGATAAAACAAAGCACAAGAAAGTAATTTCCAAAGACTAAAAATAGAACTCACAGGAAAAGTTGTAGGGAGGACAATCTTGTGTTTATGGGACTGAAACCAGGTCTCAGAAGATTACAGTTTAATTCCTGGCTTTGCCACAGATTCCCTGTGTGATCTCTGTAAGTCACTTCCCCTGGCTGTGTCTTAGTTTCAGATCTACAAAATAGGTGTAATCACACTCGCTTCCTTTTCCTGTCTTGTCTATTTACGCTGTTCGCTTGTTGGGGCACAGGCTGTCTGATATTCTGTCTGTACTGGGCCTGAAATGCGGGATACTGATCACTACTCAACTCTCACGGGTTCTCCAGAAAATAAAAACAACAGCTCACTCGCCAATAGCAGCCTAGCGTAAGGGTGTGGTAGCAGTGCAGTTTTATAACAACATGTAAATGGAAAGTGTCTTACAATTTATTCTGGGTCTACTCTTTAAGACAAAAGGAGGGTGTGGCGTAGGGCTATCGTTCTCACTGCTCTCTAGATAAAGAAAATACACAATACGATACAGAGAGTTCTACGCTGGCAAAACTAAGGCCAGCAAATTAGATTTTTTTATTTTTTAAGCTAGACATTTTCAGTAGAGTCCAAAAAGTGTGGCCAATTCTCATGGTAATGCTGCAGGTTTCTTCTCTTAAGAAAAGTCTGTTTTTCTGTAACGTGCGTGTTCCAGGTTTTCTGGACCCAGTTATTGTTTCCTGCTGGGGTACAGAGTTCCAGCCAGCTGTTGGAACTGGTCTAGCTGACAGTAAAACAGGGTGAATGCTGAGGTCGTGCAAAAAGTATTTTGCTCCATCAATTGAACATTAGCTTGGGCCATTTATACTTGTCAGATGCTGGAGAACCTGGTCTCTCTTCAGTACTCTGGACAGTGCTGGCCTTTCACCACCTTTATATATTCAGCATCATAAACAAATTCGTTAAGGACAGCAAACCTTCTCTGGGTTAAAACATATACTCTGAGCTGGGGTCTTAGCAGCCTCTAAAAATAACTGAAAATGTCACATCGACACAAGTAAATATGAGCATTCCCAGGAGAATAGGACATCATTCCCTGTGTTCTGAGTAAATGAAACATTCTTAAATAAATGTATATGTATGGCAGGTGGGAACTTTGATTTATATTTGTCCCAAGGTGGCTGAAACACCAGGAACTGTTACTGGTTGATTGTCACATGGCCTTGTAAGCTAGGAGCTGTGAGCTTTCCATCCTACCAAATGGATTAAGTTGCTCAAATCTCATTAAAGTTAACAGGAATTACACATCTAAATCCCCTGTTGTATGCAGTGTTGTAACTGTGTCGCTCTCAGGATAGGTATTTAGCTATGATTCTCTGAGTACGTTTCCCAGACAGGAAGAAGAGCTCTGTGTAAGGGAGCATGTCTCTCTGACCAACAGATATTCCCTCACCCACCTTGTCTCATCCATATCCCCATGGCAACTCTGATCATCCCATTCTGGATGTTTATGAAGAGCACTCAAACCCCTATTATCACCCAGCCTGGGCTGAACCTTACAGGGGAATAACTCTTCTCACACTGCTTTGGCTCTCCGGTTTCTGTTCTTACATGGGACTAGGAAGTCCAGAGTTATGCAACAGTGAAAAATACAAGGAGGCCATGGGCATGGGGATTACTCAAGTATTTCCAAGACTGAAAAGGTTTAGTTTGGGATCAGACGGAGTCCGGAGAGAAGGGGGTTGGTCTTGATTTATCTGGAGTGGTTTGCCTATCCCGAATTATACATCCTCTCTCCACCCCCACCCCCTTTCATGAAAGCATTGATCTGTCCGCAGTCACGTATCCTAGCACATTAGTATTATGTACGGAAAATTGCAAGTCGTTTTTTTTTTTAAATCACCTGACAATACATTTATTTTGATGGGCACCAGTGACTAATTATGCTCCCTTATACTTTCCTTAAAAATCATTTGTATTGATTTTCCTGCTGCTGGGATTGAAATCATCAGGGCTTTGCCTGATTATTATCTTAACCATAATCCATATTTTTAAAGATGTAAAATAAACTCCAGAATTAGTGGAGAGACAAAAAGCAGATATGCCACCATTAAGGTTAATTGCACAAGCCCATTCAGTTATTCAATCTGGCATCAGAATAAAGGAAACCGTAAACCAGGAGATGGTTTGGTAATGAAGTGACTTTATCTCACAGGATTATACCTGTGGCTATGGCTTTAATTGTACAATCGAGAAGGATTTGTGACATAAACTGACTAATCTTGCATTATTGTAATGATTTGTAATCATAGCACTGGCTATGATTTACTGGCTTATTATATATTTGCATGTTATAATCAGCAAGAATAGGCAGTGCATGCCCTACAATTCATAACAACACTTAAAATTATACATCTTGCAAAGAGCTTTGACAGTTGGCCAACCATAAACAGCTTGGAGGTCTGGGAAACCTGAAAAATCTGAAGTGTGCATCGTTTCAGCTCCTCGAGAAAATAAAGCTAATGAAATTAAACCGAACAACAATGTGTATTTGAAAAAAAAACATCCAGGACTGAATTTTTGCTGTGATTAAGTGAGGACTAATAATTCCATATGGGAGCAAACAGACCAAGTGCCATGTCTCTGGGGACCATTCTGCTAGCCCTCTGGCAAGGTAGCAAGTTACCGAACTGATGGCCCCACTTCCAGAATGATCTTGAGATGTTCACACATCACGCTAGCAGCAGCCAGGAGAGTCCCGGATGTAAGAGTCAGGGCACATCTCCACTGAAGCTGGAAATGTAATTTCGAGTTCAAGAAGACATACTCAGGCTAGCTCTGATTGAGAAAGCATGGCAAAAACAGCATCCTAGCTGCAGGTCACAAACAACTAACTACCCCAAGCACGTACCTCTGGTCTTACAACGCAGTGGCTATTTTTACCATGCTAGCTTGATCGGAACTCTTGCAGGTATGTCTCCTCAAGCTGGAAATTATACCTGCAGCAGCAGTATAGACACGTTAGTGTCATGTAATTAGCGCCCCAAACAGCTGTGTGCAGGCACACGCCACAAGGGGCCTCAGAAAAGGAGAGAGAACTGGGCCCATCGTGGGAGGAAGCTGCCATCACAGAATGAAGCGTCGGCTGACAGCCTGAGGATGAGGCACAGACTGAACAAAAATTCAGTTCCATCTGCAAGAGAACAAAGACTCCAGACCCCTCTATCACCCCACTTAACAGTCAGTCAACAGGGGGTAAGGCTTAGGGATTTCACTATCTTTATGGCCTGACCCTGCAGATGCACACACGAGTAACTGTATCCAAGTGAGCAGTCCCTCTGAGTTCATTTGGGCTACTCGCCTGAGTAATGCTACCAACATGCTCAAGAATTTGAAGGATTGGACCCTTAAATAGTGATAAATTATATTATGGCAAGTCAGGTGACATGATGGTATTTCCCCCCACACACACACACATTCTGGGCTACCATTCTTCCTCACTTTTAGGGCTTGATCGAAAGGCCGAGGCAGAATGGCCGTTTATTCATGCAATGAGAGCAAGCTTGAGCCCTTAGGTAGCAGTTGCCCTCCCTGGATGGCAGGAGTGGCTGCTACAAGCATACAAATTCATGTGTCAATATAGACCAGCTATGAACTTTACCCACATTGAAAAAAGATTGTTCTCTCATGTCTCTAGCTCTCATTCACCTCTGAATCTAACCTTGAGCTCAGCCACAGGGGACACATTCACTTAACTGTATTTTGTATTTTAAATAAAAATAGAAGAGTAATTTCAAGCTTAATTATACATAGGGAAGTCTGTACATTCTCTTCCAGCAAATGCTAATAACTCTTCCAGGTCTGCAGCAGTAGGTTTTTTTTTTTGTTTTTTTTAAAAGCACACTGTTACCTGACAGGGCACAGCAAGCTGCAGCAGCGACCTGAGCCCCGTGGCGCTCTTTAATTCTTTTATACTCACCATACAGTTCATGGGAGGCTTACAATAAATCCCAGGGGCATCTCAGCATGTGATGTCACAGCAGTACAAGCAGAGATGATTGACAGAAGTGGTGATTGACAGATACCTCTCTGTGCAAATTTGGTTCCATTTAAATACTAGTTAGTAATCCTACCTCTAACTGTTGTCCTATTGACTGATATGGAGAACCAAATTTGCACAGAGAGGTATTACGTTGATGGTCAGAATCAACCCTAAGCTCTGTGTGCTGTAGAATATAGGCAAAAGAATCACAGTGGACACCAAAGGGTGGGTATTTGTTATACCCTTGTGTAACTTGTACTTAATGTCAGACTGTTTCTATACTTTACAGAAATAAGCAACAATAACGTTGTACCGTTATTATCATAAGCATTTCTCTCAAATCTGGACCTTAGTGTCCCAAAATCTGGTGCTTAGCATGAACCTCCAAGCTTAATTACCAGCTTGGTCTTATCTCGCTGCCACCATCCAAATTTCCAGGGTTTTGGCCCCCTCTGGTCTCCCAAACCTTCCCTGGAGAGACCCAAGACCCAGAAAGCTCTGAGTCTTACGGCAAGGGAAACTCCACTTCCCTTCCCCCTCCCTCTTCCACCAGACTTTCCTCTCTGGGCTAACTTGAGAGTATTGATGCAATCTCTTTACATCACAAGAAGCCTTCCCTCTCTTCCACAAAGACAAACCTCAAACACAAGGAAACAGAGATGATTTTATCTCTCTTTCCCCTCCCCCAGTTCCCTGTGCTGCCGAGCTTATCCTGAGAGAAAAACTCAACAGACTTAAAAAGAAAACTATATAAAAAAAAAGAAAGAAAAGACATCAAAATTTAATCTGTATCAAGATGACAATAATACGGATCAATTGCTTAAGAAAAAAATGAATAACAGTATGATTCAAAAAGATATCCAATTTGAAACATTCCAGCAAGTTACAACATGTAAATACACCCAAAACAACATAAAAGCTATATTGTTTTTCTACCTGTACTTACAAGTGGAACAGAAGATAAGATGATAGAAGAACTTCTCATAGCTGAGAGAAAAAACAAAAGACTCAGAGTCCAAAAATTCCCGCCCTGACTTTGAAAAAACCAGTTTCCTGATTGGTCCTCTGGTCAGGTGTTTGGTTCCCTTTGTTAACCCTTTACAGGTAAAAGAAACATTAATCCTTAGCTATCTATTTATGACAGTTATAACATTTTGTCCCAGTAGAAGATGGAGACCATACACTAGATAATAGAGCTGGACCATTGTTTTTTCAATCAAAAATGAGGGCTTTGTTGCAAACAATTTTTTTTTTTGGAGGGAAAGAAGTGTTTTCAACTAAGCCATTTGAGTTTTCATTGAAAGAAACCCCCAAATCAACAGATTTTTGGATTTCAGCATTTGAAACAAAAACCTTCATTTTTCCGGGGGGAAAAGCCCACCTGTTTTTCACAAGGGGAGTGGGGATTTCCAGACTAGTCAGGGTGAGTAAGAAAAAAGAATTTGTGGGGGATAAAAATATATATATATATATATATATATAAATTGGAGTTGTTTTGATTTCATTATTTGAAATTATAATAAGTTTATAATAAGTTTTTCTTTTTTTAAAAATAAACCCTTTATGGTTGTTCTTATTAAATTCCAGTTATCATCCAATGCATCTTGATGCAAATAAGCAAAAAGTTATCTAGTAAATATTCTGACTACTTTCTAACATAATAAAATGTAGAATCAATAAGAAAATGAAACTTAAGCTATATAATTGCTTAAATAAATGTATATAGTTACAGTATACACTCCTAGGTAGCAGAAATATGTACCAAATCTAGTCTAAAGGTTCTATTTAGTTGCAAATCAACATGTTTTAATGGTTATATCAACCAATGAGACTCCATCTCTCTTTAGGAAATAACTGAAGTACAAATAGAAAAGTTGATTAAAATAAATGATTTAAATCAAGGCTTTCCACTTGGTTATTAAAATCATTACTTAAATTGCAGATTTAAATCAATCCACCCTGTGACCAGCTCTGCTAAGCAATATCAAGCTGAAGCAGAAAGTTTATTAGAGGCGCTTAACGACAGGGATATCCTCTGCTTGATCAGTCAGATAGCTGGAGTTTGCAGTTATTCAAAGACAGTCAACTGAAAACCCCTCTCTCTCCAAGGGCTCTCTCCTCTTACACGTGGGGAGGGGGCGAGGGAGAGTTCAGAAACACTAAGCATTGAACTAACTCCACTCCCACTGACTTGAAGAGGAACAGGTTTAGGCTAATGATCACAGCTCCAGAAAATCCCACTTCCCACAGTTTCTATTCTTGCACCTTTTTTCCAAAAGTTTATAATATTCCAGAACTTTCACCTTCCAGACTGAACTTTACAGGGTTTGTCCCTGTCTGCAGTTGTCAAGGTTTAAAATTTGAGCAAAAAAAATAGTCCAGTTGTTTTTTGGTCTTGAGCCAAAGCTCGGTGAAGTCAGTGGAAGGACTCCAATTGACTTCAATCGGCTTTGGATCAGAGCTTTTCAGAGCTAGTCAGCAAAAAAAAATAATAAATAAATAAATTTAAAAAAAAATCCACCAATTGCCTCCATTATAAAAAAACAAAAAGTTACTGCAATCTTGAATTAATTGTTAGCCACAATGCAGGTATCTAGAGTAAAAACACATGCAAGCTAATGGAACAAGACCAGAACTACGTGTTGCTTAGCCACACAAATGGCTTATGTGGTTAAGTGATATACACTTTAGGTGGAATGCCCGGTATATGAAGAGATGGGTACATGCTTTAAACTAGGCAACACAAACTATAAACTCTAATTCAGGTTTTAAAGACCTGCATTTTCTAATGCGTGTGCTGTAACTGTGGTGTTTAATCCAGGAAGATTTAATGTTATTCAGGATCGCATTAACTATATATAGTGTTAGAATGTCATTACTAAAAAACATTAGATTCAAAAATGCATGAAGTTGTGCATGAGACAAAGAGAACACAACGCTTTTCGAAGATAAAGTCATTCGAAGCGCTTTGATTCCCGAATTTTAATTCCTGGATGCTGGAGAAAAACGAATGTGTTTCAGCATGATATGAGATTGTTTATTCAACGTGCCCATACAGAGGAACCTAATTCTGACAACTACATTTACTGAGATGCATCAAGTTCTTCTATGATATTGGCTCAAGAAATTAACATAGGGATAGTAACAAAAAAGATTTGTTTTCACATTACTATTAATAGTTATTTATTTTATAGCACCTGAGAGTATGCTCAGCACATCACACGCAGTTAACAAGTTATGATCCTTTCCCAAATCTACAAGGACTCACACATCTGCTTAACTTTACGCACTATAACAGTCCCATTGAACTCAGTTATTCTCTGACATGATCCAATGTGCACCGAAAACATGGAAACCTTTCCAGTTACTTCAATGGGTGTGGATCAGGCCCCCAGTGCACGTCCATAAGTCTTGGCAAGATCAAGGCCCTAAGGAATCACCCTACAAGCTGTTCTGCTTGGGTGACGGCCCATTGCTTTCAATGACGCCGCACAGCTTCAGAGGTCCACGAGCATGGGGAAGGATCGGGGCCTAATTTCAGGCAGCATGCAATTAGCGGCGATAACCAGATGGAAAGAAGGGGTTAGAGAGGAAGGTCATCAATAACATTATAAGGTTACATAGTGAGGAGTGCTCTGTAGCATGATGTAGAAACAATTATTTTTAAATAATGGCAAATAGACATGTATTTAATTTCTGAGGTTGCTAATTTCTTGTAAGCATCACAGAAGAAATGGGTCTTGAGAAGGGATTTTTAATGAGGAGAAAATGGCTTTTTGAACAAGCTCAGAATAAATAAGCTTGGCGGGTAGGGGGGATCTCACACAAGGCAGGTGTATTTAGGTGGGGCCAAGATTCAGCCTGGGGCTATAACCACACACTGATTCTGATCTCACACACACCTCTTCAGCTGTAGACGTCGCAGTTACTCTGACATGCACTAGTATATCATAGAATCGTAGGACTGGAAGGGATGTCGAGAGGTCATCTAGTCTAGTCCCCTGTACTCATGGCAGGACTAAGTATTATCTAGACCATCCCTGCCAGGTGTTTGTCTAACCTGCTCTTAAAAATCTCCAGTGATGGAGATACCACCACCTCCCTAGACAATTGATTCAAGTGCTTAACTATCCTGACAGGAAGTTTTTCCTAAAGTCCATCCTAAACATCCCTTGCTGCAATTTAAGCCCATTGCTTCTTGTCCTATCCTCAGAGGTTAAAAGGAACAATTTTTCTCCCTCCTCTTTGTAACAACCTTTTCTGTACACCTCTACCCCAGTATAACATGACCCGATATAACACAAATTCGGATATAACACAGTAAAGTAGCACTCTGGGGGGCAGGGCTGTGCGCTCTGGTGGATCAGCACGTCAGCATGTCTGGCTCTGACATTCTGCTCTGAGCAGCATGTTAAGGGTGGGAAGCAGGCGAGAGGTGGGTGGGCAAGCGGAGTGAGGAGGCGAATGGGGAGGTGAGCATCAGGCAGAAGGAGGGTGAGGAGGCAGGCGGACAGGAAGACGGCAAGCAGGAGAGCGGTGGGATGCAGGGAGGTGCACTGGACAGATGGTGAGGAGACTAGTAGGGAGGCGAGCGGCAGGCAGGCGGGTGGGTAGGTGAGGTGAGGTGAGGTGGTGAGTGGTGGTCCGGCAGGCAGGAGCACTGGGCAGATGGTGAGAAGACTACCGGGGCTGAGAGGTTGGATAAGGGGCAGAGGGATCAGGGGACCTGGAACCTTCCCTACTCAATATAACGTGGTTTCATCTATAACGCGGTAAGAATTTTTGGCTCCCAAGGACTGTGTAATATCAGGGTAGAGGTGTATTTGAATACATGGCCCCTCAGTTTTCTCTTCTCCAGATGAAACAAATCTAATTTTTTCAATCTTCCTTCATAGGTCATATTTGCTAGACCTTTAATCATATTTGTTGCTCTTCTCTGGACTTTCTCCAGTTTGTTCACATCTTTCCTGAAATGTGGTGGCCAGAATTGGACACACTATTCCAGCTAAAGCCGTATCAGTGCAGAGTAGAACAGAAGAATTACGCAAGAAGTACTAATGGAGGACTGTGGAAAGGGATCTTGTAACGCTGTTGCAAAAAAGCAAACGCTTCTGCTAATACATCCCAGAATGATGTTTGCTTTTTTGCAACAGTGTTACAAGATCCCTTTCCACAGTACTCCTTTCTAGGCAGCCATTTCCCATTTGGTATGTGCACAACTGATTGTTTCTTCCTATGTGGAGCACTTTGCATTTGTCCTTATTAAATGTCATCCTATTTACTTCAGCCCATTTCTCCAGTTTGTCCAGATCATTTTGAATTTTAATCCTATTCTCCAAAGCATTTGAAATCCTTCTCTGCTCAGAATCATCAGCAAACTTTATAAGTGTACTCTCTAAGCCATTATCTAAATCACTGATGAATATATTGAACAGAACCAGACCCAGAACTGATCCCTGCTGGATCCCACTTGATATGCCCTTCCAGCTTGACTGCGAACCACTAATAACTACTCTCTAGGAACAGGTTTCCATCCAATCATGCACCCATCTTATAGTAGCTCCATCTAGGTTGTATTTCCCTAGTTTGTTTATGAGATGGTCATGTGAGACAGTATCAAAAGTCTTACTAAACATTAGTAAGTTTACTAATGGTCAACGTGGTCAAGATATACCACATCTACCACTTCCCCCCATCCACAAGGCTTGTTACCTTGCCAAAGAATGTGATAAGGTTCGTTTGATATGAAGGCCTGTGGGACAAACGCAGGTGTGTAAGCTGACGCAACGTCATTGACTTTAACAGAGTTGTGCCCACTTACGTTAGGCCTAATTTTAACAAATGGGAAATGATGGTATATTTATGTATATAATTTGTTATTTGTCCAAATTCAGACCTAGTGTAAGGGGGCACAACTCTGTTAAAGTCAACGATGTTACTTCAGCTTAGACACCAGTGGCTACATCTCACCCTCAGGTATACAACTGTATGTCAGAGTAACTCTACTCAAGTCTACAGTTAGAGATATGTAAGTGAGATCAGAGTCAGTGTGTAAGATATATATAAAGCTACTATCATTTGTTTGTATATAAGATAGATAGATAGACGGACAGACAGACAGACCCCCCCCACACACACACAATGGGCACAGCAGTTTATTTAAATAATCACAATGGTGTCGCATAACAAACAAGTGATTAATGTTTGTCATCATTACCATGCAATACAAGATTGCAAACTTTGTTGCAAAAAGATAGCACTGGGCCTATGTAGACCAAGCACATTGGTCCTTAAAAAAGGTGATGCCAAAAAGAAAATGATGCTACCATGGGACCATGGCCATTAGGCAAGAGAATGGGACGACAGACATTGGCTATATGATCTCTTCCATCGCTAAGGCACCAGGACTCAATGCTGTAAACACTTATATACGAGTCTAACTTACCACATATATGCAGGCCAGCAGACGTCAAGGGAACCAATCGTGTGTAAAGTTAAGCGAGTAAGTATGTAAAAGATCAGGGCTATCGTTCCCAAAGGATAAAACATGTAATCTTGTGAAAATGGTAGGTCGTATTTTGCCCCATTGCACTTGACATCATTCCTTAAAATATTCCTTTTAAAATTATTAAAATGTTGCTTCAGATTGCCTCAATTTTCCTCCAAAGATATGTGCAACTTATCATATTTATTCCCCTTGTAGCATAATTCTTTTTGCATTCCTAGCCAAATTAAGGGCAGAGAAGTGCTAATGTGTATTTTTAGTATTATTTTCATCTTTACTAGACTCCCCACTGCTAGCATGAATTCTAGCCTCACCCTTTTAGTGTCTCTCTCTGTTCTGCCTTCAGCATTGTTCACAACTTAACAGCCGCATTCACTGGAAACAACACAGGTTTCCAACTGTGGTGCCCTAAATATGCCAGTTACAATCAAAGCTACATGACATGGCTCAATGGTGCCAAATTCCTCCTCCTTCTTCCATCTCTTCTTTTTTTGAAAATTATTATTATTTCTACCCTAAAATCAGTCAACAGTGCAGGGATTTCAATGCAAAATCTCAGGCTCCACTCAGAACGAGAAAGAGCAACTCTAATATATTCATGAACCATGCTGACTAATCTAACCCTTAGTTATTTTTAACTTCAAAAGACATACACATAAGGCAAGCTCTCTCAGAAGAACGAACCAGAAATGCTGCTCATCAAAAACCAAGCACTCCTCCCTACCCAGACAACAGACATCTGCAAGGTCAACTCTGCTGAATCTCCCCACTGACATATGTGTTTTCCCTGGTTTGCTTTCATCGGCAGGGGCAACTGTTTTCTCTCTTTCAGAACAAATGTAATTAATTAGTCAACTCTTTAGTATCTACTGCAATGAATAAACAATTATGAGCAAACTCAGTATCCTCAACATCTCCACGAGACAAAGTTCCTTAGTGCATGTTTGTTTTCCTCTCTCAGCTTAAAAAAACCCAGAACATGTAGCTGTGCAGTGAGCCCCAGCAAACAACTGAGTCTCAAAGGACCATCGAGGGTTTCCTGCTGTATGCTGCAGGAAGTTCAGAGAAATCAACAGGGAACAAAAAAGACTGGTTATACAAAAGTACAGCAGGTGCGTCATGTTCTAATTTGGAAAAAAAAAAAAAAGTCCTAAGAGGTGTTTGCAAGGAAGTTTAAAAAAAACCCACAAGAGGGAAAGTTCTAAAAACACTAACCCAACTGATTGTTACTACAGAGAAACAAAAATATCAGACATAATTGCTAAACAAATAGAGCCAGCTAAACCCCAGTGTTTACTTTAAAAGGCAATTGTTGCAATTAGCCGCATGTAATTACAAGCACGCGCATTTCTATACGGCCAAATCAAACAAGATATAAAGCATGTGTCTGCAGGAGTTCTGGGTAGGGTGTACCCAGACCTAAGAGCCTTGCAGGGTGTCTTACCCTGATTCTGCCCCTCTCTGGATCCTGTCTGGATCTGGTATAAATATTTCTCTTACACCATTTCCCATTGTTTCGATGTCTGTGGGTTTGATATGTGATAAAAGAGGATGTTTAGTAAAAGCAAGTGCAGTTGCTGCTTGTCAAGCTTAATCATTGTCACAGCCACATCTACATAAATTTCTAATGTGGCTCGCTTTATTGAAATCTACCAAGTACCCTAGGAAATGCGCCAGGAGGGGTATAAAGTGCAAGCATGCTAGACATGCCCCATTTTTAATAAAGAAAGCCCTGCCACATATGTTGGGGTTTTTTGTTTATCTGGACATCTTTTAGCTCATGATCACAACTACATGCATAATTCTGCTCTCAGGTGACTTTAGGGTAATTCAGAGAAGTGAAACCAGATTTACAGCAACTAGAGCTGAAGGCAAAATTGTCCCGTCTGCCAGTAGTGGCGGTAGGATAAAAACCTTGCCCAGCTGCTGCATAAAGGGGCACCTGAGGCATCATCAACCCTTTAGGACTACTTAGGATGGAAGAATCCCATGCACTGCTACAGACTAGGGACCGAATGGCTAGACAGCAGTTCTGCAGAAAAAGGACCTAGGGGTTACGGTGGATGAGAAGCTGGATATGAGTCAACAGTGTGCCCTTGTCGCCAAGAAGGCTAATGGCATTTTGGGTTGTATAAGTAGGGGCATGGCCAGCAGATCGAGGGACGTGATCATTCCCCTGTATTCGACATTGGTGAGACCTCATCTAGAGTACTGTGCCCAGTTTTGGGCTCCACACTACAAGAAGGATGGGGAAAAAATGGAAGGAGTCCAGAGGAGGGCAAAGAAAATGATTAGGGGGCTGGAGCACATGACCTATGAGGAGAGGCTGAGAGAACTCAGTGGTTGCGGATGACAGAACAAGGAGTAATGGTCTCAAGTTGCAGTGGGGGAGGTTTAGGTTGATATTAGAAGAGCTTTTCACTAGGTGAAGCACTGGAATGGGTTACCTAGGGAGGTGGTGGAATCTTCTTCCTTAGAGGTTTTTAAGGTCAGGCTTGACGAAGCCCTGACTGGGATGATTTAGTTGGGAATTGGTCCTGCTTTGAGCAAGGGGTTGGACTAGATGACCTCCTGAGGTCCCTTCCAACTCTGATATTCTATGATTTTATGATTCTTTAACCCATACTCTGCAGATGGCCCGCTGGGATCTGATCCAGAGTTCAGCAGATGGCAGGTCGTGGGTGGGTACTTCCTGTGCTTTACCCTTCCACAACCTTTGTGAGGATTTTAACAGATACAAGCATGGGACATGCTCCGCACAGGCTCTGTGCTCCATTAAGGAGGGGGCTCCAGGGATAGCGGACAGTGGGAGAGCTAGGCTACCAGATACTAGGAGCAGAGCAGGGAAACCAGGAGGAGAAAATAGCACCATACATAGCAGGAAGGATAGTCCAGGGGATCGGGCATTGGATTATGAGTCTGGAGACGTGGGTCCAATTCCCAGCTCTGCCACAGATTGCCTACATAGCCTTGGGTAAGTCACAATCTACTCCAGGCCTCATTTCCCATCTATAAAATGGAGATAAAACTTCCTTACCTTCCAGGGTGTTCGGAGAATAAAATCCATCCATGACTGCCAAGTCCCCAGTGATATGACTCAGAGAGGGTTGCTACCCACCCAGACTTTACCGGGTGCCATAGGTAAGCAGCTAAATAGACTGGGCCACTGGACAGACAGTTCTAACCTCCAGTGCTTTCCCCAAGAACCACAAAGTCAATGCGCCAGAACCTGAGCTGGTGTAAATTGGCATAGCTTTAATGAAGTTCCACTGATTGACACCAGCTGTGGGTCTGACCCACTGTAATTAATTAAGAAATGGCAAAAATGGCTTATTTGTATCTGGAGACATAGCTGTGGGAAGAGCATGCACAGCCCTGAGCCCTGGCTCCAGGTTGGATTGGATTGCCCCTCCACCTTCACAGATTTGATTTCTCAAGCTGCTTGCAAGTGGAGTGGTTTTCACCAGTGGCGCTACTCTGCATTTCACTGGTGACAGCGAGATCAGGAGCAGACTGAATTAAGGCCAAACAGGAATTTTCTTCCTGTATATTTGGAAACAGCTTAGCAAAACTGAGGCTGCTATCACAATATAAATAATAAGTTATCATCATTTGCAGTAACAGGATGTAGACAAAATTATTACCCATACTGACCACCCCATGGAACCCAGTTGATTTCAAAACATGAAAATTACCATGTGTCATTCTCAGGATAACTTAATATTTTGCTAAACCACCCTAAAATTATTCATCTTTGTACTGAAGACAAGTGTTGAGAATTTCAGTCTGAGTCTAATGCTATCCTGAAAATCATAAGTGTTCATAAAAATCATGTGCCCAGTCCAAAGATCATGAAAGCAGCTTAAATATCATGAGGGTTTTCTTTTAAACTAATAAATTTGGGTCCTATTTTTATTTGCCTTCTGGTATCTCAGCTGGCTTTTAGGGTGCATTCATTCAAAATTCCCATGCTTTCCTATGCAACCATGAGGACTAGAGGTTTACTTTTGTAGGAAAGACGAGATTCTCATGCAATCTCTTGTATCTAACAGCTGTAGCTTTAACAAAATACTAACTTTCACGAGACTCATGATAAAATCATGAGAACCAGCAACACTGTATGAATTACTGAAAGGAGGAGTTTCAGGAGGATATATTATCATAACAGTAACTGTAGCATCCCTCCAACAGTTGTATAATAAATGTAGCCATAAAATTCTTGAAGTGAATAGAAACTGAAGGATGCTATTAGATAGGGGGAGAAATATGATGCAAAGGGGTTATTCCAGTACATATACTATATCCAGACACAGTTCTCACTGACAGGAAGTGTTGCATGTGGAAAGGTTTCTCCTTTGTTTCCTGCAGAGATGTGTATGTATCCATTCTCTGAACCTTCCCCTCAAAGGATGTCCTGACAACAACAAATTTGTCTTGAGAAACCTGGCTTCCCAAGGAATAGCCCACCTTCCTCGGATCTTATTTTAAAATTAAAGCTCCCCACTTCCAAATCTCTATGCCAAGCTGAGCGTTATTTAAAATATTTACATCAGGCTGATCTTTAAAAGAAATATTACATAAACGAGAGGATTGGAGCTTTGCTGATTGTAGAGGTGATAAATGGGTCGGGGAGGCAGATCAGAAAGATACTTCTCACCACTTGAAAA
Source organism: Chelonoidis abingdonii (assembly GCF_003597395.2). NCBI lineage: Eukaryota > Metazoa > Chordata > Testudines > Testudinidae > Chelonoidis > Chelonoidis abingdonii. The sequence goes on along the minus strand of NC_133773.1, from coordinate 5,482,245 downwards.
ATACTGCCAATATGTTAGGCCAAACAGACAATTGGGCTAATTGGACCTCATGAATTTTTATGAAGCCCCGTGAAAACGAAGGAAATTTAGGGACTTCTGGCAATTCAAAAACCAATTCTGACCGCCTGATTCACTTTTTATTGATTTGGGCAAGTTAATTTAAGAAACAAATCCTTCTCTATTGACTCAGTTACAAGTTGATTTGGTATTCATGGGTCTAGCTTATGATTTTAAGCCAAGGGAGGTAGTTGTAAAGTAAATCTGTAAATATATAAAGCTTCTCTGGGTAATGGAAAAAGAAAGCTGAGGTCTATGCTTAGAACAGTTAGCATCTTCCCTGCTCCGGATTGCACATGCAAATACAAATCTACGGGGACATTCGGGCTGTTATGAGTTCTGCACTCAAGTCTGTAACAGTGTTTTAGTATTGCTGAAAATACAATACTGCTGTCTTATGCTGCAGAGGGAAATACTAGAAAGGGTTGGCACCATAGAAAATAATATATCATCCAGTACCTAAAAATTCTTTTGTTAGCGGGACATTCTCCACTCAGATCTTCACAGCTGATCTTAACTCTCTATGTTGTTCTGCTGACATGTGATCATTGAGATGCCCACACACGTAGTAATAATGCCTAGCTCTTATATAGCACTTTTCATCTGTCTATCTCCAAACGAGATAAGGAGGAGGTCAGTGTCATTACCCCCACGGAGAGAGAGCACAGTACAACAGTCAAAATCCTCCATGCACATCTCAAAGGGGAACTCTGCCTTTAGGGCCTGATCCAATTTCTATTACCATCAATGGAAAGAATTGGATCAGGCCCCTAGTGCAGTTCAGGAGAAACTCTCCATTCTCTACAATGTCTTACATGTCTGAAGTCAAAGACAACTACAGTCAGCTTTTAGCTATCAGTGACTGCTGGCATACAACCAACCCAAATTAGGCCTCTGTTTCCATATATAAATTATTGTAATTTGCATGACAATCAGTAGCCAATCAAAATTCGATTCCAAGATGACACTGCAGTCATTTACAGCTGCTGACTGTGTACAGCTCCAGGTATGGTATTTCAGAACCCTCTCCTGATTAAAGACTCCTATCCCACTCAGCAACGGGTGCGGGAGCTGGGGATTCCCAGCAACTCACAGGAACGCTCAGCCCTGTGGAGGATTAAGCCCCACATTGTTTCATCAAAATTCTTTACTGCAATTGCAGTATCAACCCCATCCATACAAGGCAAAACCACAGCAAAGAACCCCTGGGGATGATGGGTCTCTTAAAATCACAAAAAAACCCTTGCTTGCATTCCTCACTGTCACAGGTGAGCCCATAGTTTTCACTATGGCTGCTCACAAGATGCAGAATAAGGCAAAATATAAATAAAGACATTACACTGTTGCCAACGCTTGGAATTTTATCACAAGACTGTTTGAAGTTTGGTTTTTTGAAGTGCCAGCTCCTGGAGTCATGTGAAATCCTCAGCTTTCATTTAAAACAAAGAGTAAGTTTCTGGCCCACCACAACTGCAGAGAACAGCATGTAAACATGACCCACGTGCATCCTAATGGCTCTAAAAAGAGAAGGAAAAAGAACTCCGAGTTTATCACTTTTAAAAAACTTCATGATTTGGGGCAGGGGGGAGGTCTGACTCATGATTTTTGAACACGGACTGGCAATGCTGCAGAAATAAATCAATCCCTGACCATGCAGCTCCATTTTTTCCAGTCACAGCTTGTTGTTTTGATTTGTTTCTTTTCCCTCCTGTTGCCAGCAATTCCCTTGGGGGAATTTTCAACACAGAAATCTACATTCAAAATGGAAACTATGAGTGCAGCTTTCGGCTTCAGAAAGCAAACGTCTGAGACTTACCCCATTTTTTGGATAGGCTATCCATCCCAGATCCCCCATGACGGTGCGTGAGTCCAGTAAATTCACTAAACAGAAATGAGAAGAAGAAAGCCTTAATGAGGCTGCATGGATACAAGCGTCAGTAAACACATGAGGCTTCGCTGGCCCTGGTAAGGGCACTTGGCAATTAACAGAAAGGAAATCTGATTGCTGTTAAAAGAAGATACAATCAAGACAAGTTATTGCAATGTTTAGACTAGAATCCTGCAGGCATTTAAGCAGCTGCCTAGCGTTACTAAGGTAAGCAGTTCAATTACTTGTATTACCATAGCACCTGCGAGTCCCAGCTGTGGACCGGGGGATCCTGTGGTGCTAGGTGCTGTACAAATCCAGACACATCCATGTAACTCTTTGCAAGATTGGGGCTTCAGACTAAGTTCTTTGGGGACATGAGTCCATTATTTTTATGACGTGCGTACAGTCCCTAGCATAATGGGGCCTTGATGCCCCAATGGGATTACAGCAGTATAAAGAACAACCAACCAGTAATTTATAAATGGAACGAAGAGTGCAAATGATTCTGTCAATATAAAGTTGCAGCTCACTTCAAAAATTAATGAGCGGGCCCCTTTTATTATTTTGTAAAACATGGTGGCGGGCAGGAACCAGTCCTTACACAACACTGTCGGAAAAAGTTCCAGCCTATTTCTTCACTAAAGACTGTGCATCTCTGGAGTAAATTGCAGGCTGCTTGACTGTGGCTAAATTCACTGAATTTTGCCCTGGCAAGCCACACGAGCAATTAAAAAAACAATTTACATTAAACAGCAATAAACTATTCCCAAGCTTATAACATTTTTTCATGAATTCCCTAAAATCTGTAGTCCAAATAGTGAATGTAATTAAAAAATAAATCTACACACACTTAGCTAAGCTAAGAAAAATTGCAGCAGCTCTTGGTGCTGTCTCTGTAGTTAAGAGGTTGTTGTGCTTTGCATTATTAGCTCTGGTTTTAGAGCTGTAAAACTGTCGGATACAAATGGTCTCAGGACTGAAACTTGTCATACAAAGTTGCAGACAAAGAGGAAGCTTCTCTCTTAATGGAAGAGAGAATCACTTCTCTTCCATGAACAGATGTCCTTTTCACAATAGATTTTATATTTATGCCACACAACCTCACTTTCCTCATTCAAATCCCTCCTCAAAGCCACTTCTTTCCATCAGCCTTTCATTTCTGGCCACCACACTGATTATAAAAATAAACTCAGACCACAATTTTCAAAACTGGTTACCTAAAATTAGGATCCTAAGTCATTGGTTAGGCATTTAAATAAACAAGGCTGATTTTCAAAAGGTACTAAGCACTCAAAAGAACCTCTTGTAGACAATGGGAACAGCTGTGCTCTCAGCACCCTTTGAAAATTAGGCCACTTATTTGGAGTATAAACATTCACTCCGAAGGGAAACTAACATGATGTATATGTAACATTAAGCATGTCATAATATGCTACATTATCTTCATAGCTTTCCCATGAATCCTTTGTGCTTTCTGTCTGCACAGAGATAATCAAGTGGACCAATGAAAACTCTTGACATGTGTAGAGCCCCCCCCCCACATACATACACTCAATTCAGCCAACTGGACTGCAGTATGCAAATTAATGTGAGAGGAATACTGAGGATTGGTTGAGCACCTTTGATGTCACAATGCCACTACTTGCAAATGACCTGATCAGCTGTACTTGGCTGGTGAGTAATTACAATTGTTTACATCCTATCATTAATAATTTGTTTTCATTAGAACCTAGTTTTTCAAATATGCCTATTATTCACGGATCAGTCAATGAGAAGCTTAAAGGTTTAGTAACAAGTCATTTGTTAACTGGAAGGGTGTGAAAAAATGAGATTAAAATAAAAATAAATTTAAAAAAAATCTCAGAGGATTTTAAATTACTCTGTTTTAAATTACTGAAATACAGATTTAACTGAAACAAATCCTCAGCAAATTCAGTCTTTGCTCATAGATTATGTGCTGTAAACTGGCGAGAGACCTGCTATAGCTTTTTTTAAACAAGGAGCTTAAATTCCCCTACTTGAAGTGAAAAAAATGACCCCAACCTTAACTCTGGAGCTACACTCAGTACCTATAAACTAGTTGCTTAGCTAGACATTCATACAATGCTCATCACTATGGTACCTGGATGCCTTCTCACAAGAGCAGACACCTAGATTGTGTCTAAGCTAATACATCTCCATGAGAGTGTAGCAAGAATTCTCTAGTCCCTTTCAGCAGCTCAGCTGCTGGATGGCTGGGCTGCTTCCAAGTTTATTCCTTCTGGTTAAACAAAGGCAAAATTGGGACTTTGCTCTTCTGCCAATCTGGAGCACCATAAGATCAGGAATGGCTTCCTGGAGGATGCTGGGGTATAGTCAGGGTCCAGCCCCTCCTTGGCTCCCTGTTTAACCCACCAAATGATTTAACCCAGTTATTCTCCACTGCTCTGGATGTTATTGTATAAGAGTCAGATTCTGCTGCCACTGAATTCAATGGGAAAAATCCTCCTGTTGACTTCAGTGGAAGTGGGATACACCTGGAACAGAAAGTCCAGTACCAGGTACTGTTATACAGTGGTGCAGCTTCTGCGCTCATAATACCCAGCAAGCTTACACAAAGAATACACATAAATGTGAACGTTTTAAGTAACTCTCCCAATTATATGGTTGCAAATTGTCAAAGAGGATTGTTGAAACAAAATGGCAGAGTCACCAGTAATTCCCACTACCACAATTGCTGTAATTAAATTGTTCAGAACAGTATATTCTTGTTGTAAATTGCAATGGAGGCACAATGACTATTGATTTACATTGAACAACTTAATTAAAACGTACTTGTCCTGGAGAAGCCACTAATGAGTGTAATTAGATGGAATGTTTGATACTACACAGTTGCTTTGTAAGACATTAATTAAATATCCAAAAAATGGTAGGAAAAGGTGTTTTTAATCCAACATCAATTTTCAAGAGGAATGTGATACAGCGGTTAGGTGCAATAACTTTCTAGGCGGTTATCAACTGCAATAAAAAAATAAATTTCCATACAGAATGACAAGAGCTCACCCAACTCCCACTGAAGTCAATGTGAATCTTTCTACTCGAGAGGTAAATGAATGGAACCAAATCTTAAAACCCTGCTCAGTCCTTCCGCAGATACAACTCCCATTGAAGTAAAAAATGAACAAAATCTCCAGAATTTGGCCCAAGATTCCACTGAAATTAGGCGCAGTGCAGAATGCACAACCGGGGAGGGGGGCGTATGGTGGCTTTAAGCTGCCTTTCTGTGCCTCCTGATTCTGGGCTGCTTCAGGGTATGGATAGGGGCCTGGCCTAATTTAGACAGCTCTGAGGTCCCAGACTCTCCTGGCTGTGCTTTCGGGAACTGCCCCAGATTTCTGCAGCTGTGCGCACTCTGGCCTCCAGCACACTATCTACACCAAGGTTTGTGATGAGGTCCTCACAGCTTTATGGCAGTCTTCTGCAGCGCCAGCACTGTGGGGGAATCGTCCCATGGCCACATTCAGGATTTTAGGCTTGTCTATGGTGCCATGGCTCTTTTACCCAGCATAAAAGGGTCAGCCTGGGGGTAAGGATTTCCGCCCGAGTTTTGGATAAACTAGCAGAAAAATTGTGTGGCAGACAAACCTGCGTGAAGAGGGCTGCTTATCTAATAATGATCCCTACACTTTCACTGTATATCTTCCAAAATGCTGTGATACACTGATCTACTTCAAAGAATATTTTTAATCAATAATCAGTCTACATTGCCTGAAAAGGCAAAAATACCGCAAAGAAAATGGCTTACGTAAGCACTGATTGTAACCACTCCAGGCAGATGTGAAATAAATGCACTTATTTTCACCTTGTGCCCATTATCAATTGGTCTGGCTTGCTCCCTTCTACTTGTATAAGCATCAGACCTTCTTACTACTCTGTTTCATAGTCAGAAGCCAGGATAGAGCAGTCATCCTTTTGCTCCGAAAAACTAGATGTTCCTGCTGCTTTAAGTAAAGAGAACTCTCCTTTAGATACAGCAGTCTTTGGGCTTGTCTCATGACACACATCTGAGCAGGTATGATATTCCATCCCACAGTCATCAGTGCAACACACCTTTTAACCAACACCTTACACCCACTACTTCAGGCCTCAATTTGGCAACATCCCACGTTATGCATACTAACCACCAATGCTCATTTAGCCAGGCTTTCACCAGAACCAATTAAAAACAAACTTAGGAGTTTGCATGGGAGGAATGATCCCAAATTAGGCCCTCCCATCCTAAAATGTGCTTAAATTCATCCCTGTTCAGGACAGCACTTGATCATGTGCTTAACTTTCCCACTGAAGTCAACAGGATTTCAGTCCATGTTTAATCATGTGCCTAAAGTTAAGCATGTGCATAAGTACTATCCTTAGCAGGGAAAATTTCCTGAATTAGGGTCCTAGGCTCTAATTCAGTGCTCAGAAATCTGATGCCCACGTTTGTGCCCTGTAGTTTTTGTGCAACTTGAGGAGTTCTTCCACTGATGGAACTCCCAAAATCACTAGCGACCATCACTAATGCCCGATGTGTAGAGGTACTGGGCCTCCATAAGTCTAACAGCATTTAAATAGGAGTGATTTATTCGTACCACTACTACTCAGCATCAGCTAGAAGAATGTGTTGAGTGTCTCAAAGAAGCAGCAAGAACCCACACAGCCAACAAGCGCACACACTTACTGTCAGACATTTTTGCCAACAAACTTCAAAACAGAGAACATGAAAGAGCAAATAAGTGCAAAACTTCTCATCTTCACCATAAGCGCAGCCCTCCTGCAAGCCCTAAATATCTCTAATGCTCATTGGAAAGAAACATACCAAACTGCACAGGATCTATATAATCATTAGCTTTCACGCCTTCCAGGTAGGATAAATGGTGATGAAGTCTAAACTCACACCAGAGCCTGTTATTTTTTTAGGACAACACACAGGGGGAGGTTTGCATATGATAAAACTGCACATTCTCAGATGGTCTCTGTTTACTAGTGATGAGTGATCAGTTTGGACCAAATGAGAAGTGATACGAATCTTTGCCCGGAACACAAACTGTTTCCCATAGATGGAGATTGGACCAGGTCCTCTATTCCAAGTCTTCAACCCCCACATAGACTGACCTCTCCCAATCCCTTCAATATGACAGCATAGAGATCATTGCTGGAAGTAAGAACAGACACAGGAGACACAAGATGGAATTTTTCAACTGGCTATCGACAGCAATGGGAGTTTAACCATCGACTTCACGGGAACAGAATTGGACCAAACCTGAGCATTTAATAATACCCAGCTCTTAATACAGTCCTTTTCATCTCATCAGTACATCTCAAAGCTCTGTGCAAAGGAGGTCAGTATCATAAGAACAGCCATACAGAGCCAGACCGATGGTCCATATAGCCCGGTATCCTGTCTTCCAACAGTGATCATTGTCAGGTGCTTCAGAGGGAATGAACAGAACAGGACAATTTACCAAGTGATCCAGTGATCCATCCCCTGTCACTCATTCCCAGCTTCTGGCAAACCGAGGTTTAGGGACACACTGAGCACGGGGTTGCGCCTGTGACCACCTTGGCTAATAGCTCTTGATGGACCTGTCCTCCAGGAACTTATAAAATTCTTTTTTTAAACCCACTTATATTTTTGGCCTTCACAACATCCTCTGGCAATAAATTCCCCAGATGGATGGTGCGTTGTGTGAAGAACTTCTTCCTTTTGTTTGTTTTAAACCTGCTGCCTATTAATTTCATTGGGTGACACCAGGTTCTTGTGTTATGTGAAGGGGTAAAGAACACTTCCCTATTCACTTTTTCCACACCATTCATAACTGTATTGACCTCTATCATCTCTCTCCTTAACCGTCTCTTTTCTAAGATGAACAATCTCAGTCTTTTCAATTTCTCCTCATATGGACATGGTTCCATATCTCTAATTATTTTTATTGCCCTTCTCTGTACTTTTTCCAATTCTAATATTTATTTATTTTTTGAGACGGGGCAACCAGAACAGCACACAGTATTCAATGGGTCGGCGTGGATTTATGTAGTGGCACTATGATATTTACTGACTTCTTATCTATCCCTTTCCTAATGATTCCTAACATTCTGTTACCTTTGCTGACTACTGCTGCACACTCAGCGAATGTTTTCAGAGAACTATTCATGAAGCCTGCGAGATCTTTCTTGAGTGGTAACAGCTCATTTAGAGCCATCATTATTCCCATTTTTCACAAATGGGAAATTGAGACACAGGGCAGTGAAATGATGGGCCCAAGGTCACCCAGCGGGCCAGCGATAGACCTGGAGATATAATCCCAGTCTCCTGCATCCCAGTCCAATGCTCTACCCTCTACCCCATACTGCCACTTTTGAAAATGCCACTCACCAAGCCTGCTGCCACTCCCTCTGTTATGGATATTCTAATATACTAATTATTGTTCATGAGGGGGCATAAAATGTGATTGGCAAGTTACACGACAAAAAAGCAAGACAGTCACTACCCTGAAGAGTTTGCAACAATACAGAGAGCTAGGACAGGAGACAAGAAGGCTGGGTTAGGGGAAAATGATGAGGATTATGCCAAATACAGTCATGAGATTACATGGTTTTATATGGCTGGATTTTTAAGCGTGCTCAGTATTGACTTAACTCTGCTCTCATTGAAGTCCGTGGTTACCCACCCACCATGTAAGCTCTACTTTTTAATGTATAATTTATATTTTAATGGACTAATTACTTTGATGGAGGACCATGGGCCAGCATTGTAGAGACAGTCACAGAATGTGGATTTTGAAGAGGCATTTTCGGATAAACGGGATGTGGGGCAGCGTACCAGCTCACATCAATGCATGCATTGCAGACAAAGTGAGACCAAGCAATGATACCATGGTGACAGGCACTTGCTAGAGAGATGGAGGAGCTTGTGGGTGAACTATACAAGCCCCTCTCTAACTGACCTCCTATCTAAGATATGAGACCCATCGATCCACAATTTGTCAAGAAATCTTCCAGTCAGCTCATCCCTTTTTTCCCTCTCCTCTAGCATGCCTAGCACTCTCAGTACAGTAAGGTTTTAACTTTAACAGTGTGATGTGCCTCAGGAAGTTATTTTCTTCCATTCTGCTTCCTCTCTGTTTTCCCTGCACAGTATTAAGTCTCCCCACATTTTGAGGGCTCCACCCACCAGGATTCTCAGCGTCCCTCTGATCCAGCTTCCCCTCCTCCAGGACTGGCTGGGTCTTGCACAGTGCTGAGCACTCCAACTCAAATCCAGCAGATCACATAAGCAAATGCTGACATTGAAGCACATGAGAAATTTCACACAAGGCAATAGGAACATTCACATGCGTGAAATGAAGCACATGGTTAAGTGTTTCGTTGGAGTGGGGCCAGAGTGCTCAGCACTTTGCAGGATCGAGCCCTGACTGAGGACATGGAGGAAAAAATAAAGAGGAAGGTACTGAGTTACATTACAATCCTTTCCCAGGCAGTTAGTTTGAATGGGATTATACGCTTCCATCATTCTTTAAGTTTCCAAGCAACTGAAAAGGTGATGTGCAAGCCCAAGTTTGATATGATAGACAAAGGTGTCAGGATCCCCAACTTTTCTTTACAGGAACCAACATTTTATTTTATTGGGAGGGATAGCTCAGTGGTTTGACCATTGGCCTGCTAATCCCAGGGTTGTGAGCTCAGTCCTTGAGGGGGCCATTTAGGAATCTGGGCCAAATTCAGTCCATGTTCGTGCTAGTGAAGGCAGGGGGCTGGACTCAATGATTTCTTTTTGGGGGGAGGATAGCTCAGTGGTTTAAGCACTGGCCTGCTAAACCCAGCGTTGTGAGTTCAATCCTTGAGGAGGCCATTTAGGGATCTAGGGCAAAAATCTGTCTGGGGATTGGTCCTGCTTTGAGCAGGGGGTTGGACTAGATGACCTCCTGAGATCCCTTCCAACCCTGATATTCTATGATTCCATCCCCCGGTAGCTCTGAGAGAAGTGCAATTCCTCCAGCCACCAAAGCCTCTAGCAACAATGGGGACACCCCCACCCTGTGAATCAGCCAGTAAGTAGTATTCCATTCTCTCCTCCAGTTTCCCTGTGCTCAAGATGGGGAAGATATTGGCAAAGCATATGATAAATAATACACTGCACAGCAAGAAACCAGTTACACCACAGTCCCACCTCTCTCTTATGGGAGTTCACAGCACTGCCAAGACATTCAACAGCAAGGCCACTCCATCATCACAGTCAAACTTTTTCTTCCTCACCAATCTCTACCAGTTTTATTGGACCACTTCTGCTATTCATTTTCCTGCTGTTTTCCCTGTTGTGCTAAATATTTCTACAAAGTTGTAAATCCAAAAGTGCTCCTAAAATAAGTGACAGTCAAAAATAATCCAGGAAATCAAAAACAAATGAAAGACTAAACCCCCAAAAGAAATCAAAGCCATTATGGAGCAGATGTTTTTTATTATTTGCCTTGAGTTAAGACCAAAAAAATACCATGCAAAAATTGGGAAATATCTATTTATATGCTAGTGGAGACCAACTCCAGAGAAACATAGGTTATGGAGAGCACCTATTATTTATAGGCCAATAGAGGAAGAAAATACACACAATTTAATGAACCCACAAAATGATATTAGCTACAGATTGATATTTTATTATGATGACTCACTTCTGCTGTAGGTTTTCTATAATCTCCTTTATAGTAAGTGCCAAGATGCTAGAGTCTGCATCATAGATTTTAAGGCCAGAAGGGACCATAAAGAATATTTAGATAAGCTGGATGTATTCAAGTCAGCAAGACCTGATGAAATTCACCCTAGGATATTTAAGGAGCTGGCTGAAGCAATCTCGGAACCATTAACAATTATCTTTGAGAAATCCTGGAGGACGTGTGAGGTGAAGAGCAAACACAATAACTGGTTTTAAAAAGGGGAACAAAAAGGACCCAAGGAATTATAGACCAGCCAATCTAACTTCAATACCTGGAAAAATACTGAAACAAATTATTAAACAATGAGTTTGTGAACACCTAGAAGATAATAGGGTTGTAAGGACCAGCCAGCATGGCTTTGTCAAGAAGAAATCATAGCAAATTAACCTAATGTCCTTCTTTGACAGGGTTACTGGCCTAGTGGATTGTGGGAAAGCAGTAGACGTGCTATATCTTGATATTAGTAAAGCTTCTGACATAGTCTCATGTGCCATTCTCATAAACTAGGGAAACATGGTCTAGATAAAATTATTGTTAGGTGGGTGCAGAACTGGTTGAAAGACCAGACTCAAAGAGTAGTTATCAATGGTTCGCTGTCATATGGGAAAGCATATCTAATGGGGTGCTGCAGGAGTCAATCCTAGAGCCATTACTATTCAATATTTTTATTAATGACTTGGATAATGGAGTGAACAGTACGCTTCCAAAATTTCAGATGACACTAAACTGGGAGGGATTGCAAGCAACTTGGAAAACAGGATTAGAATTCAAAACAATCTTGAGAAATTGGAGAATTGATCTGAATTCAACAAAATGAAATTCAATACGGATAAATGCAGATTATATCACTGAGAAAGGAAACATCAAATACATAACTAGAAAAACAGGGAATAACTGGCTAGGTGGTAGTACTGCTGAAAAGGATCTGAGGTTTATAGTGGATCACAAATTGAATATAAATAAACAATGTGATATCCTTGCAAAAAAAATATTCTGGGGTGCCTTAACAGGAGTGTCCTATGTAAAGGATAGGAGGTAACTGTCCTACTCTACTCAGCTGCAGTACTGTGTCCAGTTCTGGGCACCACACTTTAGGAAAGTTGTGGAGAAATTGGAGCGTGTCCAGTGGAGAGCAACAAAAGTGACAAAAGGTTTACAAAACCTGACCTCTGGGGAAAGGTTGGTTTTGATAAAAGACTGAGGGGAGACTTGAAAATAGTCTCTAAATATATTAAGGGTTGTTAGAAAAGAGGATGGTGATCAGTTGTTCTCCATGTCCACTGAAGGTAGGACAAGAAGAAAAAAGCTTAATCTGCAGCAAGGGAGATGTCGGTTAGATATTAGGAAACTCTTTCTAGCAGTAAGGGTAGTTACACTCCGGAACAGGCCATCCAAGGGAGGTTGTGGAATCCCCATCACTGGAGGTTTTTAAGAACAGGTTGGACAAATGCCTGTCAGAGGTAATCTATGTCCTGCCTCAGTACAGAGGGCAGTACTTGATGACTTCTCGAGGTCCTCTCCAGCCTGATGTTTCTAGGATTCTGACAAGAACACAAAGAATAGAATTTCACCCAATAATTTCTGCATTAAGCCTCTAACTTCTGTTGGATCTTATTGCTTAGGATTGGTGTGATGCTGCCCATTCTGTTAACCTATCTCCATATGGTGTGCGGGTTTCTTTGTTTACATACAGCACTGATCACTGAGTCAGATAAAAAGGTCCCAGTTATATCACCGGATCCACACCACAGTGTGTTGTAGCCCCAGGGACACAAATAGGGTGCTTTATCTCATCTAGTTTCAAGACCAAGGACTGGGTAGTCAGTTCTTCCTACGATACATTTGTATCATTCCTATAAGAATGATCTAGTCAGGAAATTTTTTGTTCTTTCGGCCATGAAAAAATGTAGACAAAAACTACAATTTTCACGTACAGTTTTCTTTAGGATGTTCTGGGTTTTCATTGACAAAATGAAAACGGAAGAGTTTGAAACCAAAACGTTTTGGTTTTTCTATGAAAACCCCCAAAACTTTTGACAACAGACATTTTCCCACTATGATTTCCATTTAATCTAAAAAAGCCATTTTCCTTTAAAAAAAGAGGTTCAAAAGACCAGCTCTACCTATGAGGCTCAAAATGGGAATTCCACACCATACTGACATGACAGTAAACCCCATAAGTTGCACTTGGCACTAAGCTTTAAGGGACGTCTCCTGCCAGTGGTGCAGTCCCAGAGCTGGTAACAACGATGGGAACATGACAGGACACCAGCATTTTTAACACTGTGTCAGCTATCCCTGCTCTGTGCTGGCCTGGATGACACAGTGGTAAAAATGCCAGCAACTGCACTGAGCCCTGCGTACATTAGTGCACTCACCAACAGTGGGAGATGTCCTCCAGGACTCTAGCGCAGACAATGCCACAGACTGCTCTCTATCCACTTGCAGCACTGGGAGTTCCACGGCAGACTGAGAGCTGTAGATAAACTTCAGGGCCTGAATCAACTGATCATCCTTGTTCAGAGCTGATGGAATTTAACCACATGATTAAAGTTCAGCACATGCTTGGGTGCTTTCCTGAATCAGGGCCTTAGTGACTAAAAAGAAACCCCACTTCTGCTTTTAAAATACTTATAATCCAAAAGTGTGTGGGGGTGGGGGGAAGACTTTTCCTAAAACTTCCACCCATCAAATATCCTTTACAGGCATTTTTTCCCCTAGAATGTGAATATCAAATTATCTTACACATACTATTAAACTGGACAGAGATAAAGAGACAGAGCACAGACATAACTATAGTTGTCAACTTACCCTGACAGATCTCATTTTCAGTAGACTCACAAGATTTCAGCTGTCCAGCCTATCCACCACCACCAGAGCCTTCCAATCCACAATAATAACCATTTTGCTGCCTTTGAATTCACTCAAGTAGAAAAGTGTAACTGACATTATGTTTGGATGGCTCTTGGGAGCAAAGAACGGTTAGGATGATTTATTGGCTTTTCTAATGTTTGACAGCTTATACCTTTGTGCGCGTGTGTGGATGATGGAAAAACAAAAATATTTTTCTCCTACTGCCTTCTGAAAATAAACTTTTAGTAGGGAAACACATAAAAATAACTTGGGAAAAGCAAGTAATGATAATAGAAGCCTAAGTTGCTTGATTGTTCATATGTAAAACTGACGGCATGTAAAGAAAAGCGACGTAGAAGATAGCGGCAAGTAATTTTACCCATTTTGCATGTGCAACATAGAAGAAAATGGATCCCAGTGAACATTATAGCATCTGGACAATTTTTCTCAGGGGAATAGAATGAGCCCGAACGTCTACGCTGCAATTTTATAGCCCCACAGACCCAGGCTGAATCAGTCCCAGGCTTTTATTGCAGTGTAGGCATACCTGAGAGTGCAGGCTAGCCTGCTCTATGGGACTCGGCATGGCTGCGGAAGGCCTTCATGCAGACTGGTATAATAAACTGGGTGCATACCGGATGTGGGAACAACATAAGAGAGCATCAACACAGTTAAAGGAAACAACTCATTTCTTCAAGGAAAAACAAAATGTTATTGGACCTTGCACAAGCCCAGTGAGAAGGCGGGAATGGTGCTCTAAGACCCTTTTGTGTCCCACCTCTTTCCCTCCTACACACACACACACCCACACACACAATCCTGGGACTACAAGCAGGGGTAAAAGTAATTTAAAGGACTTATCGGTATGCCAGAGTCCTGAGCGGGGGCGTGGCCTCCAAGGGAAGAGGTGGGCCTCAATGAGAAGAGGCGTGGCCTTTCAAGATTTAAAGGCCCTGGAGCCCCGGCTGGGAGCCCCATGGCCTTTAAATCACCCCAGAGCTACCAGCTGCAGAGGTGGCTGGGAGCCCCGGGGCTCAGGGGCGAATTAAAGGGCCCGAGGCTCCAGCCACTGCAGAGCTCCAGGCCCTTTAAATCACTGCGGGAGCCCGGCTGCCGGGGCTCTGGTGGGGATTTAAAAGGCCTGGGGATCCCCGCAGCGGCTGGAGCCCTGGGACCTTTAAATCACTTCCGCAGAAGCCAGTCCAGTCCGGCACAGCGTACTGGTTCTTGCCACTATGCCATACCAGACCGGACCGGCTTACTTTCACCTCTGACTACAAGGGACTCGATCCTGTCCCTGGTGTATGTTAGAGCAGCCTGAGGGCACCAAGAGGATGGTCTGGCAGCCCTGGATCAGACAGATGCAGCAGTGTCTCACCCGCACCCCTTCTTGCCTGGCCACAGCCCCATGCCAGCTGCCAGGAGAAGTAGTGGCTACAGCAGCCCGGGGCCTTCCCTACACAGAGGGACATTCTCCACTGCCCCCATTCACCAAATGTAGCATCACTTTGTGTCAGCAAGAGGTGCAGAGCAGTCATGGCTTGGCTGTGTTTCTGGACTTACTGCGGAACTCATGAAAGATTAGCACAGAACACCAAACCCCGTGAGATCACCAGACTAGCCTTAAGAGTGGGTGGCCTGTGAAGCTCTCTAGCCCCTTGAGAATGTCAATGGTGAGACTTACAGAGAGGAAGGAAAGTCTCGTGTTTATGGGACCAGCCTGCAACTCAAGAGACCTGGATTCAATTCTCTGCTCTGCTGCAGGCTCCATGTGTGACCTGGGGCAAGTCACTTATCCTCTCTCTGCCTCAGTTCTCCATCTGTACAATGGGAAAAACAGCACTGCCCTACGCCACAGGGGTGTTGTGAGGGTAAATATTCTGAGAGATTATAAGGTGCTGAGATTCTGCAGTAAGGGGGTCACGTAATTACTTCAGATCAGTGACTGCCCTCAGCTGTGATTTGCTTAAGAAACTAATAGGGCTGCTGATTTCTGGATTACATTCCACAGCTATTTCACTAAACACTCACCCTGCATGCCCAGAAAATAAATAGCTAAGTCAAAAGTTAGTCAAAGAAAGCCAACAACCAGTAGAACTAAAGATCTCAGACACTGAAGGCCAACCCTTACGTCTGCCAATACAACTGCTTGCGAAAGCTGCTGAAAAGCCAAACATGTTCTCTTCTGCAAAGCTTCCCATCCAACTGTTCAGCTGGGCACACAAACAGCAGGGCAGGATGGGGACAAGAGTGGTACAAGCAAATGAAGAACCCCTCCACTTCTCCCAGTTCATTTGTGAGGAGAAAAAAAAAGTAACAATTTGAGTCCAGACAATGGCTTGCTGGTCAAGTTCTCCTATGTATGAGTCAACTCCGGCTCTCGCTAAACAAGCATCAGACACACATTGCTAATGAGAGAGCCACTGAGATTAAAAAATGATTTCAAAAAATGAATTTGGAGTAAATACAGGAAATTGTCAGGTTTGTGAATTCCTTGCTTACCCAATAAGTAGGCCTGGCAGAATTTTCTTTTTATAGATAATTTCACTGGATAAATTATAAAATTGAATAAAATGCTATTTTTAAGCATCTTTCTCTATTTATATCAATGTAAATTTTTCCACTTGCAAGAAATTATATGTGGGGTCAAACAATTATTTAATGATGGTAGATGCTGAGATTCAAAATGTTAAAGCTTTATAACCATTGAAACACAAACTGCCAACATAACCTATCAAAATATACAGAGTAAATATCCATAACATACAAAGTGAATATCCAGACATCCCACACTAAGTTCTCAAGCAGCATATTTCTTACTTTGCCTGTCTGTAAAT
Source organism: Chelonoidis abingdonii (assembly GCF_003597395.2). Taxonomy (NCBI): domain Eukaryota; kingdom Metazoa; phylum Chordata; order Testudines; family Testudinidae; genus Chelonoidis; species Chelonoidis abingdonii. The sequence goes on along the minus strand of NC_133773.1, from coordinate 5,465,902 downwards.
TTCAGCCATAGATGGAAATACTTTTTCATCAGTTTCTGCGTGTGCAGTGAAATCAACATTTATCGACACTTACCAATAAAAATCGAATCCTTCCAAGCCTACTGATAAGGGTTACAAAGATGAAGCATTGATTGAAGAGGAACTCTACACAGCACTCTTGCCCTGAGACATAGCCCTATAGTATAGTTAAGAAAATGTTCAGGACTCAGCACTCTAAGGAAACATGAGGTTCTATTTCAATAAAACACCTAAGCACGTGTTTAAGTCCCTCCCTATTCAGTGAAGCACTCAAGCAGGTACAAATGTGAACTTTAAACATGTGCTTAAGAGCTTTGCTGTACAGGGATGAACTGCTGACTCGGGGCCTCATAGAGTGAGAGTTGCACCAATTGAACTAGATGAGAATGTAAACTGATTCTGTAAACCCGTGTGGACATTCTTATTTAGGTTTAGGAGTGGCTTAGCTTTGTTTAGCTTAAGTCAATCAGGAGCAAGTTTAAGCTAAACCAAACTAAGTCACACTTAAATCTAAGAAAGTGTGCCCACACAGGGGTTTACAGTTTAATTAAATTGGTGCAAGTCTGTATGTAGCCAAGGTCTAATTCAGGAGTAAATCCTCGCAGAGGTTAATTGATTTACACCGGTGCAAAGAAGGGAATCAGGCTTCAAATGTCTTGATCTCTGAGAAAAGAAGTAAACCTCTTCAAGCTTCAATTCAAAAACCACATATATTGACTTTGATGGACCTGATTCTCCAGTCACTTCTGTCTCCATGCTGCAGCGTGGTACACTAGCATAGACCTCTTTCTGTGCTTTGTAGACTCCTGATTACTCTGGTGCAGGGCTCTGTGCTAGCAAACCGCATTGCAGGATTAGGGCTGCAGTACAGTCACTTCAGTCTAAAGCCATTGGAGTGGCACTGGTGGAAAACTGCTACAAGAGGAGAATGAGTCCCTAAGATTTAATTCATTAACTAATGTCGCAGAAACACACCATATGCACGAATCATATCAAACACTGGGCACTGGCTTTTTATTTAACTTACACAACTTTATTCGGCTGTGCTTTAAAAATTAACATGACATGGCTCATGGCATAAAATAAACTGAACTGGTTTTTTGCATCTTCTTGAACACTTGTTGAAAGTTGTTCTTTTTTTCAGAGAATTAAAATATTTTTAAAAGCATTTTGCAATCGATGCAAAATATAATTACAGAAACACTTCCTTGGCTGAACTAAAATTTAATTTTATGATTTGCATCACACAAAGGAAATTGAAGGCATGCAGATGAATAGTATATTATGGTTTTAAATGATACTGAGGAGGGGATGAAGGCCAACCATACTAACTCTGCTGTTTCCTACTGGGAATACCTGTCAGTTTATCCAGCTGTAACTTGATTTGCAAATAGTTGCTTTATATATCAAATTATGGTGTCAACGTTTATGATACTATAGGACGAAAGTCTGTCAATTTTTCTATTATAAGATGCTTTGCCTATTTATAATCATTGTGATAATGTGCTTTAAGATGTAACCTGGCTTAGATGCAGTCTTGGGGTCAATTGTTATGTATTTTTAGAAATACATAATACATCATTCATAAGTTGCATCATTTTAAAGTCATATTTAAAAACTGTTTAAATTGCTTTTTGTATAGCTAAAGCAAAAAAAAAAGATTTGATTTAAAACTGAAACTAGTATTTGAGTCTTACAAACAAGGTATAATTGCTTTGAATATTTTGAAAAGAAAAAGCTAAAACTGACAGAGATGTTTAAAAACCAGATTCTGAAAACCCTATTTCCTCTGACTCATATCAGCGGTCCCATTGAATTCAATTGAAAGTCAACAGGATTACTTGTATAAGCAAAGATTATTTCTGTAAATCAATGCACAGGATGGGGCCCCAAATTGTTACTGTGGAAAGAAATTAAAAAAAGAACTGTTCCAATGCCATCCACTGAAGAGTTTATTACTTTTTAAAAGCTTGGAATATGTACTTTATTAATAGACTGGAATGGCTCCAAAGTTAGATATCTATTTTTAAACAAACACACATTAAAATATCCGCCAGCTTGCATAGTTTCCCAATCTATAGCCTTGTTAAAATAATGTAAGAGCTGTCTGAATATGTGATTTATGAAACTGAGACAGTACTGGCTATGTAAGTAATACCTTTTTAAGAAACCTGGTTACATCCTTTTTTTTTTTACCCAATAGATTGGAATAGTTTCAAATGGAAGTATACAATACAGATTTAGGTTGCTTTTTAAGTTCATTAAAAGACAGTTCTAACTGGTTAAATATATATGTTTTGATAACATACCCAAATATGTACTTACTCAATAGGCCAGGTCAGTGGGAGTTCTGCCGCTATCAGATAAATAAATACTCCATTAAGTTATTAGAACAGCTAGAACCATTCCAGTCTCTGGAGTAAGCAACCTGCATTTTATAACCTTCATCTAACTCTGCCTGTTCCTATAAATAAATAAAATTAAACTATAAATAAATCAATTAAATAATCCAGCCAGATAAATCCTCCAAACCACAGTTAGTTAAAATGGACAAATCTCTGGAAATTCTAAGGTAACCCTATTACTCTGTTCATAAATTACTGAAATAACAGACAGAGATGAGTTAAGGATGAAGAGTCGACCTTAATCTTGAATTTTCTACTTTTGTCCGTTTAAGCCACATTGTCATTATTTCAAAGAAGTGGTTTTGGTTTTTCTAATTTTCATTTGTTTAACAATCTACTTAGCAGTCGTTACAGTACTGTCTGATCAGCACTTATTTCTGCTGAGTACTTCTAATTTATTCTTTATTTTAGTGGTAATTATGCAAATAAGGTAGCTGTGATATATTATTAAAAACAATCAGAAAATATATACAAGTCTTTTGAAAATCTGCCAATAAGACACTTTAATGTCATCTGGGTTATTTCCAAATGAGATCTGCAAATCAGTCCAAATGTACAGAAAATGTGAACCAAATCATTCCTTTAAAAAAAAAAACAAAAAAGCCTTCTTACAGCGTAAGCTTTACATAAATAATTTTTAGAAGTCACTTCCAAAAACCATAAATCTTATGACAGAATTTAAATTGTGCACACTTTTAACATTAAGGATGTGCAAGAAATAAAGTCTAATACAATGCAGTCCCTAATGTCAAGTAAGGGTTCAGAAGTTACTGCCAAAGGGGAAAAAGAGGAGATACAGCCCACACAGAAACATAATCTACTTGGGTTCATATACTGTGCCTCCCAACATAGTATCTCAATCACGTAGCAACTTTGATATCAAGCAGCTTCCAGAAAAACGTAACTCAGGCAATTACTGTGTTAACATTGTTGTCTTACAGCCTCAAGCAACATATTTCTGATTAATTGCTATCAATATTCTTTGCTGTGCAAAATAACTCCAGCCCAGTATGTTCATTCCATCAATAAAAATAAAACATGCCTGACTGTAACTCAGGGGAAGTCATTTCTCTAAGGATATATCATGGGTAATGTGTTTAATGTATAGAATTGCTTTTGAAATACAGGCCTTTGAATATTCTCGATAGAGTTGAAGTTCTGATTGTGTATTATTAGCCGGGAACAAATACAAATACTAGGATTCTAACTAGTGACATTTGCAAAGGAGTTCAATAGTAATAGTCAAACATTGACTCACAGATGCCATTGTACTGAGCCCTGTTCCTTTACTGCATGTTATAGATTCAGATATAGTATGATTGCTACTAAAATGGTTTTCTCTTCATAACAAAACTGTGGCCAATATTTTTAAACCAGGTGTCTACTTTGATCCTCCTAATCCCATATTTAGGCATATTAAAAAGTGTGTTTAGCACCCAACCAGCTCCTGTTGAAAACAATGGAAGTTGTTCGCTCCTCAGCTGTTTTGACAATCTAGCCATAGAGCAAGGTGCCCAAATATGGATTTAGGAGCCTAATTTTAGACTTCAATTTTTTTTTTAAATTGACCTATATTTCAAACAAAAGGTTCACAAGCCTTCCATCTCCATAGCTATGCCTAACGTGATCCACAGTGCATGACATGAATTTCACATCTCCTACCTAGAATACCACGGCAGTTAAAACAACAGTTCAGTTTAAGATTCACTCGGTACTAACATTTGATTCATAATATTAGTGGAAATAAAATTCTTGCAATTGTTACTGGAAAAGAAAAGCTATTGAGCTAACACAGCCAAGTGGTACAAGTTCTTTGCTGACCAAGTTATTTTTAAGCACAGCAGAAACAAAATTGCAATGGGAACAACAACCAAAACAAAACAAAAACACCAAGGAAAAGTTGACTCACTTTTTAATTCTCCCATCTTCAAGGAGTCCAACCCCTCCTCCCCGCAGTTGGCTACAAATAAACCTATGATCTCTCAGCTAGTGTAAATTTTCACATCTCTATTGAAGTCAACTGAGCTACTGATGGCAATTCACACCAGCTAAGGCTCTGGCCCCCAGAATGCACCTTGAATGCTGTGAGAAGCAAAACTGAACTTTTCAAAACCGAACTGTTGACAAGTGTCAACAGCATATGGCTCACGGACTTTAGCAACTGAGGCTCTAATGAATTAGCCTTGATTCACTGCGGGGTGAATCATTTTCAAAGTAGAACTGTTCCGCAGTAATTGGCCAAAAGCCATGCTGTGAAAAGCACTTGTCAGATAATGCTTGCTTACAAATAAATCTACAAATGATAAAGAGTGGCTGTTACTGAATAAGTTCAGGTCCACCTCTAGACTTCACTTCCTGCCTTGGGCTTATGAAAAGGATAAAGGTTGAAGATTGTGAATAAAAGGAGAAAGAGAGTATAAAGCCAACCCATGTGCTGTCAATAGTTATTGTAATATTCCCCCATCTCTTCTTTCTCTAAAGATCTCACTAAACCATTTAACAAGGCCATTTTGTTTAAAAAAATCCAGTATTCTATCATACAATAGAGGCCTGATCCTGCAAGTTTTTGTGCACAAGTGGGCTTTACTCACTTGCAGCAGTCCCTTTGACTCCAGTGGGACATACTCACATGAGTAAGGACCAGGTGTGAGTGAGATATTGCAGGTGTAAAGTGTCTGTCTCTGTTTATTAATAGATCCATGCAAATCAGGATAAACCAGAACAAAAACAACATAGTCCCAGTTTAGAAACTGCTCATATAAACACCCAGTGAGTAGCTCACTCCTGCGAGCAATCCAACTGACTTTACTGGAGTGAGTAGTCCCAATGAACTTATTCACAAGCATCGAGGTGTTTGCACACTGGATCCATAATGATCGATTTGTAGAAGAGAAATCTAAGGAAACATTCACCCTCCCCTAATCTATGCATTCTCCACCCCTGAGCACTCAGTAACTTCACAGCCAGGGGAATGCATGTGTCCCTTCCTCTATATATTTTTCTGTGATTTGCATTAATCTCCTTTTCTAAAACATATTATGACAAGCTATTTACCTCAGGCCACAGCTTTGAAACCTCCCTGTGCCTTTGCCCCTCCTCCTGCCTTGTAGGAATTTCATTAATAAATCACTGTGGGTAATAAGCTTGGTTTATAAGCAGCTTCTTGGTCTGAAAGTTTGTGTCAATTAAAAAACACACCAGGCTTCAGAAAAACTGGGAAGCATCCCAGCCAATCGGGAAACCTTGTCATATGTCTTTACATATTGACTTTAAACAGAGGAAACTTTTAAATTGTCAGCAATAATCAGCACAAGTCTCCACTCTGTTTGTTGCACTGTTATGGGGTAACAATTCTTATGTTCTCTTTTCTCCGAGGTTTTTCTCCTTCTTGCACAAAGCACCTTTAAAAAAAAAAAAAAAAAAAAAAAGGAAA
>NC_133773.1:5440460-5458893 GCF_003597395.2 Chelonoidis abingdonii | reverse complement strand
GGGGGGGGGGGTGCTGGGAGCTATGGGAAGACCCAGGAGTGGAGGGACAGGGCAGGTTGTGGGCACGGGGCAGGACGCTGTGTGTCTGGAGGGGTCTCGGGGCTGTGAGAAGGTAGCTATGGGGGTTCCTGGAGTGGAGGGGCAGGGCGGGTTGTGGGCACGGGGCAGGGCTCTATATGTATCTGGGGGCGGTGTGGGTGCTGGGAGCGATGGGAAGACCCGGGAGTGGAGGGGCAGGGCGGGTTGTGAGCACGGGGCATGGGCTGTTTGTCGGGGGGGGGGCGTCTGGGGGCTGTGAGAAGGTAGCTATGGGGGGACCCAGGGAGTCGAGGGGCAGGACGGGTTGTGGGCACGGGACAGGGCGCTGTGTGTCTGGGGGGGCTGAGGACTGGGAGTTAAGGGAAGACCCGGGAGTGGAGTGGCAGGGCGGGATGTGGACACGGGGCATGGGGCTGTGTGTCGGGGGAGGGTCTGGGGGCTGTAAGAAGATAGCCATGGGGGGACCCGGGGAGTGGACGGCCAGGACGGGTTGTGGGCACGGGGCAGGGAACTGTGTGTGTCTGGAGTGGGGGAGGCTGAGGGCTGGGAGCTATGGGGGTGGTCCGGAGAGCGGCAGGGCAGGTTGTGGGCACGGGGCGGAGGGGCCCTGGAGACGGCGAGGGGCAAGGTAGGGAGCGATGGACAGGAGGCTCTGGGGGGCTCAGGGGCTGGACAGCGGGACCAGGGAGCTGGAGAGCGCTAAGGGGGCGCAGCCGCCAGCCCCCGGGAGCGGACCAGGTGCTCCCCCAGGCGCACGGGCACCGGAGGGGAGGATGCTTCCTTCCCCTCAACCCAGCGCGAGAGAGCCCGAGTCCGTCCCCGGCTCCCTCAGCCCCAAGGCAGGTCCCCCGCGCGCCTCTCACCTTCGTTGCTGGGGCTGGCCAGCAGGCTCCGCAGCGCTCCGCACAGCAGGAGGCACGTCCAGAAGGGAGCCGGGGAGCCGCCGCCGCTGCAGCCCAGCCCCGCTGCCCTTGCCCGGGCGCCCGAGCCCCGCATCCTCTTCCGCAGCCGGTGCCGTCGCCTGCCTCCCCGCTGCGGCTGCTGTGCGCTCCGCTCCCTTAGCGCATGGGTGCGCGCTGGCTGGCAGGGCTCTCCGCGCTCCCTGCTCCGGAGCTGCGGCAGCCGCTCTCTGCCTGACCCGGGCTGCGCTCCGGAGCCCAGCGAGGCGCGCTGGGGAGGAGCGGGCAGCCCCAGCCGCAGATGGAGGCTTGGAGAGGGGGAGGCACCGCCAGAGCAGCCCTGGAGCAGGAGGAGGGGGGGAGATAGAGATGTGCGCCCTAGATGGACAGAGCGCCTGAAACTGCACCGGCTGCTGCTGCTGCGTGTGTGAATCCGCCCCCGTCCTCGCCCGTCCCGCTCCGCTCTGCTCTACGTGCGAGCGGGGATGAGAGGCGCCACAGAGCTCCCCTGCCCGGCTGCTGGGAGCAGCGCCAGCCGCGAACTGGGACTCAGCCCTCCCCCGGAGCGCCAGGGAGACACAGGCTGGAGAGCGAGGGGCCAGCTAAGACACCACCCAGCGCGTGCCTCCGCTCTGGGCCTCTGGGCATTGGAGCTGGAAGGATGCTAGATGCCCACAGCCCATCCTCTCCAGCAGCTCCCTTACGCGCACACACAGCGGGAAGGAGGCAGTGCCTGGACCCTCTCTCTTCACCCTGCACCCTTCCCCTCCCTGGGATTGTTTAACTGGAAAACGGGGGGAGAACGAGACTTCCCAGCTCCCTGTAGACCCCCCCCCCCCACGCCTGTATTTTAAGTAGGGAGTCGTGGCTAGGCTTTGCTGGCCTGGATCTGTTTGGTATTTAAAGTACCTTTTAGTGCTTGCTTGCTGGTGTCACTGAACTTGGTATTCAGTTTATTTTGTGTCATGCCAAGGTAAGCCAGGAGCAATCACCTTCCAGAAGGACTGGAGATAGTTGGCTAACTGCCCTATGTGAAGTAAGCGTGAAAAGCCTGATCCTATGGAAGTGAATGAGAGTGTTGTCCCTGACTCCAGTGGAACCAGGATTTCACCCTAGGTGTTCATATTAGCCTTTAGACAAGTGACTTCTCCCCCCTCCTGCCAGCAATGGCTCTATCTTCAAGTCTAGGTGACTCAGCTAAGTAAGGAGTTGCAGGATCCCAAATTCTTAAACTGGTGGCCAAAGGGTAATAACATGAGAGTCATCCGCTGCCTACAGGTGAAGAGGGAGGATGGTGTTGAAGTTACGGCCCTAGCTTAGGACTCTGGAGATCTGGCTTCCCTCCCTGGCTTTTCCACAGACTTCCTCTGTGACCGCAGAGATTAAGGAACCTAAACTTTCTGTGCCTCAGTTCTCCCCTGTAAAATGGGGATAAAAAACCATTATTTCTCACATCCTCTCTGGCTTAGACTGAAGCTCTTCTAGGTAGGGACCATGTGCGTACAGCACCTAAGGGGGGCCTGCTGTCAGCTGGAGTCTAGGCACACCTAATAAAAATGAATTCAAAACATTGAGACGAGTTCAGCAAACCCAGTGCAAGGAGCCATGTGTAACGTGTGCCTCATTTTGCTAGCAGAGCTCCTTGCACCGCAGGGAGATTCAGCCTCGCACACAGCAGGATGTTTGCCACTGCCCTCCCTGGATTTTCAAAAGGGAGGGTTGCAGCATTTCACAAGAGCTCTGCTGGACTCCAGAAAGCCTTGACTCAGTGGCTATATCTGGCCAATTTGGCCAGGTCCTTTTGGCACCAAGCCAACTGCTTATATCACACTCTTCCCCTGCTGGAAATTCCTGTAACAAAGAATGCCATCAGGGCTTTCTGGCCCTTCTGACTCATATTCTTCTTTGACATTTCTTCTCCTTCCTTCCCCCACCTCCACTGTGTCATGAAGAATCATCTCCCACCTCACACTGGCATTGGTGGTGACTGGAACCAGAGGTGGCTGCAACAGTGAGGGATTTAAAATAAAAAGGTATCAATGAAGTCAAATAGATCAGTGGTTCTCAAAACATTGCCTATGGCACACACTCATGGTCTGCAGAGCACTTGATGGTGGGCTGTAGAAAGCTAGATAGCAGTTTTAGCAACCCAATATGACAAGGATGCTCAGGAGTCACAAGTCTAGTTCCCTGCCCCCTCCCCCAGTCAAAAGATTGATGTAAAATGATGCTTTTTAAATGATATATTTGGTGTTCTTTTCCTTTGACCTTTTCAGGTACACTCGGGTCACATTTCCAAACTTTTTTCCACAAAAGTGAGGACTAGAAATCTGCAACTATTAAAAGGCTAGTAAAAAATAGCTGAGAGTCTCACACGATCACTTATCTGCACAACCTGGGACTTTAAGTGAAACATCAAAAATCACAAGACTTGCAGTAAAAACAGAAGAGTTGTTAACTTACCGGCCCTGTTATTAGCTAACAAATTGCATTAAAGACAACAGAGAATGCATTAAATATTTCTCGAGCAACCCCTTTGCATGCAAGTAATTGGTGCAGTTGCTACAGAAGTGTTACATGAACACAGCTGAGAAGGAAGGGGAGGCACGCAATTGCAAAGGGATGGGAAGGTAGGCCCACGAGACACTATTATTAAAACATGGTCAGTGTTGCTATGACAAAAAGCTTAGGAGCTCCTGTAGAAGCAGTTCCACTCCCCACTCTCTCCTCAAGCCATGGCATTGCAGGCAGGTCTTTGCCACTAGCACTGCTTGTTGAGCATCAGTGGCCCTACGATACCTCTTTCTGTCAACCTGAGGACTTAACTGTGAAGTCACATCTAGTCCAGACTCCCTTCTAGGGTAACAAAAATTCACACAAACAAGAGATTCTCCCATCCTGTTTAGGCTTTTCAACTAATCCTCCAGGCTCATTTCCTCACCCCTTCTTACCTTCATTTAAAATCACCCAGTAGCTCTAAAATAATCTCGTATAATCCCCACACGCCCTCCCAACACTCCTCCCTCAAATTTACTCTTCTCAGCCCTTTCACACAACCAGGTGTTTCACCAGCTGTCCCCTGCTTCCTCTGACTAAGATGCAGCTAATTATGGCACAGGTAGGCTGACTGGCCCTTAAAGGGGCAGGCCACCCTCTGACAGCCTGAAATACAAAATAACTACACCAAGGATCTGGGTTTGATTTTCAAAGGTCCATTTGTTACCCATTGGTCATATCCCAAATCAACCCAGTCATGATGATAAACATCGGATACTGCATCTAATTCTGATGCATTTAATAAAGCTTTGTGAATTGTAAGTCCAGAAGGGACCATGGTGATCATCTCACCTGACCTCCGGCAGTATATTTACTTTTTCCTTCAATTTTAATGGTTAATAGGGAAAGAGGTGTGGCTGCTAATTTGACAAAGCTACTGAAGATGCATGCCAAGGTTTTATTTTTTAATCTTCCCAAGATACTGGCACCACGAGCACGGCTTTGAATTCAGCTCCTACTGTTTGTTTCATTCCAATGTTTATCTCCCACCTTTTACTTCTCTGAATGACCCAGCCCAGGTGTAACATTTTACATTTCTGCAACAGAGCACCAGCAATTGATCCGCCAGGTTTACTCACCTATGGCAGTTCTTTGCTTTGGCAAAAAGCCCACAAAGAGATCAAAGGTTTGAATTTATATCTCAATCAGGAGACGAAAAAAAAAATCAGTAAATGAAATAACAAAATAAAGCCCCATAAACCTTGTAGGTACACTAGCCTGAAGCTAAACAACAGTCACAAAAATGGTTCTTTGATTAACTTGATTCTGCCTGTATGTCACACCTGCTGTGTATCCTGTGGGTGGGACTTTCACATGCTCTCAGCACTGGCCTAACTTGACTCCCAGTTAAATCAATGATGCAAACCCCGTTGATTTCAATGAACGAAATCCTGGCCCTAGTGAAGTTAATGGGAGTTTTGTCACTGACGTCTCTGTGGGCCAGGATTTCACCCATGTATTTACATTACAAGTCTCCCCCCAGGCTCTGGATCACACAGATTTAGACTGAGGACAGTGCAATGAAGGGTTGTAACAACGTGCAGTGGTCTGTCCCTTTAAGGCCCAGGGGCCAGCCAGCCCTGTTTGTGGACAGAGCCCTTTTCCCAACAGGTAGTTTGGCCGGGGGGACTGTCTGACCCAGCTGGGAAGGGGGTCGGGGATTCTATAAAGGGGGGAGAGGGTTGTTTTCTGGCTTGTTCTGCAATAGAACAGAATTTGCTCCTGGGTTTCTGCTTTGATCAGGTAAGCTGCTTTATTGTGGTGTTACTTTATGAGTCAGGGGTTTGAAGAATGAACTGTGCCATCGCGGAAGGGCTTGACCAGACTTTGGGAATAGTGTTAGTACTTACTAGCTAGAAAGGTAGGTCAGTAGCTCTTTAGAGTTATTCACTTCTGTGATTGCTCTGCCTCTAAAGAGGCACCAGTGAGTCATCCCTTAGAGAGCTCCAGAAAGGTGCGAGAAGCAAGAAAGAAAATCTGGTCAAGCAGCACCTTGCTACTGTTCCATCACGATACAGAGGATCGCTTATGTGGCAAAACAGCCCAGCTGCTCTGAGGCTTCCATCTACTGAGAGACAGGAACCGGTGTGATGGGATGGGTGAGTCTCCTTCATAGAAATTGGTGGTACAAAATGTTTTCTGTTTTCATCTGTTTGGTAATTCGGTGTCTCTGTGGGCTGGCTTCTTTGTAAATTGGAGAAACTACAGCTGGTCTATGAGAGACACCTTAATTTTCTAAGAGAAGAAAATGAGGGTTTTTTTGTATGTCATGAGCTAGTTAAGAACAGCAACAATGGTCCAGATTTTATCACTGTGTGTGTATATTTGTCACTTCAGACATTCTCATATGGCCTCCTTGTGACCTAGGTACTGGCTACTGTATTTAATAAGAAACTCTATAGGAGCCTTTTTCTTAGAGTATCTGTGCCAGCAGATATAGGAGTTGAGACAGATGTTCAGAAAGATACCTGTTAAATATGCTTAACTTGGCTCTGTTTAGATATCTATCCCAAATGGCACTTGAAAGTGAGTGTACAGTATAAACAGGCTTAGCCAAGCTGTAGCAAAACCAGCTCTTTCACTGTGGCATGTCTACACTGCAATTAAAAAGCTGTGGTTGCCCCCTGCCAGCTGTTTAGTTGCAGTGTAGATGTTTGGGCTCAGGCTGCAGCCTGAGCTTTGGGATTCTTCCCAGCTCACACGGTCCTAGAGCCTGGGCTCCCACATCAGCCCAAACATCTACGCTGCAATTTAACAGCCCCTTAACCTGAGCCTTGGGAGTCTGTGCCTGCTGGCATGGGCCAGCTAGGGTCTTTTTAACTGCAGTGTAGACGTACTTCGTAAGACCAAACTGGAAAAGTGACTCCGGTCTCCTCTCACAGGCTGGCACTGACCCTCACTGCATGGTGTTCAGAAAAAGCCCATCCATGACACTTTTGAGGAGTCACACCCTTATTCCACAAGGATTCTCTGTTGAGAAGGTGTGAGGCCTAATAAAAAGGGTGCAAGACTTGGATTCCGCAGACTCTGATGGTTCTACTAGAAGACTTGCCATTGATCTGCTCAGTAAAGCTAACTGCATCTCGTCCCACCGTCTGCCTTGTGAATTAAGGGCTTGTCTACACTAGAAGCACTCTAGCATTTCAAGTGTAGACAATACCTACCCTTCAGGGACAGGAGGGTAGGAGAATCATAGACTATGAGGGTTAGAAGGGACCTCAGGAGGTCATCTAGTCCAACCCCCTGCTCAAAGCAGGACCAATCCCCACCTAAATCATCCCAGCCAGGGCTTTGACAAGCCTGACCTTAAAAACCTCTAAGGAAGGAGATTCCACCACTTCTCTATGTAACCCATTCCAGTGATTCACCATTCTGAGTGAAATAGTTTCCTAATATCCAACCTCAACCTCCCCACTGCAACTTGAGACTATTGCTCCTTGTTCTGTCATCTGCCACCAGTAAGAACAGCTGAGCTCCCCTCTTTGGAGCCCCCCTTCAGGTAGTTGAAGACATAGGCGCTGACTCCATGGGTGGTCTGCACCCACCAGCAACTCCCCCCCAGGTCACCTCCCCCTTTGCTCCGCCTCCTCCCCTGAGCATGCCACTGCATCCTGCTTCTCCTCCCCACTCCCAGCGCTTACACTGCAAAATAGTTGTTTCTCATGGCAAGTGCTGGAGGGGAGGAGGAGGAACATAGAGTGCTCAGGGAAAGGGTGGGGATTTGGGGAGGGGCCCAATGGGGAAGGGAGAGGGTGAGTTGGGGTAGTACCAGGAGGCAGGGCTGGGTGCAGGGGGCACAAGCACCCACTGATGCCAATGAAAGTTGGCACCTGTGGTTGAAGGCAGTGATCAAATCTCCCCTCACTCTTCTCTTCTGCAGACTAAACAAGCCCAGTTCTCTCAGCCTCTCCTTGTAAGTCATGTGCCCCAGCACCCTGATCATTTTTGTTGCCTCCCACTGGACTGTTTCCAATTTGTCCACACACTTTCTGTAGTGTGGGGCCCAAAATTGGATGCAGTAGTCCAGGTGTGGCCTCACCAATGCCAAATATAAGGGAATAATCACGTCCTTCGATTTGCTGGCAACGCTCCTACTAATACAGCCCAGTATGCCATTAGCCTTCTTGGCAACAAGGGCACACTGCTGTCTCGTATCCAGTTTCTCATCCACTGTCATCCCCTGGTCCTTTCCTGTAGAACTGCTGCTTAGCCAGTCGATCCCCAGCCTGTAGCAGTGCATGGGAATCTTCCATCCTAAGTGCAGGACTCTGCACTTGTCCTTGTTGAACCTCATCAGATTTCTTTTGATCCAATCCTCTATTTGTCTAGGTCTCTCTGGACCTTATCCCTACTCTCCAGCATATCTACCTCTCCCCCAGCTTAGTGTCATCTGCAAACTTGCTGAGGGTGCAGTCCATGCCATCATCCAGATCATTAATGAAGATGATGAACAAAACCAGCCCCAGGACCAACCTCTGGGGCACTCCGCTTGATACTGGCTGACATTTAGCCATTGATCATGAGCTGTTGAGCCTGATGATATAGTCAGCTTTTTATCCACGTTAGAGTCCATTCATCCAAACCATACTTTTTTAACTTGCTGGCAAGAATATTCTGGGAGACGTATCAAAAACTTTGCTAAAGTCAAGATATATCACTGCCACTGCTTTCCCCATATCCACAAACCAGTTATCTCATCATAGAAGGCAATCAGATTGGTCAGGTTCTCCCACTGGTGTAGGTAATCCCGTTGCCTGAGAGGTAGTAGCTAGGTTGACAGAAGTCTTTTTGTTTACATAGCACTGTCTATGTGCAGACTTAAGTCTGCTGAGCTATGCTGTTCAGGGGTGTGGATTGTCACACCCCAGAGGAAAGTAGCTAGGTTGATCTCTCTAGAGTGACCAGCCCTTAGAGGGTAAGTTCTTTGGGGCAGGGACTGTCTCTCACTATGTGCTACGGTGATGTTTAGCACAATGGGTCTCTGGCCCTGGTTGTCTTCTAGACGCTACTTGACAGAGACAGCAACAAAAGGTGCTCACTATAACTTAGTGCTGCCCTTGCCTGAGACAAAGCACCATCCCTAAGCCTGACATGAGGAATGAACACTGCTCTCAAAGAAAACCTACAGCACTGCTGAGAAGCAGAGAAGAATTCAACAGACTGAATCACAGAAACCAGAGAAATCAGAGGATCAGATAGGGAGTAGGGTGAGGGACTCCTATCTCCCTGCCAAACCAGGGAGTATATTTTGTAATGTATTGTCCGGACCAGCTATAAAATTCCCCTCGATATTACTGATGCATCTAATTCATCTCACGGTCATGGCACATCTCCTGATATTCCACCTATGTTTTATTTTCTCAGTTTCTTCCCATTACCCCAGCTATGTCCTGCACAGTCACATGCACAAATTCCTCTCCTTCCTTGGTGGTTACACCCCTCAAATTTGCAGAGTATCACATCCTCACTTAGTCACTGCTTAGCCAAGGTAAGTATATTTAGCTCTTTTCTCACAGGTCAATCCTCCAGACTTGGATTATATTTATTGCTGTTCTCTAAGCTCCCTCCAGCTTGCCAATGTCTTTCTGGTAATGATTGGCCAGAATGGAGCAGGAATTTCCACCTACTGTTGCCTCAAACCCGTCTCAGCTCTGTCACGATGCCTTTGTCTGAGGCCTGAAATTGGATTGGCCTTTTTTGTACCATGGGCCACTACCAGCTCCTATGAGGTGACAAACAGCATGTTATAGATCTTTCAGTATTGCCACTTACCAAGTGTCTCCTTCTGATTGAGCTGGTGTTTCAGTTCATTTTTCTAAGCTATGTTAGCGTGGGGAGGGGGGGGAAGAGGGGGGTTTCCAAGCTGAATTACACTTTTTCTCTGCACATGCCGTCTTTTCTCTAGTTTCCAGTGTTATGTCTCTGTCCTGGGTGGCAGTAGCAACTCCTCCTAACTCTTCAGTATCATCTGTTAAATTCATTTATTCCACCAGTCAGATGATGATAGATTAGGATGTTAAATAAGATTCACCCTTGCAGATTCCTTCAGTAACCTGCCTTCTGCAAATAGATACATTGTCCTTTACCATTATTCCTTACTACAATCTAAATGATGTGACATCTCTTCCTCTCCCCTCCACCCACTAAGGTCCCATCAGCAAAATAATTAAGCATATGCTTAAATTTAACCAGATTATAGAATATCGGGGGGGGAGCCTTAGGAGGTCATCTACTCGAAACCCCTGCTCAAAGCAGGACCAATCCCCAGAGAGAATTTTGCCCCAGCTCCCTAGATTGTCCCCTCAAGGATTGAACTCTCAACCCTAGGTTTAGCAGGCCAATGCCCAAACCACTGAGCTATCCCTCCCATCATTGTGCCTACTGAAGTCCTGTTTTCATTGCCTGTATGGGACAGAGTCCTTTCTTTTGTATGACTGGTATGGAGGGAGCAGCAACTACAATGTCACCTGAAGTTGATCCAGCCAAATGGCTCCCTCGGGAGTCTTGTTGTATGGCCCAGAGGAGGAACTTTAGGGTTTGTTGAGCTGCTCTGATGACTGGGAGATCGCTGAGTGATGTTTGGTCACTGAGTTGATGGCATTCGTTGTGAATTCTCACTTAACAGAGTGGGCCCCGTGAAGGCTGCCATCTTCCACTCCACAGAGGCCCTGATCCAGTATAATAGGTAAGCGTGGTATAAACTAATGACAGAAGGAGTTCCAAACCTGCCATCTGTAACTTTTTCTTAAACAGTCACAATATTACACTAACTAGAGAACCCCAAGAAACTGCCTTATCTAGCTTAATTACCCTTCTTTCTAGTTTCTTCTTAAGGCCCCAACCACCTCAAAATAAGTCATTACTTGGCAGGCACCAAGTGCATATTAAAATTGAATGAAGACCCTTGTCTGATTCCCACTTTCATCTGCTGTTTGCCTCGGAGGTCTGATGTATTTGACCACATTTGCACAGTACACATCCATAACACGAAGGCACGATTGTATTTGCTCTTGTAATGTCTCTTTCCAGTCAGCTTCCAAAAATGCAACCTCTAGTGTTAACACAAATATCTGGTAGGTAGTTGGATTCAGAAAGAATGGAAATCCAGCTAGGGCAATGGAAACTGAAATGATTTTAAACCTTTCCTCCTCCCAAACTGATAGAGAAAATCTTCACCCCCAGTGTAACTACCTAGTGAGGAGGAAGGAGTTGTCAAGTGCAGTTCTGCCCCCTTCTGGCCTGACAAGGTATAGCAACAATTACCCCTGTCAATTATTGCTGAGTACAGCATATTTGATACTCACAATGGCAAAGACTGCAAAGAGGATACAAGCAAACAATACTTGGGAAAGGAAACAAGGGTACCTAGCAGAAATGCACAGATGGGAAATAGTTGCGTTCCCATGAGAACATGAGCTGCTAGAGTTTTCAATGGGAGTTGGTGAATGCTGACACACTTTGAAAACTTGACCACTAATTTAGGATCTTCACTGAGAGCCAAGCTCTCTTGAAATTTTGGCCCACTGTGTAGAAAACGACTATTTTAATGAGAATGCTTTGAAGATAGGGTAACACTTCAACCTGGCACAGCTTGCTGGGGACCATCTTGTCATCCTCACTTGGTCCTGGTGCTAGTTTATTCCCTAAGGCAACTTGGTGATGGCAGCATTCTCACATTTGCAAATATTCTGTTGTTGTTTGTATTCTGGTAGCACTTCAAGTTCAGAGCCTTACAGTGACAGGCATTGTAGAAATATAAAACAGTCCCTGCCCTCAAAGAGCTTGGCGTATTGTAGCTTCCATTAAAAAAAAAATCTAGATTAGTCTCTCAATCCAAGTATGAGAGTATAACAGGTGGATACAGCAAACATATGTAGGGAGCCCAAAGCAACAATGAGACATCACTTGCCAGGGTGATAAGCAGCACTCTCAGAATGCCAGCTGCATGATTATGGTGAGATTTTTGTAGACATCCTAACAGAGGACTATGAGGTGAATTTGAGGAACTCCTCATGGGAAAGGAGCAGCATGGGAGATAGTGTGAAGGCTAAATGTGTATGATCATGTGTAGTAATGTGGCTAATCTGGATTTCTCATTTTAAAGTAGTGACTGGGCCCGGTCACTAGTGTCTGAACACCTCATGATTTTCACTGTTTTTATCCTTGCAACCCTGTGAGGTTGTGTGATTATCCCCCATTTTACAGATGGCACCGTCAGGGTGCAGAGACTAAGTGACTTTCCCAGAGTTCCACACAGAATCAGTGGCAGAGCTGAAAATTGAGCCAGGTCACCCAAGCTGTTGGCTAGTGCTATAACCCCTGGACAGTCTCTCTGTGTTCCTGCTCTGTCCAGTAACTCTTTCCATACTGTAGCTCAAGCTTTTAGTGTGCTTAAGTTTCAGCTGCTGTTGTGAGGAGGCAGTCGGTTCTGGTCCTTGACTCTTAAGATGCTGATGCAATCATAACTTCACAATCTCTGCTGTCAATATCCAGAGCGTTGGTCCCTTTTGAACCTCTTACTGAGGTCACTAAGGCTAAGAGCAGTTTGTCTGGATAGCTCCATTTTTATTAATGGGAACCACCAGCTGCTACTCTGGGCCCACCAGTTTCTATGCCTTGTGTGTGGTGGACAGCATTCCAGTGTGGCTTCTCCCAGCACATTCAGGGGGGCATGTCCAATGTTCACCTGTCATTCACCCTACTGTGCTTTCTTAACAGAATCACGGATTTGTGAGTCACTTCATATCTCTCATACTTGCTGCTGGAATTGCATTCCTCTTTGCTCTTGTCAAGGGACATCTGGGTTGCTGCAATAGCCCCCGAGTCGCTTCTGTCCGGTTGATTGCTCCTGCATTTTGAAGACAGTTGCATGTTTAACTTTTCTCCTTCCTCTGCAGTGCTCAAATTACAGCATTAGCTAGGCCCAGTCTTCCAAACACTTAAGGAAGTGCTTACCTCCAGGGTCTACTCATGCAGAAAGTGCTTTGGGAATAAAATATTTGGGTTTTTTCTATGTATTGTCACCCTCAGTTGTTTAACAAACTACCATCTGGGCCAAATATCCTGGGACAAACAGCCCAGCGGTAAATCTTGGCACAGAAGCATTCCATGATTAAATGAGAACTTTGTGGTGTCAGTCTATTTTTTTTTTTTTTTTTCTTGAGTGCTATTACCAGCCTGGAGTTTCAAAGATGGAGACAAAGTTTGGAAGGGAAACACAGGCTATGTCTACACTGACACTCTCGCTGGTAAAACTTGTCAGTCGGGGGTGTGTGTGTGGTGGTCATGGTGGGGAAAACCCCCTACCCTCTGACCTACACAAGTTTCACAGCAGAAGCAGTGGTGTGGGCAGCCCTATATTGGTGAGAGAGAGCCATTGTCACTGGTTGGGCATGGTTGAATTATGCCAATGGGAGAGTGGTACAACTGTGCCTATAGTGTAGATATAGCCGACATGGTTAAAAAGCACCCACTCCCCTGCCCTTCTGATACAGACGCTGCATAGGACATCCCAGGTACTAGAGAGAGAACACTGGCCATTTGACATCCATGAAATAGTACTTGGTGCACTAGATCAGTGACATGTAAAGCACAGGATCTGGACGATGACAATCTAAATGGTTAAACTCCCCTCCTGTAGTTTCTCTCTGGCTTTTCTTTGCTATCCAAACATCACTTCATCTGCTGAGATCTCTCAGATTCAGCCTCCTTCAGCTCCTCCTCTTTGTACATCTCTTTCCTGTACAGGGCCAGTGCAACCATTTAGGTAACCTAGGCTGTTGCCTAGGGTGCTAGGATTTGGGGGGTGGCACTTTCTTTGCAGCGA
Organism: Chelonoidis abingdonii; assembly: GCF_003597395.2. Classification (NCBI taxonomy): domain Eukaryota; kingdom Metazoa; phylum Chordata; order Testudines; family Testudinidae; genus Chelonoidis; species Chelonoidis abingdonii. Next base: position 5,445,573 of record NC_133773.1, on the reverse strand, counting down.
TCTCCCAGTAGCTGCCAGCATTTAGGCGGAGGGAGCTAGGACAGGGGAGCATGGGGAGGGCCGCCTGCAGCAAGTAAGGAGGGGGGGGGGGGCGGCATGCAAAGGAACTCCCTGCCCCAGCTCACTCCTGCCCCACCTCCTCCCCGAGCCCATTGTGGCCGCTTCACTTCTCCTGCCTCCCAGGCTTGCGGTGCCTAAGCTGATTGGTGCTGCAAGCCGGGGAGGTGTGAAGCAGCGACGGCATGCTTGTGGTGGAGCAGGGGTGAGCTGGGGGGGCTCAGGGCAGAGGGTGGGGAGCTGCTGTGGGGGGGGGCACCTCAGGGTGGGGGTTCAGGGACAGGGGAAGGTGGAGGTTTAGCCTAGGATGCAAAACATCCCTGCACCAGCCCTGTTCCTGTACAACACAGATACCTTTCAGCTCAGGCTGATCCTGTTTCCTGCCTTTCAAAATTCTGCTCCCCAGCTAAACAGAAGAGTCAGTGATTACAATTTCACTCAATCAAGAGGTGAAGAAGATGTGGGCATAAGCACGATATATGGAAGAAGTGGCAACCAGATGACACAATCTCCCGCTCTAGTCTATATCTGTAAAGGGTCTCTGGTCCAGGTCACATAATAGACATTCTGCCCAGAGTGAGGTAGTGATGCACTAACATTTAAAATGTTTTCTTGTTCAGCATTTATTTAAAACAGTTAAATCCATTTTGGGTTCACTGACTTGTACAGGATTCTTTCTGCAGTGAAACTTGTTTAAAATAACCACTCATCTTTTCAAATACAATCAGCCCATTTACATATTGAATAGATGCCCTCAGTATTTTTCTCAATATCTTTCTCCTCTAGCCAGTTCCAAAACCTGATAGAATAACCTTTTTAAAGTTGTTTTTGAACTGTTCAAAAAGATTCACCATTAATAGAAATACATGATGTGCTATACAGATCACTCATCAGAGGGGTAGCCATGTTAGTCTGGATCTGTAAAAAGCAACAGTCCTGTACCACCTTAGATTATACAGATCACTGTATCTAATGAACAAAACTAAGAAAAGTCTTTTCTTAGTTAAATTTAGCTCCCAGTGGCACAGGTAACATCTGGGACATGTGTGAAAGATTCAAAATGAAGGATTCACGAACTGTGCACGACACTTAAAATGGTATGGGATTCACCCCCTTAGAAAACTGTCTGCAGAGTTCACCTTTTGCTATATTGCCACAATATCTAAGCTTAGTATTTAAAACAAAGGGTAAAATCCTGGCTCCCCTGATGCAATGGGACTATTGCTATTGACTTTAATGTTATCTTGAATGTGCAAACACCTTCAGACAATAGCTGCATAAGAGGTATGAATCCCTCCATTCAATCTCAAGGTGGTGGTGGTGATTCTGAAATCTAATGACAATACGTGCCATTGTTTATCATCCATTGCAGATCATCTTAGCAGAGGCATCCAGTTAATAGCACAAATTCTCAAACCTGAGTCTCTATTTAAATACTTTAGGGCTTCATGGGAAGCTATTGTTCAATAAGCTAGGGTTAGGCAGAGCAATACCTAACTACCTTTAAAAATCTAGGCCTTTGATCTTGTCTACATGGAGAAATAACCAGCATTTCTATACCAGCAATACAACTCTACTGGTATAATTATACTATAACTCAGTGTGTGGACACACAGAATAAGTGCCCTCTTATGTGACATCATGGCAAATCCCAAAAAGTGAACACCAGCCAGATCAGTCTCCAGCTAGCTGCTTAAGATGACATGGTGGAATAGTCTGTTTGTCCATCAGTGATAATCCTGTGGTGCCACAGAAGCTTTTGGTGACCATGTGATTGTTGCCATGTAGCGGCATTCCTTGGTAAATAATAAACTGAAATTATATGAAACCTTGTTTGGGGGTGGGTTGTTTCTGTTTGTTTTTTCTGAAGTGCAGGAGTAGGTGAGGTATTATTGTAGGTGTCATTTTGGCTAGGCAGGAAAAGCTTTTACCCAAGCGTTTTGGTGTTTCCTGAAGATGGTCAGACTCTGGAATAGTCTGACCTCTGAAAGCTCATTCTATAGCCAGATCCTTTTGACTGAAAACAACTTCACACACTTTGCCCTGAGCTTTGTGATCTGCATTAACAAAGATAGAGCACTACTGTCGGACTGGTTCATGGACTGAAAGGATGACGGCCCTTAATGTAGCTAGGACTTGGATCCAACTGTCAAAGCAATTCATGGGTCACGGTCTTGAATGGGCAGCAGTTGAGTGTGGAACCAGGCAGGAACTGGAGGACAGGCTTGATGTGCTCAGAAGGGGGACATAAAGTGTAAAAAGAGCTAAAAGATGGTGGGTGAATTCCAGGTGTAACTTGGAAGGGAAAGGACAAAGATGTGAGATCTCCCTGGGGATGCAGTTAGTGAACCACCCAGTCCCTTCCTGGAAAAAGACACTGTATATTTTTCACTTCATTACTAGAAAAGACCCTTTAGCCTACAGCAAGCTTGACCTAAATTCTGTGGTGTTTCACTGAAATAGGCTATGTTAAACTATGCAGAAGAATAACACAATCTGTTCTACAGTCCTTGTATTTAGACAGGAAACTAGATTTTCTGATGTCTTTAAACTTTTTCATGTGTCATAGGTCTTAAACACAGAATATTAGGGTTGGAAGAGACCTAGTCCAACCCCTGCTCAAAGCAGGACCAATTCCCAACTAAATCATGCCAGCCAGGGCTTTGTCAAGCCTGACCTTAAACCTCTAAGGAAGGAGATTCCACCACCTCCCTAGGTAACCCATTCCAGTGCTTCACCACCCCCCAAGTGAAAAAGTTTTTCCTAATATCCAACCTAAACCTCCCCCACTGCAACTGGAGACCATTGACTCCTTATTCTGTCATCTGGTACCACTAAGAACAGTCTAGATCCATCCTCTTTAGAACCCCCTTTCAGGTAGCTGAAAGCAGCTATCAAATCCACCCTAATTCTTCTCTTCTGCAGACTAAACAATCCCAGTTCCCTCAGCCTCTCCTCATAAGTCATATGCTCCAGACCCCTAATCATTTTAGTAGCCCTCCACTGGACTCTTTCCAATTTTTCCACATATTTTCTTGTAGTATGGGGCCCAAAACCGGACACAGTGCTCCAGATGAGGCCTCACCAATGCCGAATAGAGGGGAATGATCACATCCCTCCATCTGCTGGCAATGCCCCTACTTATACAGCCCAAAATGCCTTTAGCCTTCTTGGCAACAAGGGCACACTATTGACTCATGTCCAGCTTCTTGTCCACTGTAACCCCTAGGCAGGGCCGGCTCTAGCCATTTCGCCGCCCCAAGCATGGCGGCACGCCACGGGGAGCGCTCTGCAGGAGAGCCACAGGACCGGCGGACCCTCCGCAGGCACGCCACCCCAAGCACGCGCTTGGCACGCTGGGCCCTGAAGCTGGCCCTGCCCCTAGGCCATTTTCTGCAGAACTGCTGCCTAGCCACTCAGTCCCTAGTCTGTAACAGTGAATGGGATTCTTCCATCCTAAGTGCAGGACTCTGCACTTGTCCTTGCTGAACCTCATCAGGTTTCTTTTGGCCCAGTCCTCTAATTTGTCTAGGTCCCTCTGTATCCTATTCCTACCCTCCAGCGTATCTACCACTCCTCCCCGGAATGATTCTACATAGCTGCATTGCACAACTTACTGGGCAAAACTAGAAGGGGTAGATGTGTAGATGCTTGAGGCTTTTGGTGCCTGCAAAGATATAGGAATTGGTTTGGGTCTGTTGGTGGTTTCTGCTGAAATAATCAGCAGTGAAATAGTTAACAGTAACAAACTACCATCACTAGGCTTCAGGGTCAACACTTCTACATCCACAGTGAGACTTACCTATCCAATCAGGGTAGTGACGCTGCTGCAGTTTTGTTATCAGGCCTGCATTTAGCCACAGTGGTGGTGACCAGAAGTAGGCTGTCTTGTCAAATGGTTCCTGGAAATGACATCTCTAGTCTATCTAACGTTTAAAACCACTAACTCTTCAAGCTTCTGAACCTCTTTCTAGACCTATATAATAGACAAATTTTAAAAGGCCATTTTGTTTGCAAGAAGCTGGCAAACATACTTTAGTCCCTCCGCTCCTGCTCTCCCCTCTCCCCCCCCCCCCGCCGCAACCATTGCTAATTTTGAGGGGAAAATCCACAGACAACAAAATATCCCTTTGGGCCACCATAGAACTGCTACTTACTCCCACAAAAAGCTGCCCATTACCTCTGAGTTGGGTTCTTAAAATGAGCTCTACTCACATCTAGGCAGGGCAAAGTCCTCTTTGGGAGCTGGGCCATGACAAGAGTTAAGAACTATCACAAATCTCCCCACCTTCCGCTGTAAGGGCAAGGTGCATTTCTTTAGCCCTGCCTTCTCCTACGTGAAAAGGTAGCAACATATATGTATTCTAAAAATATTCCAAAACATTCCCCTGCGCACTGCTCCCCCAGGGAGAGGATGAGAGAACAAATGGGACAGATGCTAGTCACACTGCTTACTACATTGCTGCCAGAGCTCGGATGAGTGGTAAAAACCTATATAGAGTAGGTTAGGCTCTTAAACAAAGCAGTCAGGCTTCCATTGAGAACAATGGGAGCTGCTGGGAGACTTGGGAAAAAATTGTGGCCCTTACTGTTGCAAATTCCATGTAATTATCCAGTTCTGCTCTTCCATTGGCCTGTGATTGGGTGACGTGCATTCAGTTCCTTACTCTTCCACAGGCGTGCCGTGCCTTCTGTGATCTTGAGTAGGCTTCTCAATCTCTTGGGGCTTGGTTCTCCATCTGTAAACTAGGGATAATACTTTGTCTGTCTTGTCTATTGAGTCTTCAGGGTATGGATGGTCTTAGCACATAGCACACTGGGACTCTGCTCTTCACTGAGGCCTCTATTGTACATGTCAGGTCCCTTCTGACACAACACAAATGCACCTCTCCACTAGGTCAGTCTTAATTTTTGCAGTAACTTTGAGCTCATACTTATCATAGAATCATAGAATCAAAAGGTTGGAAGGGACCTCATGAGGTCATCTAGTTCAACCCCCTGCTAAAGGCAGGACCACTTTCCCTAAATAATCCCAGCCAGGGTGCGGTCTAGCCGG
>NC_133773.1:5336986-5439316 GCF_003597395.2 Chelonoidis abingdonii | reverse complement strand
ATCCACAAGTCCAGTCATCTCATCATAGAAAGCAATCAGGTTGGTCAGGCATGATTTACCCTTGGTGAATCCATGCTGACTGCTTCTGATCACCTTGTTTTCCTCTAAGTGTTTCAAGATGGATTCCTTCAGCACCTGCTCCATGATTTTTCCAGGGATCAGTCTTGTTGCCTCTTAATTGGCCTCTTTGGCAACAAAACAAACTTGTCTCCCACTGACACATCATAAGTCCCTCCATTCTGTTTATCATTAATACCTTGCCTCCAATAGGATGACTAAAACTTGGTGCTCTGCTCTAAATGCAGCCTAAAAAATGCATTATGAAACATGACATCCTTGGATTTCCATAAAGATGAGTGAGATGTTATTTCATATTTATGAAAATGCTTATGATATGAATGACATAGATACATTATGCAAGATGGCTCATGTGAGATCTCATTGGAAGGGTTATGATTTACTGAATATGATTATCCAATTTGTACACAGGTATCATTTCTGTATCTGAAATTAGGAATATGGACTATGTATCTGTATTTCAACTAAGTTACTTTGGGTGACGCCCACTGCTAACACTTCTGGTACAAAATGGACAAGCCAGACAGGGCAGATGGTCCATCAGTGAAGACAATGGACTGTGAAAAGCTTGGCCTTCCTGTGGACACTCCATATTGCCACTGACTCCTGGACGCTGTGATCCTACCGAGTTGGGTTGTCCTGTCACTTGATACTAAAACATTATGTGGGGTGACTTGTAACTTTCTACTGTAAGGGAACGGGGGGTCAAACTAGGAAACAAAGGACTCCCACCTTATGCAAATCTTATTTAAGGGTGGAGAGTGAGGTAACCCAGGTTATCAGTTCTCCCTGGCTACCCCACCCAAGAAGACTGGTGGAAACAACTAAGACTGAACTAGGGGTAAGAACTGGACCCAGGCTGGAAGGGCCTGTGAAGATCATTAGAACCACATATAGGATGAGAACTTCCATGTAACCAGTTTCTTTAGTGTATTAAGCTTAGTTTGCGAGCTGTTTCATTTTCCTAGTAATCTGCCTTGTTCTGTCTGCTACCTGTCTCTCTGTGCAGCTGGGTGTGGCCCTGTCTGTGTGCTTGGCTGGGGAGCCTAGCCCAGCTGGCCCAGGGAAAAGGGGGCTGAGGCTGGCAGAACAGTCTACCTAAGTGGCGTCCCAGCACACCCAGTGACAGCCCAGGGGGTCTGACCTGTCACAATGGGCTTGATGTTATTGGGTGAGGTCTGACCTCATACAGAACACAGAACTCATTTGGCTAGAGTAGTCCCTTCTGGCACTAAAAATCTATATACTTGGACTTCTATAAAATAGCCCTGTTCTAAAGACCTGGCCTAAAAATAAACATGTGCAAAAGCTGTGAGCCTTTTAATGACACAGCTCTCATTTTGAAACACTGAGACCTTTATTTTAAAATAAAACAGATCTGTTCCTCTCTAGTTCAGTGTGTGACACACAAAAAATCACAAACAATGATGGAACAGATGCCATAGCAGTGGTGAGTATATCTGAAGGTGATGGCAGATGCCACTCTGTAACAATTAGCCAGTAAAAATGTAGGCATTACTATTTACCACAACTCCAAATGTGCTGGGCTGTTGGCAAGCTGGAAAACACACTGCACCATTATGCAAGATACGTGAGTTGTGTTTGTGCATGGAAGCAGGATCCTGAGTCTGAGACCAATAGATGAGATGTGATGTGTTCACTTTACACTAAGAGGTAGTGACTCAGGTGCCAGCTAACAACCTCTTTATGGTCTCAATACTTTCACTGCCCTTTCTAGAAGACTTTACTATATTCTGTGCCAGAAAGGTGTAGAGCTAGATAAAATGAGCAGAATCACTGAGGATGAGGTGGGAGCTGTGAAAGTCAAATTACATCTCTTGCCAGCTGATCAAGCTATTTTTCTGTCCAACTGACCTACCCTAACTGCAGTTCTAACAGTAATTACTGAGCAGGAAGCTGTTAATCAGCTATGCTAGTGCCTACACTTTGCATGGGTAGGAATTCCTAGCTCAAGGAGACATACCCATGCTAACTCTAGTCAAAGCATCATGCTAAAAATTAGAATATAACCATGGCAACATGAGCTGTGAGAGGGGGTAGCTGCCCTAGTATGTCAATCATGCCCTTGTGGCCATGCTCTGTTTTGTGTGCTTTGTTCAATCAAAGGTCTGGTCTACACTGGGGAGGGTGTCAGTGTAAGATATGCAACTTCAGCTACGGGAATGGCATAGGTTTGAAGTCAACGTATGTTGTTTCAACTTACCTCCCATCCTCACAGTGCAGATTCGACAGCCACGGCTCCCCCGTTGACTCCACTACCGTTGCTGGTCCTGGTGGAGTTCCGGAGTCAATGGGAGTGCATTTCAGGATCAATACATCGCGTCTAGATGAGACAGGATATATCGATCCCCGATAAATCGATCGCTACCCGCCAATCCGGTGGGTAGTCTGGACGTACCCAAAGCTAGGGCGGGCAGGTGTCCTCAAGCTGGAGACCTTAGTGGTAGACATAACTGAGAGGCAGTGGGTTCAGTACATAGGATACTCACTTAGCACTTGAGTTCCAGTCCTCAGCTGGTATAAATAGTCATAACTTCATGGGAGTCAATTTACCCCAAGCTGTCTGAGGTTCTATGCCTCGCTCTGCCACAGACTTCATTGTGTGACCTGGGACAAGCCACTTCCCCACTCCTATTTCCATTCCCATCCTTTCTTTGAACCAGGGACCATCTCTTACTATGTGTGTAGCACCATGGGGCTGCAATCTTGATCTGGTTCTTCATTCAGCATTACAGCAGCACCCAGATGGGGGTAGTTTTTTAAAAAATAAATAAATAAATCACATTTTACATCCAGCCTTGGTGTCAGCTGTGTTGAGAATTTTTCTTTAGGATAAAATAGCTGTTTCTTTCCCTAGACTAAAGGATGTATAAACCTTCTTACCAAACTTTCTAATGTAAAAACTAAAGCCAGCTAATACAGACTGAATTGGCATTGGCACCAACCTGAAAGGAATTGGAAAACCCTGTCATCTTTCCGAACAGTGTCTCTCTCAATTTCAATCCCCTCTTAAATATGGGTATGAGACTAGAGAAAGATCAGTTCCCTTCTATAGTTCCAGCTAAAACCAGTTTTCACAGATTATAGAGACTTTCTCCTATGATGGAAACTGTTAATAGCTTCCATCTTGTTCTGAATTTTGGAGTTAGTGTTAGTCACTGAATATTATTCTCAGTCTTTTTTCTATTTTCCCATGGACTACACGAAATCTAGGAACAATACTATTGATTTAACATCTACATTTCTAATGATGTGGCAAGGGCACTCCTAAAGCATTCAATGTGGGTTCCTTCAGGGGAAACATCACACTTTTTTTTTTTTTTATAAATGAAGCCTTCATATTAACCATTTATAAAGGGTTAATAAATGATTAATAGATGGTATAAGCCTTTTGGACATGAGGAGTAGCTATGATAAGCAGAGCAGTTGAAGGTGATATAGATGGCTATAAACCATAATTTATGGTTGACCTCAATAACTGTTAACATCTATTGGCTTATCAACCCTTTACAGGCTCCATATGAATGGACCCTTAATATTAAAGGTGACCAGAAAAGCTTGGCATCGAACCAAATCCATACTACTTGCCCATTCCTCTGGAGGGAGGAGAGTGCTACAAACCTCTGACCTGCCAATCCTCTTTAAATCACACTAACCTTGGAGGAAATAAAGGGGTAAAATATTGCCCTTATTGAAGTCAATGGGAGTTTTGCCCATGTGGCTGGGATTTTACCCATGTACTTGAGATGCTGAAGAATCAGATACAGGGTAGAATCATAGAATATCAGGGTTGGAAGAGACCTCAGGAGGTCATCTAGTCCAACCCCCTGCTCAAAGCAGGACCAATCCCCAAATAAATCATCCCAGCCAGGGCTTTGTCAAGCCTGACCTTAAAAACCTCTAAGGAAGGAGATTCTACCACCTCCCTAGGTAACCCATTCCAGTGCTTCACCACCCTCCTAGTGAAACAGTGTTTCCTAATATCCAACCTAAACCTCCCCCACTGCAACTTGAGACCATTACAACTTGTTCTGTGTAGTTAGCAAGTGTGTAGTTCGAGTACTGGTACAGCAAATAGATCTCTCCAAGGCCCTGCTCCTGCAGGGTGCACCATACAGGGACACAGAGTTAGTCACAAATAGCAGACTTCAGCACCTAAAGGGCTGCCCATAAATTAATTAATGTATGAGGTGGTGGGCAGGTCCTTAATTGTGTGTCAGTGTTAAGAGGTTGGTGGGTCTTGAAAATCACCCGAAAAATGTCACAATATTTGGTCAGCCCCTAAGTCTCTTCAGGTGCTACAGACGCTCTCAAAACCTGATCCTGTAGGTGCCTAATTCCCCACGGGTGCTGGTGTTTCCACCAGTGGGCACATATGGAGCTGTTTAAGTTTTGGTGATGCCTCACAGCTAACGAGCTGCTTGTCACCTGAGCTCAAGCTCCAGCCCTGGTGGGAGGAAGGCTAGTTGAAGAATCCCACCAATCTCCCCAGCAGGGCCCAATCCATGGCTGTGCTCAGAGGACAGGGATCAAGCCCTGTACAAAAGACAGCTGGGGCAAGCAGGTCCGGAGATCTCTTTAGATGCAGTCCTTGGGGGCTTAAGTTGCATCAGTCTGTGCCTATATGCTGCTGGGCAAACACTGCTGCCTGGAATATGCCCAGCACTGTGCTGCAGACCCATCTCCAGCATGCTTTCTAAGTGTGGGGTCCTGTGGGGTCCTTCCACAGTCCCTGAGCTGGGTGCATCCTCTCCTGGCCCAGTCCAAGGCTTTCAGACTCTCCCTATTCCATGCCAGCCCTTTTTACTCAGCTGCAAAGGGAGTGAGAATATCATAGGCGCTGACTCTGTAGGTGCTCTGGGGTTGGAGCATTCACAGGGAAAAATAGGTGGATGATCTGCACCCATCAGCAGCTCCCTACCCTGCCCCAGCTCACCTCTGCTTCTGCTCTGCCTCCTCCCTGAGCGTGCCGCATCCCCGCTTCTCCCTCTAGCTCCCAGCTCTTCCCTCCAAGTGCTGAGAGAAGGGGGGATGAGGGGGAATGGGGCACACTCAGAAGAGGTAGGGATTTGGGGAAGGAGTCCAATGGGGCAGGGAGGGGGTGGAGTTGGGTAGGGGCTGGGGCAGGGGAGGCAGGGCAGGGTGAGTTGGGATGGAGGGGGGGAGGGTCGAGCACCCACCAGCCCCAGGAAAAGTTGGCCCCTATGGAGAATATAACCTTTGACTTCTTAGTACAGTGTCCATGTAGAGTTAGGCACAAAATGCAACCCAGTGAGCAGGACCTTGAGGGCATTTCTTTGAGAGTGGCTAAACGTGTGAGATGTGCTGAACTGGAAGTCAAGGATTGCAAGGTAAAACCCCATAAAGGCAAACCTGTACATAACAATACACTTGTACTCTGAGCCTTGCAGGGGCCCGAGGTACACAGGATATCCTGAACATGGTTGTGATCAAAGATGTCGACTTTTTTTTTTTTTTTTTTTTTTTGAAGTGTTGGGGGATGCTCGACCCCAGGCCCTGCCCCATCCCCCTTTCTCCCTAAGGCCTTGCCTCTACCCCGCCTTTTCCTGCCCTGTTGTACCCCCACCCCTGAGTGTGGTGTGTCCTCGCTCCTTCCCCCCAGAGTCTCCTGCCTGCCGCTAAACAGCTGGTTGCAGCAGGCAGGAGGCATGGGGAGAGAGGGGGAGGTGCTGATCAGTGGGATCCACCAGTGGGCGGGTGGCACTGTGGGTGGCGGGGGGGGGACTGATAGGGGAGCTGCCAGTGGGTGCTCAGCGCCCACCATTTTTCTCCCATGGGTGCTCCAGCACCTATGGTTGTGATCATGATAAAGGATTCAGAAAGACAAATACAAAAGCTCTGACTGAGATTTTTGAGAGTGACACACCCAAAATATCTAGTTTTCATATAATGAGGAAAGATTGTCCAAGGACTGGAACACTTCACTGACTCTAGTGGCCTGGGCTCATGTCCTTGCTCTGCAGCAGAGTGCCTGTGTGACCTTGGACAAGTCATTTAGCCTCTGTGCCTCACCTTCCCATCTCTAAAATTGGGATAATAGCATGATCCCACCTCCCAGATGTTGTGAGGCACTCAAAGGTAACTGTGACTGGGTCCATATTAGATAAAGGGCCTGTTTTTTTTCTCCTCTTCAAGAAGTGCTGAACATCCACCCTCAAAGTCAGGCCTCTTAAAAAGGCCTCCATTTAGGAATCCAAATAACCAAAACCACTTCTGAAAAGTTTGGCCCATTATGCTTTGTTTGTGTGATTGCAATTATCTTCCATAATCATCCCAGCAACAGGCTTATTTCAAACAGCAGCCTCCAGATGGCTACACTAATGAAAAATAATCAATATATTAACTTTGCTTTAGATCTACAGCTGTAGAAGGCAGGCTGGAATCCTACAGCATAGCTCATCTTGTCTGTTCTGGGAGCAATTGATTTTCCTCCACTAGGAGTATTTTATCGACTAGTACAATCGTGTTTCATCTCGGCACAGAAAATTTAAACACAAGACCTTTAGTTCAATTAATTGTCTATTAAGGACCAAATCCTGTATTCTTACTCAGACCAAACTCCCGTGGACTTCCATTATTAGCTGTTGCAGTTGCAGCCCTGGGCTGCAGTGGGTGCTGCAGAGATGGTGAGAGATGATGGATGAAGCACTTCATTGATGGCAAAGGCTGGGCCTAAGGAAGCATTATTTGCTATTTCCACAGCTGCCAAGTTCTGAAGGGCTCAGGTGACAGTTGCTGGAGCCCTTTGTTCTTAAAGGGCTGCATGAGTGGCTGCTGCTTCTGGGTTGGTGGCAGGGGGACTGTAGTTTAGCTCTTCAAAACTATGTATTTGCCCTTGGTAGCCCTCTGGTTCCAGCCCTCAACTCGTCTTCACTGTACTGGCCGCCATGCTCACTCAGGGAGCCTGGGGCAGACTGGAGGTGAAGTAATGGGGGGGTGAGTTAACTCTGGGTGCTGAGATGTTGAAGGGCTTCTTTATTCCAACTGGACCGACACTGGGTCCCTCAGGTCATAGTGGTGCTGTCACCCCATGCTTCACACTACTCCTGCCTGGAACAGGCTGAACAAGAGGAGCAGTGACATCAGAAGCAGATAGGCCATTGTTGGCTTGTGTTGCTGGGGCCACAGAGGCCTGGAGAAACCACTGAAGCCAAATACCTTCTGCCTCCCCATAGCTCAGCAGGGCAGTGGCCTAAATGCCATGATCTTGCCCTTTGAGGAGGTGGGCGCATCTGAAAACAGGACCATGCATTGGCCCTGCAGTAGTACTAGCCTAACACTCCCTGAAAGAGGGGTAGGCTGCATAAACACTGGCAACTTGACGGGGCCTGTAGGAAATTCACACTGGCCCAGAGATCAGGTGTGCTGTGAATGTCACCCACCGTTCGCCGTCTCCTTAATTCCCTCTCCAACCCTCTGGGGAGCACAAAGTACCTCTCTCTTAGAAAAGGCTGATTTTAAAGGGCTCTCAAATTCGAGTGCACATTCTATGCCTGTACCCTAAAGCTCGTGTCCTCCAGCATTGGTAGGAGAGCAAGTAGCTGCAGAACTCACGCTTCTGGCTCCCCAGTAGCTGCGTGGTAAGCCTTGCAGTCGTGTGAGAGGAATTGTCCTTGCTCTTGGTATGAAAAGACTGGCTGAGCAGCCCAGGAGTGGGCTCCAGCATTGCTGCTGCTTTGGCTGTGTTTTCACTTTCCACCTCATGTCCCTGGCAGACACAAGGCCTGGGAGCTGTCCTGGGGAGTTAGCACCTCACTCCTTTTGAATTCCAGCCTCTGTAAATGCTTAGCACTGAGTTGGGATGCCCACTTTAGCCACCTCAAGGGGGCCTGGGTTTTTCCCCTCAGAGTCTCAAGATGACCACCAAAAATCACTAGGACAGATTTTTAAGGGTATTTGATGTCTAGGTAGATAATAGAATTTTTAAAAGCCCTCATCTGCATCATTAAGTGCATGGATACCTTTCAAAATCTGTCCCAAGGAATTTATGAAAATGTAGGATCCAGCTCCCATTGAATTGGAGGGATTTGGAGCTTAAATCCTGCATTTGGTTTTGAAAATACCAACCAGGGTGCTATTTTCAAAATAAAAAATCAGGAGACATTTGTGGCAAGACTTCAGCATTGAAAATCGGACACAAGACACAACTACCCTCTTTTTAATGTGGTGTTGCTGCTGAGTCAGAAGCTGGCAGTAGTGACAGGTCCATACATTGTTCCCATAGAATGGGGGAGGAGGGAGGAAGTTTCCTGTAACTCCAGGTAATGATCTTGCAATAAGCTCTATGTAAGGGAGAAGGTCTCTGGGCCCATACCAACCTTCTGGCTTTGCTTGCCCAGAGCTCTTTGCCAGCTGGGTCTATGTTCTGAACGAGGTGATCATAAAACACTGCCTGAGAATCTTACCTTCCCTACTAGCAAAACAGCTGAGTGTCCAATTTCTTACTCAACACAGTTTATCACACTGAAGGCTTGTGCCACTGGACAGTTTGTTACTAATAACCACACAGCAGATTCTACTGGATACACCATTACATCTTGCGATTATATACAGAACAGACAGACTGTAGTTACAAAATTGAGTTATTTAAATTGATTCAGTTAAAAACTAGAACATCAAGAGGTCTCCAAAGTTCCTGGGATCCCACTTCATCATATGGAAAATCAGGACTGTCCAACAATACTGACTCCTATGGAGTGAAGTCTTGCCCCCTAGAAGTCAATGGGAGTTTTGTCACTGACTCTGAGAGGATCAGGCTTTCACCCATGGTCTCTTCAGATAGAGGGAGGATGTAGCCACTCCTCACTGGATCTGCAGTGGGAAAATGCTATAAAAATAGCTCCGTCCTGCTCAGTTTTATGTCTTGTTTTTGTTTTTAACTGTTTGCTAGCTGCCTGGGCTCTGTCATGCTCAGAAGGCAGCTGCCAGCCCTGTACCATCCGACAGGGAGCTGTGCCCTAATGCCAGTGCTCTCAGGAGGAGCAACTGACTCTGGGCACTTCTAGCATCATGTCTTTCAAGCAACAGCCATTATGCAATGTCACATCCTAGCCCCCTGGTCTTGGCTATTGGTTGAGTTTGTGCCTGACTGATCTGCACTAGCTGCTACTCTTTCCAGCGGTAGAAGAGTCCCTGCTGCTGTTCCTACCTTCTGGGGGTGTGTGGGGGTGATGGGGTGGGGAACAGTAGTCCTAGGTGCCCCAGGATTAGTGGGTCAGATCTTTTAAAAGTACTCAGCCCTCCCAGGCAGGCCTGAGACTAACAGCAGCTGCTGGGTTCAGATACCTCTTAAACTCTAACCACTTCCTTCTGTCTGTTCAGGGATTATCTGGACCCCCGCCACCATAATATGTGAGCATCTCCCCTCGTACAGTGCACTGTTTCCTCTCAACACCCCAGTGACATAGAGCAGTGCCATTCTGTGAATTGTACAGAGGGGGAAAACTGAGTCACAGCCCGTGTGACTTGGTCAAGGAACTGTGGTGCAGAGTAGAGAAGTCAATTCCACTCTCAGTCTAGTACCTTAATCACTGAACTATCCTTCCTTTCCCACTTAGATAGCAGAGACTTGCGCTTCAGTCAACATCTGACCCTTACGTTAATTTTTGTATATTACACAAAGGAAAGCGCGTGTAAAAAGTCATATCAAAACCCTAGTGCTGATGGCAAGGTAGAATGCTGATGGCATTTTTGCTGGTCTTCCATACAAAGCACAACATCATGGAACACGTCAGAGTTAAACCTCCAATCATCCTCTTATCTCATAACATTGACACGATAAACTCTAATGGTTCCTTCAAACTATCATGTCAAGATGTGTATTCGGATTAGGATGTTTAATCTGTGAATTACTGAAATAACAGCAGAATCCATGGTCTCTGGATATTACATCAGGGCCAGATCCAGGGGTTTTGCTGCCCTAAGCAGCCAAAAGAATAGCCGCGATCGCAGTCTGTGGCAATTCAGCAGGAGGTCCTTTGCTCCAATTGGGAATGAGGAACCCTCCGTCGAATTGCTGCCAAATACCTGACCATGCTGCCTGGCTCTGGAGTGGCCGCCCCAAGCACCTTCTTGCTAACCTGGTGCCTGGAGCCAGCTCTGTATTACATAATGGTGTAAATTGTGGGTTAATGACCAGCAATGCAGTGGGCAATGAGGGCACTCTGAAGGCGCTTGTTGGCTTGAAAAACAAGAAGCTTTTCCCACGTGGAAGTACAAATGATCCTTACATAAACTACAGCATAGATATAACAGTGCCTGTTTAATTCATAACAGCATCACACTGCCACAGGTAAGGAGACAGGCACTTGGTTTCTGACTCGGCTCCCACTGAGAGGGCAAGGTTGGGACCAGATAAGGTGCACCCTAACTGTAGTGTATCTCACTATATATCCTTGCACGCATTCATTCTTTTAGCAGTGGATTTTGCAGCTAATTAGGAATAATTACTGTCAGCAGAGTAAAAGGAACCGAATCCTGGCTTGCTGCATATTGCACGCAATTCCTACAGCTCTCAGGATTAGAAAGCGAGAGCTACATTTCAGGGGCTTGATTCTGGGCTCCAGTCTGCAGGGCAAATGTGGAACATGGATGAAGGAGCGAAATGTGGTTGTGACACAGATACATGTTGATTATGCTGGTAGATTGGCAGCCCCCAGGCTGCTAGCAATTTTACAGATAAAGGAAAATATAACACTCTCTCCAAAGTGTAGTGAACAACATATTTTCTTGCATTTGTGTCTTCCCTAAGAATAGAAATGACAGCTCTAGTAGTGTAAAAGATTTGGGGATGGGGTGTAAAATTGGGCCTGATTTGCAGCAACTGCTGTGACTGGAGGCAAGTGGAATTGTATATGTAATCCTGCAGATAGACTGTATTGTGATGCAGACCCATAAGGGAGTGGAATTAAGATTGCAGAGGTGGCCTTAATGCTGGCACTCCTTCACTTGAGTGCTTGGCTTTGCAACCTTCGTGTTCTTCTACCGTAGTTCCATGTAGAACTTGCTAGCTTTTTGAAACAAGCAACCTGAAAAGACATCCCACTGTCTGGCTTACCAGAAGAGTTGGACTCATGAGAGCCAGAGCCTGGCTACCTGCCACTTGAGTTAATGGAGTCACTGCCAACACTAATAGGCTGCCATCCTCTATGTGCAACGGCCACTGAAGAGGGATAAGCCGCGTGCTTTGCCGAGGTGGTTCACAGACATTTCCTGATGGATGAAGAAGGGTCACATAGGAATCTTGAGTTCCCTTCCAGGCACTGGAGGGGAATATTTCAGTGGCCACAAACCCCTTTGCTCCTGTCCTTCCCCAAGCCTCACCCCTTCTGTCCTGTCCTCAGCCCTGTCCTATTTCATCCTACTTGTCTCAGTCCCTGTCTCCTCACTTACCAAATCCTGCATTTCCCACTCTTGGCTTCCCATCTTCCCCTAGTCTTCCTTTTAAAACTGCATTTTCAACATCTAGGGTACGTCTACACTGCACGATTATTTCGAATTAGCTTAAACCGATATTACAAAACAGATCTAATAAAATCGGTTTAGCGCGTCCACAGTGGGATCCCGAAATCGATTGTTTGCGTCCATGGTCCAAAGCTACCATCGATTTCAGGAGCGGTGCACTGTGGGTAGCTGTTCCTCAGCTATCCCATAGTTCCCACTTCCGTGTTGAGAGCACAGTGCCTGATGGGGCAGAAAACACTGCCCCGGGTGGTGCTGGGTACAGCCTCACCCCTCCCTTTGTGAAGGCAGCAGACAACCCTTTGGCGCCTTTTTCGCGGAGTGCATTGAGCAAACGCCATAGCACAGCAATCTTTCCCTTTTTTTTTTCACGTGGTGGTGGGGGGAAATAAACTGAGGAGCTGTTCCCTGAACCACGCCAGACACTGTGTTTGAACCTACAGACATTGGGAGCTCAGCCAAGAATGCAAATAATTTTCAGAGACTGCTGTGGACTGTGGGATAGCTGGAGTCCTCAGTACCCCCTCCCTCCCTTCATGAGCGTCCATTTGAGTCTCTGGCTTCCCGTTACGCTTGTCACACAGCGCTGTGTATCCTGGAGTTTTTTATTCAAACGCTTTGGCATTTCGTGTTCTGTAACGGAGCTGGATACAACAGATTTGTCTCCCCATACAGCGATCAGACCTAGTATCTCCCGTACGGTCTATGCTGGAGCTCTTTTTCGATTTCAAACTGCATCGCCAGCCGTGCTGATCAGAGCTCCACGCTGGGCAAGCAGGAAATGTAATTCAAAAGTTCGCGGGGCTTTTCCTGTTTACCTGCCCGCTGCATCCGAGTTCAGATTGCTGTCCAGAGCGGTCAGTGCTGCACTCTGGGATGCCGCCCGGAGGCCAATAACGTCGATTTCCGTCCACATGAACCCTAATCCGAGTTATCACTATCGAATTTAGCGCTACTCCTCTCGTTTGGGAGGAGTTCCGAAATCGATTTAAGGAGCCGTTTAACTCGATATTAATGACGACGTCGTGTGAACGGATACAGCTTTAAATCGGTATATCGGCCATTAAACCGATTTAAAGTCGCAGTGTAGACCTGGCCCTAGATACTATAGTGAGAGAGAAATAACAAAGGAATGTTGACTTTGTCTCTCAGTTGCCATTGTTCTTGCCTGCTGCCCCCATGATGAAGGGTTATTCATGATCCATGTAATCTACCTCCCCACTAATCATTTATTAAATTTTCTGTTAGAACTCAGCCAAGATACAACCCATTCCACCAACAGAACATATCTGATAAAATGCTAAAAATTGATCATTAATTACTTAATCGTTGCTAAAATCAATGGAACAATCTCATTACTGTAACTAAATGCAAAACAATCACACAAACCGAGCACGTTAGAAGTGCAGGAACCCTTGCTGCACCCAGGCTAAATCTAAATCCCAGACTGCGTAACGGAGAATGCTGGTAGAAATGACTGAGTCTAACATTGAGGGCCATCTTATTTCAAGCTCAAGATCGTATGGGCCAGAACCCTAGCTGGTGTAAATTGGCATAGCTCCATTGAAGGCCTAATATTTTCACACACAAGGGGAGACTTCCAATAATTCCCAGAGGGTTCAGGAGCACCAGTCCTTCTGACTATCAATGGGACTGGTGCACTTAAAGGCCTTAGGTGCTCTGGAAAATCCTCCCCGTCCCTCCACCAATGCTTACATTTCATACTCGCTTACTTCTGATGTCACTTGGCCTGCGTGGGCAAGAGCATCAAAATGATGCATGATCCTGATTCTGCATTTTTGGTGCTTCCACAAAGTCATAAATGATGTAAAAAGTCTCCTATAACAATTTTCCCTGCTTATCCCGAAGACATTTTATGAAGTTACCTGCACTCAACATCTCATATTCTAACAAGGTTTTCTGCACTCTCTCCAGTCTTTTGATTAAGTGAGCAATCTTTGCTGTCGTCTTCTTTCCTTTTAATGTAATTAACTTCCCCAGCACCAATGCTGTGATTGATACCAAAGATACAATATGTAGGGCATAAAATAAAGACTCAAATCAAGGGCTAGGCTGGGCCACATTTTTAAGCACTGCAAGGGGGAGTTGCTCAGAAAAAAGCATGCAGTGGCCCTGTACGAAGAATTCCGATCACCTATAATGCCTTGAGATCCCTACAGAATAATTATATCGTGGGAAGAATAAGTGCTCAACATCATCTGGAAAATCCCTGTGTAACATGCTCTTCATGGGTTATTGAAAGTGTGTGGGGGAGAGAGGGCAGCATCATACCCAAATACTACCTCCTACTCCTTGCCAAGAGAGCGGAGAAGTTTGTCAGATTCAGCCAAGTCATGGTTAGCTGATGAATTGTTGAGTTGTCATCTATGAAATCCTGGAGCTAATTTTGAGTCAATGTTCTCAAGAGAATTTTCCAAAAGTCAAACAAGTGCAGGGAGGGGGTAGTTGGTGCTGTGTGTGGGCAGGGGGATAGCTTGGGGTGCAGGAAAGGGGTAGCTAGGGGCTGTGTGGGGATGGGGGTAGCTCCGGGTGCAGGGAGGGTGTAGCTAGGGGCTGTGTATGGGCTGGGGGGTAGCTCAGGGTGCAGAGAGGGGTAGCTAGGAGCTGTGTGTGGGCTGGGGGTAGCTCAGGGGGCAGGCAGGGAGTAGCTAGGGGCTCAGTGCAGGCAGAAGGTAGCTCAGGGTGGAGGAAGATGGGTACTAGGGGCTGTGTGAAGTAAGGGGGGTAGCTCAGGGTGCAGACAGGGGGTAGCTAGTGGCTTTGTGAAGTGAGGAGAGTAGCTCAGGATGCAGACAGAGGGTAGTTAAAGATTGGGTGGGGGGGCCTCCCAGCTTGGGTTGTGTGTGTGCATGCTGGGACTCTTGGCTTTTGGGCATGGGGGGAGGTTTGCTGGCTTCAGCCCGATACCGCTTCCAGCTTTGGGGCAGGGGGCAGCTGGCTTCAGCCTCGTACCGTTATCACCTGGGGTGGGGGGGGGGCCTTCAGCCCTGCGCCACTCCCAGCTTCAGCAGTAGGGCTCGGGGCACCAGGTTTCAGCCACAGGACTTTGCAGCCCCCCGGAAAGGTATTTAGGTGTCCAATTCCCACTTATGTGTCTAAATACCTTTAAGGATCTGGGCCTAAATGATGCAAAATCCAAGTCCCTTTGACTTTCAATAATGGAGTAAGTTAGGCATGAACCACTGAAAGGGGGACAGTGCTCATGGGGAGGGGACTTGTATGTCCTACCGTGATATGCTGGTGGAAGACAGTAGACACTGTACAGCATCAGCTTCAAGCTGTCTTCCAGCCAGAAGGAGCATTCTGACTTCCAGCACCCCTCCTTTGGCAGTTTCCAGCTGGGAGTGAACAAAAAGGAAAAAAGGGACTGGACTAGCTCAACTGAAAAACTACATGGGGCTGTTCCAAATTCCACTGAAGTCAATTTCCATTGATTTCAATGGGCTTTGCTTCAGCAGAATGTGGGGATGGATCCAAGCAACATGTAGCAATTCAATGTTTTCCAAGAACGCACAACACAAATTTCTCTGAGACCAAAGGTACTGTCCAGAAGACAGTATTTTTATGCCTCTTGTGCTTTTGAGATGTTCTATTCAATAACAATTGACAGTCTTTCTTCTGATGGTAGAAAAGTAAATTTTGCTCATCTGGTAACACAATCTGTATGGCCAACTCTCACAATTTTCAGTATCTTCATTATAACTGAGAAGAGAAGCAATTTGGTTCTGTTCAGATTTGGAACAAAACCCCCAAAACTTCAAAATTCTTTGTGAAAAGGAAGAGAGCCTGGGTACTGGGGCAGGCCGCCTGGCAGGCTATCTTGGAGTTATGGACTCTGGTCTCCCTGACCTCAAAGGCTCTCCACATAGCAGGCTGCTCCAGAGCCATGGACCCATGAAACCTGGACCCTGAGGCAGTCCAATAGCTGGGCTTTTGAGGAGGCTGCAGGAAAACAGGCAGAGTTTCTTGGATCTTTGCCTTGGTCCTACTGGAACTTCATCAAAATGGAACCATTTTCAAGGAAATTTGGTTTTCATCAAAATGGCAGATATTGCTGAAGCCAGGGAAAAATGTTTCACTGACATTTTTCTGACTGGCTCTGCTCTTAATATCGGTTTTTTTCTTAAAGCCCTAGCTACTGCGGTCATGTGATGACATGAGACACTCTGCTTTCCTTTTAAAAGTAGTATTTTTCCAACCCTCATGTTGGTGGAGAAAAACGTGAAGCTGGTGCACCCTAAAGGCTCAAACAAGAAAGCAAAGAAAAAGAATTAAAACTTCTATTGCCTTAAGTCTTGAAGCTTTTTAAAAAACCCTCAACTTCGGGGGCCTAGTTCATGATTTGGAGCTGAGATTACAGTATTGCCACCCTCATTTCCTTGAGTACAGTAGGAGTTGTTGGAATTCCTTCTGAAAGTGAACTTCCTCCACCCAAACCATTGTTTACCCTATTGCTGGCAATTGGAACCATGTTCTCTGGCTTTATAAGGCTTGATATACGGAATGTGCAATTTCCTCTTTACTTAAAGCTATAGCTGCTGTTCAGATCACTTCTCTCTGTGCCTCTCAGACACATGCCATCCCCTTCTTTTGCAAAGAAGTTTAATTAACCTGTTGACGCTGGGGCAGTTTTTCCAAGGGCCTCAGCACCCTACAGCCCTGGATTGGGCAGTGGGAGCTGATGAGTGCAGAGCCCTTTTGGAAAGTTAGCCCACAACAAATACGGGGCTGGTGGTTTTCCAAGATGCGGTTTTTAAGCCCTGGCTTAAAAATGAAAGGGAAGGGTTAGGTGTGGCTAAGGAATGGTGTGGCCATTCATGCATTCTAACAGAGGTTTAGTTAGTGGCTGTATTTTTTTTTTTATTTTTTTTTAAATCAGCACTAGCCATTGGAAGAACATAACTCTCCTTAAATGACTTCATGGAAGATGGGGGAATTAAGGATCCTCCCTAGCTTCTACCCACTGTGCAAGGGCAAGGCTGCCTTCTCGAATTCAAACCTCCACAACTGAACACTACATCACACACAATTCTCCCCCTGGGGAGGGAATCCGGGGGAGAGTGAACCACACATGACTCATATTAGACAAGGTGCTTAACCACAAGGTGCGTAGGCACAAAGAAATCTAGTGCCAACTCCCACTGATTTCAGCGGGAGTTAAGTACCTAAATACCTTTGAGTATCCAGACTGTAGATCCTGAGGGCCCCATAACAATCTCTCTAAAATAGATGAGACTGTATGCATCATTCATTTCAGACGTACGTTAGTGGGCTTCCCCTCCTGCACTAGCTATGGTTGAAGATGGGGGTTATTGAGAGAAGCTAGCCAGGGAATGAGAATTGAGACAGTGCCCTTTTAAGGGGTGAGACTGCAGTAACCAGCTCTCTGGGAGGCAGGCGCTGCTGGGGGAGGGCTCAGGCTGTATTAAATCTGCTGGCTAGTGTGGTTGGTCACCTTGCCTCATTCCTTCAATGCCTCCTCCAATTTCTATCAAGCTAAAATACCATTGAAGGCAGGACAAAAGAGGAAGGACACGGCCTCCCGTTCAGCGTTCTCTGCAAAGGAATCCATGGGCTTACTTGCTCGGCGCTCCCTTGGCCTGTGCACATGCTGATCTTTGCACCTTTTGAACAAGCTATGGAGTGCATTGTCTGTGTACACTGCTCATGCGAAGGGAGATCCACACCAGACAAGGTAAGCTAAACAGGCTTTTGCTACACACGCTGTTCAAAACAGCACAGTTCAGCATATGCACATGCAGATCCAGAAGCCATAAAAGGTCAGTTCCCGTGCATCTTAACTGGTGCATTGTCTGTCTATTGTATTGCAGCACAGATAAAAAGACAACTGTCTGGTTCCTAATACTACTAACTGCTGTTCAATTAAATCCTGCATCAGGTGGTCCTCCTGATTTACAGAGAGTACGGAGTGTGGGGATCAGACTTTCTTCAAATGCAGAGAAAGACCTGCAAAGCAAGAGAGGGCTGCTAGTACCGCAGGCCTGTTTTTCCTTGCTCTTACCTGCTAGAGGCCAATGTAGCTGGATGGGTCACGGGTGGTCATGGGGAGATGCCTGGAGGCAATTCCGATTCCTGTGCCATGTCTGGTCATGTGGGTTCTACTCCCACTTCTGCTGCTTGTCTGTTACAGCTATCCCCCTAATCCATTTTGTTTTCTTACAGCTGTCCCCATACTCCATTTTGTTTTTGTTCTCCTGTGGCCTCCCCTCCCTGGCTGTTAAGTTGTTTACCAGGGCCACGTCCTTCTCAAAGGGAGGCGCTTAACGTTGTTTACAGAGCATTGCCTTCTCAAGGGGATGCCCTTGTGCTAAGTGGGACCCCTGCCCTGTTCACGGCTGTCTGTTTCCTTGTTCAACTGGCTTGATGTCGGGTAGGAATGTCCGGTGCAAGCTATTTGTTTTTAAGTCTTGGGATGAGTCATAGGGCTCTGTCCTTTTGGTCCTACTGCACAGGACTTGCCCGACTGTCTTGTGCTCCTCAGCTTGTCCCTGCCTCTTTCCTCCCCTGGACAGAGGGCCTATCAAAGGATGGCGGGAACCTGCGCTGAGTTGCCTTTAAAGACTTTTTTACAAGATATCAGAAAGGTTCTGCATTGCTGCCTGGTCTGATCAGCCGGGGTTTTGGGGGTCCTTTTCTGCTCTCTTTATTTTTGAGCATGCCCCTGTTTTTGAACCCCCGACAAAGAATGATTGCTGTGGAGTCATCCTGATTCTAGCCGTACCTAGCCTTCTATGTCTTTTGCTTTTCCTCTGCTGCTTCCTTTGGGCTGGTAAGTCCCTCTGTGAACTCTTCTTTCTTTTATTTTATTTTTTAGTGCTGGCTCTGTCTCCCAGCCCACAGACCAGCTAACCTTGGTCGTGTCTTACCTTCTCAACCGCGGCACTTTGCTATAAATAGTTTGTGCCGCTGCTGGCTCTGCTCTGTGGGCTTGCATGGCTCTCTTGCTTGCAGCTGTACACTGCTTGCAGCCTCCCTGGGACTACCTCTGCCCTCTGTATTTCCCCATGATAGTGCACCATAGGTTTTGGTTTTTTGTTTATGTTTGTTTAATTTGAGCTTGTAAGTTTCCCTGCTTGTTCTTTGTTGCTCCCTGTAGATTGTAAGCTTGTAGTTTCACCTGCCTTGTTATGTTTGCTGTTCTGTTGCTCCGTATAGTTGCTTGTTTAGTTTTGCTTGAATTGTGATTTGTTGTTTTGCCTAGCTTTGGTTAGATAGATAAGGTTTTTATGCTTCTTGCTTCTGTTACTTTGTCTGTTTTTCCTGCTCCAATCCCGCCCCCCGTGTGCTTCTCTGTGTTCTCTCTGTTAACTCTTGCTGCCACGAACTTCCAACCTTGCTGTTTTCCCCTTGTTAACTTTGTCTGTTTTTTTCCCCGCTCATATCTCCCCCCCCCCCGTTGTGCTAAACCTCTCTCTAGCCGTGTCCTTACCTTGCAGGGCTTTCAAGTGTCTCGCTGCTTTCCAGCCGCACTCCTCTCTCGTTGCCACTATCATTCATCCCCTGTTCCTTACCGCTTTTAGGTACCTTCTTGCTATCACGCTCACTTAAGTCAGTAATTTTCTAATTGCATATTTCACTTACCTATTTGCTGATTACTTTGTATTTACTTATCATTGTTATTTGTATATAAGGCCACCAACCTTCACACATTCTATCTAAGATTGTTACCATTTTTATAGAGCTCCATTTTATTTGCATTTCTTTTTGGTCGTTTTTGATTTTCCACTGTTCTAGAATTGTTTTCTATTAAAGTTAAGTGCTTTTGACTTTGATCTTTGTACTGATCTTGCCCCCCTTCTGTTCCCACTGGTTAGCTCCTACCTGTTCAATAGAAGACCCCCCCATCTTGTCTATTGTAACACCCTTTACACCCATCCTTGTATTTTTTGTGCTATCCACCCTTCCTTTTTTCCATTAATAAAGAATTATTGGCACCCCCTGTGTGGTATTGTCCCAGGATCCTTCCTGTGCGGGCTTGATCTGCTATGTGACGGGTGAGTCACTTCTCCCACGGACCGCTCTGGTAATAGCTAAATGGGGCAGTGGGTTCTGCTGAGAGCCGCAGGGGTGCCCAGGCCAAATCTGAGTGGTGCTCTGCCCCCTGCCACCACCCCTCAGATCACAATGCTACTCACTCACATTTGGCCTAGCCAGCCCCTCACTCTGTCATGATGGAAATGTGACTGGACCAAATCTGAGTGAGTGGTGCTGCAAACCTCCTGTATAATGCCACTCTGGCTGTTCAAAAATGGAGACTCAATATATGTCAGTGATCAAATTAATATCCAATTTGCATGGAGAATTCTAAAGGCATAATGAAAGTTCTGACCTTTCCCCAATATCTCTGCAGGCTCGTGATTGCTTCAATGTGCTTGCATCATGTTGCTAGTCTAACACTTACAGGTGTGTGGCAATTCTCCAAAAAAGGCCATATCTTTGCAGTTTAATGTAGCCACACTACCCCGCCCCCCCCCCACACACATCAGACAGCATTTTAAATCTTATTTTATGTATGTTTAGATGAGGGATGATGGGGATCTGTCAAGTGGTGTTGTAGGAAAGGTGAATCAGTGGTAACCAAAATCCCAAAATGAGTCCTTTCTTTTTTTTTTTTTTTTTTTTTTTTGCACAGTTCTGGAAACACTGCAACATCACTGACCACAGTTCTTTCTGTTCAAGTTAATTTCAACACCTCAGGGTGGCATTCACTGGTCAAAGCTAAAAGATTTGTATTGCCTTTTTTATTTTCATTTTTTTGCATGGTGAAGTATTTTTTTTAGAAATGAAGCTGTTTAGCATGTGGCAAAAATGGCAGATCTGAACACTTTGCAATATACTAACGTGAATTCTTTTCACCTCGACAATTAAGAATATGCAATGTATCAAGCGATAGTTTCCTCTATTTTTCAATAGAAATTTGCTGACCAGGACAGTGTCCCAGTGAAGGTTGTGCACCAGTAGCATGAGATTGCATGTCTACACATTGTACTACATTCAGAATTCATGTACATTTATATCTACTGGCTATGCAACATTTCTCTATTTATACGTATAAAAGCTTACAGTGCAGCATCCAGTCTGCCGGTAGAAGGTTTTAATTTTTTATTCTGTATGCATGCAGTACCAGCCCTTGAAATATTCTAAAACTAGCTTTCTGATTCAGTGACACTTATGCATAGGTCAGCATTAGTGTTAGATGACAGTATGCAGCTTCATATTATGAATTTGCAAAAGCTACGAGAGAGAGAGAGAGAGAGAGAAGTTGTTCACAAAAAGTAGTGAAGATGAACTCCACAAACAAGTGCTTGCCTCTGCACTGAAGAGGGATGAAGAGCCTGTTACAGCTCTTACCAACCATGTTCTCAACCATATGAGAAACACATTTGATCCTGAATCACGTTTGGAGATGCCTACAACAATCTACTGAACCACATGTAACATCAGATATACAAGAGTCTTGACTGATGTTGGCAAAGAACAAATGGAGAGATTTGCGAGATGCACTTGATTCTGATGGTGGGGAAGGGGGAGAGTAGTTTCTTCTGGGATCAAAACACTTGCTAAGATGGCCAGGAAGATCAAACTTAAGTCTGGCAAGAGTGGAACAATCACAACAGCAATCACTCTGGAAATTGTGTTCCTCAGAGCCCTGTCCTTAATGAGAGAGATGTTTTAGTGGCAACTGATCTCAGTCACCCAATGCAGCCTGAGCCTATGTCCCTTTTCCATGCTGATGGAATGAGAAAGAACAGACAAGGCTGAATGAATCCATGAGCTAAGAGCACCCAACAAAGAAACCACAGCGCACATCAGAGATGCCGTGTCTATCTTCAGCTATCATCTGTATGATCAATTTGACCTATTCAATTTGGTTGCTGAGTATTTGAGGAATCCTAAAAAGGTTCGATAAAGCTAATTTTGTGATCAGTCTCTTTGACAGATGTGACAACAGCAACTGGGACAACTGCAAAAATACAGCTCCGGAGAGACTCTGAAGTTAGATGCAAGAAATACCAGGTGATGGAAAAAGTTTCTAAACATGGCATCCAACATGCACTCACTTGTAAAAGTCCCCTGTGAATATATGATTCAAATGCACTGGAGAGGAAGCTAGCATGAGGATGTTTCTGCATGCTGTATGTGCCAATATGGCTTTTGGGCCTTGGTGTCAAAGATCACATGATGCAACTGTTTTGATCTTTGTGGTTTCATAATTTCCAAAAATGGAACACAGATAACATGGACTGAAACAGGCACCTTACCAGCACAACTGACAAGTGTTGCTTCATACATGTGCATGCAACTGGTGATGCACTCATTCCTGACTTCTGCAACATACGTCCTGCAGGACACACGTTAACAGGACGAGACTGTCAAAACAAAGGGATCTTGCTGCTTGTGATCCTGCTCCAAAAAGGCAGGCTGCAATGTCTGCAGCAAAGAAGCTGGTAGCAGTGCAATCTGACCACAGCACACGAGGAAGGGAGACCTGCCGAGACCTGAAGTGCTTGCATCTCAACGTAGCCATCAAAAAGGACAAGTCACCAGCCAAACTCCCCCATGTAAGGCCACTTATGAAAAGCAACTAGAAAGAGAATCTTTACAAAGAAAGATGTGGATGTCTTCGCACATTGGTAAACCAGATATTGGGTCACCATTGCGGCATGGATTGGGATTGTGGATGAACTATTTCCTGGATTCTTCAGTGGCATCTGAGCTTCTACAAGACCTTATCTGTGCCTGTACCAGTAGGGGTTGCTACCCAAATAACTCTGTCATCAGAACTGTGTGCACACTGAAGATTGTAGTCACCCACCTACTCTCAGACCAATACTGTGAAGAAGAGGACTATGTTGACTAGAAACATCTCTAGTCCTGTTACCTTTCAATGAAACCTGGACCAATTTATTAATTTTGTTTTACCCTTTAGATGATTGTGACACTTTGAAGTCACAAATCTAATTTTGTCTCAATTACTCATTAAGCCAACCAACCTTAATATTTCAAAGGGGTCATTTTAAAATGTTGAGAGTGTCATTGTTTGCCCATTTCTGTGGTGGTAACACCACTTGAGCTATGATGTGACACTGTCATCTCAGAGTTGACAGACACTTTCAAGTTCATATATGAAGTGCATGTGTGTAAAGAAGGTACGTGAAGTTGACCAAATGGTGGTGTCTGCTGTTTGCCTATTATAGCATAATGTCCTTCTAGAAAGCTTACCACTGCAGCTTCTCTCTTACTGGATTTGGAACATTATGCTTCCTTTAAATCCTTCATTTAAAAAATAATAATTTGGCAGCAGGATTGGAGAACGCCTTGTTAATTCAATTTTTAATGACCAGTGCCCGATGGGGCTTTCTCTTTGGTAGTCCTAGTTTGCTTGCATGAGCAGGGTATACCTTTTTAGCTGGCTACACTTGTTAAGCATGCACATGCCCCTAGGTAAAATGAAGTGCTAACCACATGAACAGGAAAGGGAAAAAGCTTTGGTTTAATACCGAAAAGTGGAATTTTTGTACATTTTGTCCGTGTAAATTTGGTGGGAAGGTGTCTAAACGACAGAATTGCATTTTATTGAGATGAAGATATTTTAAGCCACTGATTTCTTTTTAAAAAAATTCCATATGCTCTTAACATATTTGCTCCCCTCAGTCAGATGAGTCTAGCGTCTTATGGAGTCAGCCTTGTGCTTCTTTATTTCGGTATTTAACAATGCACTGTCATGAGAGCTGGGGAGTGTTTAAATACCACGACTAAATCAAGAACGCTGATGAAAAAAACCTTTCCAGTGTGAATAACTGCACCAGTTACATAAAGTAGTAACTTATACTGTCTGAAAAGGAAAAACTAGCATTAGCTTATAACATTTAGTGGGAGAATACATTCATCTTTGGATCATGAACTGTTCTTATCTAAATTACATCTCGCTACCTTGCACAGTATAAGTCTGGCATACTGGGCCCCTCTCCTCTGCTAGCTTTTGGCACTGGGCCCATGGTCATGGGATAGCTGGAATGTCCCTCTGCTCCAGCAATCTCTGGGTAGTATAGCGGCCCTCTGGCTATCTATGGCCCCAGTGGAATTCAGCATAGCCCTGAAGGAAGATAGATGTATGGTAGTGGTATATGCTCTTTACTAGTACCTTAAGTGCCCTAGTCTTCTGCACTTCAGGAAAAATTACTAGACCCAAAAAATCCCAAATTTTTAAAGGCAGGGCAAGAATCATGTAATTCCTTAATTGTGCAAACAATGTCGTCTTAAAGCAAGGATCTAACAAAGGACAGAACAAAGAAATGAAGATTATAGGCTGCTGTTACTAAGGGGGCAGAGTTGAGGCTTTTGGGGGGGTGTTGGCTTATGAGTATGTCATTTGGCAAGGGACAGGATGTAGCTTGTTTATAAATTGCTCGGTTACTGTATAGAGCATTTGACACCATTTTTTTATGGATTTCCTAGTTTATTAATATTTCGGTTCCTCGGGACTGTATTTGAGACACCAGACTGCAGTTGTTTTTTATAAACATTACAGATCTCTTCCAGATACATAGTAATAGCCACTTTCTTCAAGTTACATGGTCACTTGCAGTAGCTTCAGTCTTGACCCCCTAAAGAGAAATGTTACCATCCGCATGATGAAAAATCAGTTTCTGAAGGGGTGATAGGTGCATAATCTGCCCATGTGGGGTTATTAAACTAAAAGAGCTACAGGATATGTGGTCAGTTGAATTCCCCTATTCAATATGAAACCTGGACATCTTTGAATACATCTGGGGAGGTAATAAACAGAAATGGCAAATGCAGAGGGATTACAGGCATTCAAGCAATATCCCCCCAATGGGATAACCGTTAAGAAAAAAAATTGTAATATCTTTTTCCATCCTCTGTGATATCTCCTAAGAGATTGGAAATTCTGCTTCAGCTCACACATCTTTCCTCTTTGGAGGCCTGCTGTGAGCTGTTCACCAATGGTCTGAACTGTAAGGAAAAGCCCCTGCACCATCATAGGGGAAAAAACTGTTTACTCCTCTATTTAGTCTACTGCCTCATGACTGAGTTGACTTGGTTGTGCCAGCAGGCGAAACAAACTTTTCTGATATCTGGATGCTTTGTCACAGAACAGCAGGATTCACTTTGCTCTGTCCCAGGGCTCCTTCCAGATTCCTCCAGGAGATGGTTTCCCTAATCTGAACTATGTGCAAAATGACCTCATTGCTTTCAGGGGGAGGTTTTGAGAAGTGCCCAAGGAATTTAGGTGCATAAGCCCCATTGGCCCATGGGCCCCACCATAAAGGATATTGATGGAGGTGGGAGTCATGTAAGGAGTTAGTACAGGACTAACACCACAACTAGTTACTTTATCATCTTTCTTTCTCAGGCTGCAGCCCAAGTAGCCATTCCTACTTGAGAAAGAGTTTAAACATGTGCTTGACTTTAAGCACATGCTTAGGCCCAGATCCTCAAAGGTATTAGGCTCCTAATTTGCATTGAAAATCCATGCAAACTAGGAGCCAAAAATATCTTTTTGAGTATCTGGGCCTCAGGGCTTTTCTGAACATGGACAGGCCTAAACACACGCTGAAGTGCTTTCCTGAATCAGAGCTGTAGATGATAAACATACCTTCCTGGAGAAGCATTTTAAGTTCTTGTGGTTCTATCACCCCAAGTGTAACAGCTTTTAAATTCTTTGACACACTGTGGTGATATCTAATAGGACTGACGTTGGAGTAGGACCTTGATCAGGGGTAGGCAACCTATGGCACGGGTGCCGAAGGCGGCATGCGAGCTGATTTTCAGTGGCACTCACACTGCCCGGGTCCTGGCCACCGGCCCGGGGGGCTCTGCATTTTAATTTAATTTTAAATGAAGCTTCTTAAACTTTTTAAAAACTTATTTATTTTACATACAACAATAGTTTAGTTATATATTATAGACTTATAGAAAGAGACCTAAAAACATTAAAATGTATTACTGGCACACAAAACATTAAATTAGAGTGAATAAATGAAGACTCGGCACAGCACTTCTGAAAGGTTGCTGACCCCTGATCTAGATGCATC
The DNA here is from genome assembly GCF_003597395.2 of Chelonoidis abingdonii. Classification (NCBI taxonomy): domain Eukaryota; kingdom Metazoa; phylum Chordata; order Testudines; family Testudinidae; genus Chelonoidis; species Chelonoidis abingdonii. The sequence continues at coordinate 5,413,634 of NC_133773.1, read as the reverse complement.
TAGCACAATGGGACTAATGCTGTAGATACACAACAAAAAGATGCTCCTGTCCTGAAATGTCTTTAGGATTTTTTTTTTTTGCATGCTTTCCCACAAAGTTGCTCTGGATAATAGCATTTTAGAGGTTGCCTCTCCAGCCTCTTCTTTAACAGAAGAATGCATTCTGCTTTGATTGTCATGGCTTCATGTTGCGCTGCTGCATACTTTCCCCAGTGGGGAAAAGAATGGGCTATGGGTAAGGCTACGACTTAGTCATGGAGGGTGTGGAAGTTACAGAAGTCACGAAATCTGTGACCTCCAGCTACCTCCATGACTTCAGCTTGTGCTGGTCAGGAACTGCATGGTCCCCACCACCCACAGGGGCAGGGAGCTGCAGGGTACCCATATCCCCTCTGGTGGTCCCCGCACCTCCTGTCCACTGTGGGCAGTGAGGGAACCCCTGAGTTCTCATGCACCATGGCTGGCGGGGGCCCCCAGAGCTGCTAGTGGCAGGGGAACCTCTGAGCTCCTGGCAGACATGGGGGAAACCCTGAGCTCTTGGCAACCACCGGCAGCAGGGGAACCTCCAGAGCTGCAGGTGATGGGGTACCCAGCAAATTCCAGTTGCTGCAGGCTGCTTCTAGCCCCTGCGCAGCTGTCCCGCTTCAGGTGGTGTGAGGACCTGGAGATCCCCATTTTTCCCAGATATTTTTAGTAAAGGTCATGGACAGGTCATGGCTTCCATGAATTTTTCTTTTTTGGCCTGTGACCTGACCATGACTTTTACTAAAAAATATCCATGACAAAATCTTAGCCTTCGCTATGGGATCAGTATCTAGAATTTGCCTGGCATGTGAAAAGCTTGAACATCCTCTCTCCCCAGATTGGGTGTGCTGGGTGGTCCACCCCCTCTTCTGGGCTTGGCTGGGGAGCTCCTCCAATTGGTGATGGGGACTCCAGGGGAAAACCCCATGTCTGGCAGTCTGCTGTATGGTTCCCCTCTCCTCCAGCAAATAGAAATAAACTTCCTAGTCAGAACAGGGCAGAAGCTGGATGAAGAAATGGATTTTTTGCATTCTGTGAATTTTCCAAACATTTCTCAGAGCTTTTCTGACTCTCCAATTCATTCTTTTTGCTTGCTAACCTCTCCCCTCTGTGGCTCTGCACGCTGCCGACCACAGAAAGATTCAGCCACCAAAACTGAATTGTCTACTCGACGGCAATATAGTGACCTCACTCTTCCCTCCTTCTGTTTCCTAGCGCTTTGCGGAACCTGTTGTTCTGCTTGCTCCAAATATGAATCTGTTCTGGTGCCTGGGAATCTGTAAAGAGTATTAAAGTGGTTGGTTCAAATCCAGGTCACATCAGAGCGAGGAAAGTCATTTCTCTCCGATGGCTTCTCAGAGGTGTAGGTGAAATGAGTTTGAGCTCATTGCAAGCCCTGGAGGGTGAGTTTCCACAGGTGTCGGTGACTGCACAAGGCAATTGAAAATCAGCCCCCCTTGTTTCAATTAACTGTGAAGCGTGGTTCTACTATGACAAATGGCTGTTTCTTACCTAACAGAGCTAATCCCTTCTAGCTGCTCACTTGAGTGCCAAAAACATGACTTTCTGCCCTTGACTCCCGCTAGCTGAGTTTGCTCTGCAATGCTGGGAATAAGCCAAAGTCCTATTCTTGTGCTTTGTGAGGGGGGTGGGATGTAGAAACCTCACTCTGGTCCAGGAAGGGCTAATACACTGCTCTGAACACAATCTGCCACACCTTGCTACACCTGCAAGAGCTATCAGGCTTGGAGGGAGCAGTTGAAAGAGTTAGCTCAGTTGGGGGAGAAAGCGCAAGCTTCCCAAAGGATGGGCTGGCTGGGACCCAGCTCCCATAAGAGAGTTAAAGCCCCAAATCCCCCTGAGTGAAGGTGGGTCCGGTTTCAGGCTGTTCTCTCTAGTCTTCCACACGGGACCTGCTTATGGTCTGAATGGGACTGCCACCCAGGCCATAGCCTCCCCTGAAGGAGGCTGACTTCCAGGGATAACCCTCGTTTGGCTTGCCCCACTAATGGAGTGCAAGCAGTGCTTGTTCGTGAGCCTGGAAGTGACGTGGTCACATGCTTCATCAATGAGATGAGCTCCTAGCTTCCAATGAGCTACCCCTGGGCAACCCCATGAGGACAATGGCATTGCTCAGGTGTGTGACTGAGGGCTTAAATCATTACTGGTGATGGAACATGAAGAAAAGAACTGAGCTTGGCTATGGCTTGAGAGGCAATGCGCTCCAGTGGGGCAGCCACTGTACTAGGGTTCTGGAGACAGATGTTTTATTCCCAGTTCAGCCTATAGCAAGTCACTTCCCTTCTGTTTTTCCCCTCCCACACTCTGTCTGTCTTGTCTGTTTAGCTCCTCAGGGCAGGGATCTCTCCTGTGTTTGTACGGCACAAGCACGATGGGGCCCTGATCTCAGGTGGGGCATTCCAGGTGTTACTGTAATGTGAATAATCTCTCAGACACTTGTCAGTAAGGTGAGCAGGCTTGATAGTGAGTCACTCAGACAGTAGGCTCTGGCAACGCCACTCTTCCAGAAGAGGAGAGTGGCCTTTAAGTCTTACATTAGATTTGAAGTGGGGGGAAGTGGGGGGTTAATCCTCCAGTTGACACCTCAGGCTTTGTTACAGATACAGTTTAGTCTCATTTTTTTTTTTTTGCCTTTAAGCTGTTTCATCTTTATTATTATTATTAGGGTCAAATACTTGAGCTGCTCCCATCAACTGCAGGTGCAAGTGAAGTTGGCCCTTAGCTGACAGACTTTCTAGCCTAGACTCTTCTAACCTTCTGCTTTTCTCTTCACTGGCCCTCCAAGCAGCTTAGCTCAGATAATGTCCCAACACCTATAATTCCCTCTCCGGGTCCTCTTTTTTTTCCTCTTCAGAATTCTATTGGCTGAAATATTAACTTTCTCCTCTCTTCTCATCAGCTTCCTTTTCAGGTTAGGGTGGGGTTATGTGATATTAACATTCAAAGGAGTAATATTTGGGTTGATGGACATATTGGTCATCGAATGAGAAGCAAGGATATGCCTGACACATCACAGCCCTGTTACCCCCTCCCTCATGCACAAATTCAGACCTCTATGGGACAGCAATTGCATAAATGGAAAAATAGATCTCACAGGAGAGTTGTGTGACTGGATGCCAAGGGAAGTGGCCAGGGTAATAATATATAGGAGAGACTGCCCTGTGGATGTTTCCCATCCATTAAGCTGTGATCCACCCTCAGTATTAACAGGGCCCCCATATAACGAACACCTAAGTTACCCACAGAAGCGCTACTGCCTCGGAACAAACGCATTCGGTGGTCAGAAAATAGCATTTTATTTGAAAATTTTCAAAAGAAACAATGCTTTCATTTCTCCAAAGCTGAAATGTTTCCAGCCCTTTCCCAGTTTTTGTTGAAAAGCCAAAAAACATAGCTATCCATGAAACTTTATTTCAGAATAAAGGCTACATTTTGACCGCTCTATTGCTATTATGAGGGCATAGCACTCTTTCTAGCAATGCCTGGAAGCTCTCTTTTTCCTAAAGTAACCTTTTCAGGGGGCTCACATCTATCAGGAGTGAGAGAACAGCTCATCTTCTGTATTTGTGACCTCCCGCCTGGTCTATTTAAACTCCTAATTCTTTCACCTGCCATGTCTTTATTTCAATAATATTCCTTCTTTCAATGGCTCCCTTGTTCCAAATTTGGATTGAATTTACCACTCCCAGTGTATGCTGTGCATTCTGCCTTAGGCTTAATGGATTCTTAGAATAATTGCTCATAGGAGCAAAGAAGCATTGATACAGCAGCTATATATCTCAACTACATATTTATCTAAACACACCCTATTGCACTGACCTAGGGGCTCCGATTCTGTAACAAACGTTAATTTCAGCTCTGTTTCAGCAATACCTTTTTCCTGCATAATATCCAGCATTTGCTTCTGTATTATGTTCATAAACAATTAAATGCAAGCATAAGATAACCTAGGGATATGAATGCCCTCTTTTCATGGGAAGACTCGTCTGTGGACCATGATGAATATAAGACAAAACTAACTTCTGATATATGAATCTTTATGCTGGAGGAAAACATATAGGCTCTATCAGCCCCTCCACTCCTTGCCGATATTCAGAGCAGCTATTTTCTCCTGCAAATGACAATTTTCATTTCAAGTGGGCTAAGAGAGGTCCTCTAGCTAATTCATGTGGTGATGAGATGGAGGCAGTGGCATGAAACCGGGAAATCAGGTGGATATATAGCAAATAAGGCAACACAAAATACTTGAAGTGCCATTGCTGACAGCATGTGCAAGTGCAGATTAAGGTGTTCCTGCTCTAAGACAGGCATGTGCTTGAGGCACACAATTAGCCTCTTGACACAAGCGCAGTGCATGCACTCTGGATCACCTGATCATTTTTTCCAATCTTTGATTAAGAGCTGCCGAAGCACTAAGATTCTGTATCAGCATGCTTGATAGTTGGCTTCTAATTATAAATGACGCTCCTTCTATGGAAGTGTGGAGCTGATGCTGTTGAAAGTCACACACAAAGGGCCTGATTTCTTGTCTCCAAGCTGTGCGATTCAGTGGCTTTCAGCTTAGTGACAATTTAAACCATGTTATCCTTTTGTGAGTAATTCTACTTATGCCATGCTATTCCAGGAAACAGTATCCCACCAGTGCCAACACTTCACATGCATTTTCTTCCAACTCTTGCATTGCTTTTATGTAATTTCACTATCTCACAAGGGACGCGATTACGGAGCGTGGAATATTTGGTTCTTAGCGACGATTCTGGGCGAAGCTCTGAAGTTTGAATTATAGACTAATAAAGTGAGGTTTATAATTCATGTTGACAGGGAGGCGTAATTGAGGAATATTTTCTCCTGAATGCCTCATCATTATGGTTCTCGCAATCCCTTAAATGCTACATTAAAATGAAAATTTCAAGTCAGACAATAAACTACAGCAGTATAATAGCTGGCTTAAAATCCTGCAGCTCTGCATGGGCGCGGCTGAGGAGCGCCATTCAGGGACTGGGTAGGGAGAAGGGTCAGAATTCCCACCTCTGCCTGCAGACTAGCAGTACAGCTGTTCTGAGCTCCCTGGGAGATGCAGCCACCACCAGACTCGAGGGAGAACTTTTGCCATTGGTTTGCGGTAGCTGATCCACTGATTGTTTCCCAGATCCATCTTTCTTCAGATCAAGAGAAAATGTAGGTTGTCTACTTAGCAGGGAAGGAGAGCTAATAAGTGATGACATCAAGACAGAGGTGTTTTAATGCTTATTTTGCTTCGGTCTTCACTGAAAAGGTTAATGGTGACAATAGGGTGACCAGATATCTCGATTTTTATAGGGACAGTCCTGATTTTTGGGGTCTCTTTCTTGTATAGGCTCCTATTACACTCCCCCCCCCCATCCCTGTCCTAATTTTTCACACTTACTGTCTGGTCACTCTAGGTGACAAGCAACTCAACATAATTACAAGTGGGAAAGAAAATATTCCAAAATAGGCATGATCCGGGGTTATCCCCATTCTGTATCTGGCCTTGGTTTGAAACAGTTTATAATCGTTCATTTTGTCCTTTGGCGTTTCAGCTGCCACCTCTGCTAAGGGTCCACTGAGGTGTGACCTCAGCTCTACCATGTACTGGTCTTCAGAGATGCTGTACCCAATGCAGGCTCTTTCAAAATTTTCTAAGAAGGCCTCAGTGTCATCATCTGCCTTGTAGTTGGGAAATTTCTTGTGCGGTTGAACAACAACTGGCGACGGGTGTTAGATTGGTTGGGTTCTGTTGCTGTGCTTTCAATTCAGGCGCTGCCGGTGGGCCTCCTCTTTTTTCCATTTGTTGGTGTTTTTCATCTCTCGTTGGGCTGCATCTTTGGCTGCTTGTTCTCTTTTGTAGGCTCTCTTTTATCTCAGCTCTCTCTGTGGTTGGCCTCTTTCTCTTCTTCTCAGCTCCATTTTTTTTTCTTTATGTCTAGTCTTTAGTTTGTTTTCATGTCTGCCTTGCTGCTCGTTCTGATTTTGCCTCTGCCTCCAGTCTTTTCTACTCCTGTTCGGTTTGTAGTAACCGTTCTTGTTTTCTTGTTTGCGGTGCCCTCTGTGGTTGTTGAACTACTGCCTCTGTTGTCTCCTGAGTCTGCCTAGAACTCTTTTGTTATACTTTCTTCTATGTAACTTGTGACATGGAAATATACAAGTAACAGTTTTTACCTGTGTTGTTTCTGGTACTTGATTCATGGAATATCTATTGTTTACAAAGACCTTAATGCAACCTGAATGGTTCTCGCTTATAATGCAAGCCACAAAGCACTAGAAAAAAAAAATTCTCTGGCTACTTTTAAAACAAACCTTTCATCTCTCTAAAGCCCTAGCAAAGAAAAAGAAAAATAATATCTCTAGCTTTGGATTCTATCCCTCTTGCCACATGTTGTAGCTTCCTACTCAGTTGAACTTGGTTCATGTAACCTGAGAAGCTAGATAACCCTCTAGACTTTAATACCAGCTTCAATTTGATCTCACTGCACCAGCCAAGATGTCCAGGATTGGCTCTCTTGATCTCCCAAATACCTTCTCTGGAGACCCAAACTCAGAAGCACTGAGTCTAACAAGGAAATAACTCACTTCCCTTCCCCTCTCTCTCCCACCCGACTTTCTCTCAGGCTACTGAGAACTGATGCAATCTCTTTACATCACCAATAAGAGCAGGTCCCGCTTCCACAAAGAAGACCAAACCCCAAAATACAGGAGAAACAGAATGATTACTTCTCTTCTTCCCCCTCCACAATTACCTGGTGCGCAGAGTTACTTCCGTAGATCTAACACAAAGAGAATTCCCTCTCCCTTCGTTCCTTACGCTCAGAGAGAAAACTCAAACAAGTCTTAAAAGAAAGCTTTATAAAAAAAACGGAGAAAAAAACACATAAAATATCTTGCATCAATGACATACACAGGCTATTATTAAAAGAAAAATATGAGACACATTCAAAAAGATACAATTTAAACAATTCCAGCAAACTACAACTCTGTAAATACAAACAAAACAGTATAAAAACATGTATTTTGCTACTTTTTACGCCATAATTTAAACGAAATTAGAAGTTAAGATAGAAAGAAAGCCTCATAGCAGCGAAGACAGAAAAAGACACAACCAACACAGACCCCTCCCTGAGTTGAAAAAATCCAGTTTCCTGATTGGTCCTCTGGTCAGGTGTTTGGTTCCCTTTGTTAACCCTTTACAGGTGAAAGAAACATTAACCCTTAGCTATCTATTTATGACACAGGTTAAAGAATATTGAAATAGGGCTGGATGTATCCAAGTCATTGGGATCTGAGGAAATTCATTGTAAGGTATTTTGCCGAAGCAATTACTTTGAGAATTCATGAGGACTGGTGAGGATCAGAGAAGGGGAAACATTGTTTCCCCGTTTTAAAAGACAAGTTGCAAGAGGACCTGTGGAAATATAGACCAATCAGCCTAAGTTTAATATCTAGAAAAATACTAGAACAAGTTATCAAAAATCTATTTTGTAAGTGCCTAGAGGATAATAGGATTATAACGAACAGGCAGTATAAATTTTGTCAAGGCTAAATCATGTGACAGCATCCTAATTTCTCTCTGACAGGATTAGTGGCCTAGTGGATAGGGGAAAACAATAGACATCTTTTTAAGTATGGTTTTTGATAGGCCCATATGACATTGTCACAAACAAACTAGGGAAATGCAGTCTAGATTAAACTACTATGAGGCGAGTGCACACCTGGTTGCAAGACCATACTCAGAGTAGTTACCAATAGTTCCCTCTCAGTTTTGCAATGTGTATCCAGTAGAGCCCCACAGGGGTCAGTCCTGGTCCAGTACTAGTCAATACTTTCACTAATAACTTTGTATAATGGAGTAGAAAGTCTGCTAATAAAACTTTTGTAGGTTGCAAGCACTTTGGAGGACAGGATTAGAATTCAAAACTTCCTTGACAAATTAGAGAATTGGTCTGAATTAATCAGGATGAAATTCAATATGGAGAAGTGCAAAGTACTTCGCTTAAGAAGGAAAAATCAAATGCACAACTACAAAATTGGGAGTAACTGGAAAAGTGGCTCGGTGGTGGAACTTTCTAGCTAGAAGGGTAGTTAAGCTCTGGAACTGACTTTCAAGGGAGGTTGTGTAAGGTTAAGAACAGGTTGGACAAATACCTCTCAGGGATGGTCCATGTTTACTTAGTTCTGCATCAGTACAGGGAGCTGGATTGGATGACTTCTTGACGTCCCTTCCAGGCCAACCTTTCTATATCTTCCCACTACTGGGAATTGTCAGTATGGGTCATTCAAAACAAATGTTTGGCTAGATTAAGATGACATTGACCTGGTTGGCTTCAGCTTTGACAGCTGTAGTGTTGGAAGACAACATACACACAATGTGTTGCTAAGGGGAAAGTAGGGACTTCCATTTTTCTCTAACGTGGTAAAGAGTAAAAGTGATTTGGTCAAGAATGCACAACCAGTGTGTTGTTGGTAATAAACCAATTATAAAAGAATTTTTGCTGTCCAAGTTTTCATATTATGTAAACTGAAGCCCACACGTGCCTTTTTATAGTAATTGCACAAGATGCATAATATTCAGGAAATTTAATGGTGATTGGAAGACTGCTAGTAAATTGGAGGTGTATATACGTCTTAGTGTGAAGAGATAGAGCTTCGCAGGAGAAATCCAGCATGATCCACCTATGAACAGTATCTGGCCATTTTCTTTTTCTGTGCATCCATTTCCTTATTTAATAACTAATGGCAATGCATGTTTTTAATTAGCAAACATGAGTGTCTCAGACCCGAATATGTGGCTTTCTTAAGCTGCACCACCTGTCCCTGTTTCCAGGGGACAGAGTGCCTGGAGGCAATACTTCATGGGGCACAGGGGGTGAACCTCCCCTTGCAGCCTGGCATTTGGTGTTTTAATGATTTAAGATACAGCACTATAGCTATATGCCTTGGATTCCCTTATCCCTTGTCAGCCTGGGTACTGTAGTTGCACTGGTTGATCTCCTCCAAGAGACAGATCAGAGCACCTGTCTTGGCATTGTTAAACTATTGGCTGTCTGAACTGCTATGGAGCTTAGACCTTATGGGGCTGCTATCAGGTGGCTTTGTTATTATCTGAGAGTTTCCTGACAGCAGTGTTGGGGAAATTACTCCACTTCCCCCATGGGGCTCTATTGTGGAGTTCCATCCCATCTTCCTTCTTGGCTATGGAAGCTTGGCTTGTGCTGTCTTCCCTAAGCAGAGGAGACACACTTTGATCCTCCGGTCTCTTCTGATTCAGATATTGCCTTTTCCCATGGTTCGGCTGAGATTGGGGAATGGAGGAGAGTGTGCTGCCTCAAACCAGATTAAGCCTTATAGGACAGGGATTCCCCCCTCCCCCCGAGTTATTTCCTGAGAGCTGCCAAACTCCCCTCCCCCTGCTCCCTCTCCCTTCAGTGTGCCGTATCCCCACTTCTCTGCCCACCTCCAGGAGCTTCGTGCTTTCCAGGAGGGAGCGGGGAGAAGCGGGAAGCCGGGGGCTCGGGGAGGAGGCGGAGAAGAGGCAGGGCAGGGGCAGGGATCTGGGGAAGGAGTGGGAAGAGGTGGGATGGGGTGGGGCCTCATGGAAGGGGTGGAGTGGGGGTGGGGCCAGGAGTGGGAGGGGGGCTTTTGTACCTTTTATATGAAAAAGGTGGCAGTGATGTGGCCCTTATGGTGATTCGAGTTTGAGATCCCTGTTACAGGACAACATGCTTCTACATAGAAAATAAATTAAAATTGACAAACTAGTCAAAAGCTGCTGACAGGGTGTGGGGCTTTCCAAGGAGATCTGGAGGAGAAGGGAAATAAGGATAAAAGTTTTCTTTATATCCTCTTTAGTGTCATCTTCCCCTCAACATACTGAACGCTTTAGGATGCCTAAGAAAAAGGTTCATTACCTCAGTTCAGTCTGTCATGTCTCCTCCATTCTTCTACTATAATAGTCTCAGCACCATTAGACTGTGGAAAGAAAGAAATATGTTTGCGATGGGGAGGGAGAGAACCTGCTTTTTCTTGATCTTACACAGGCCTGAAGGAAACACTGGCTCTCCAGAGTGTTTTTGTTTTCCTGGATTTCTATACAGTAAGTACCTTCCACAGAACTGCAGATAGAAGGGAAATTGACATATGAATGGAATATTCTTATACTCTCAGAGGAATGAGAAACTTTCAGAGATCGATTTAAATAAATAGCTTTGATAGAGCCTGATCCAGAGGCTAATGTAGTCTATGGGTATTTCTGATGCGAATGGAAAGGCTTCCATTCACTTCAGAGGGCTTTGAATGTGGAACAATACTTTTTGAACTCCTTGTTACCAATTTTTTTGACTGAAAGCAGGCAATTGACTTTTTTTTCCAATGCAAATCTCTTATGCAATATAGTATTAAAATTAACAGTAAAGCCAACTTTCTTGATGAGTATATTTAAGCACCTCAGTACTTTAGACTGACTTGCAGCTGTAGCTACTTGTGGGGGGGGGGTTGGGTCTCTTGCCCATAGAGATGAATGAAGTGAGGCTACTTAAACAAACCATTTCATTATTTGATGATATTTGATCTTGGGCTTCGATAAAAAAAGTGTACAAAAATCTTACTGACAAGCATGAAAAATGTGGTGGTCTATTTGGCAGTGTTTGTAGGGCTTTATATCTTGAATTGACTATTCAGGATATTGTTCATGAAAATCAGAAATGAGATATTAGAAGAAATTGAAAGAATAATCCAACACAACTCTTTCAATAGAAAATGCTGCCTGGTTTTAAGAACATAAATGCAACTTTGATCCTGCAAAGGCTTATGCATATGCTTAACTCTGCACATGTGAGTAGTCCCATTGAAGAAAATGTAACTAAGTATACCTCTACCCCAATATAACACTGTTCTCGGAAGCTAAAAAAAAATCTTACTGCGTTGTAAGTGAAACCGTGTTATTTCAAACGTGCTTTGATCTGCTGGAGTGCACCCCCCCCAACACCCCGGAGCGCTACTTTACCGCTTTATATCCGAATTCGTGTTATATCGGGTTGTATTCTATCGGGGTAGAGGTGTATGTGTGTAAAGTAGGCATGTTCTTAGCTTTGTAGGATCTAGCCCCAAGTGATTACCTGCAATAAATGGGGATCCAATTCTGGAAACCCATTTTTTCCCTATGTAGGTGCAGAGCACCATAACTCTGGTCCAGCAAAGTGCTAGCATGTGAGTTGTCTCACTGACTTTTATATTAATCACACTACTGTGGATTTCCTTAGTGTAGATAGGGCCTCAATTTGTTGTCCAAGAACTGAAAACATTCCTCATCAAGGCAAATCCAAAGGGACGTAACCTTCTCGAGTACTGAGCACCACCCAGATTGTTCTCTTGCTAGATCCTTAGACAGTCTCAGTCCTTGGACCTTATTATGACGCTGAAGTTTTTGGTGAGCAGGTGATTACCTCAGCATTCCTTCCTTGAGATACATACTTTGTCATTCATTGGTCTTACCTCCTCATGTCCATTCTAAGAAAGCATCCATATCCAAACCACTGGTGAAGAAGGAATCTGGTAGGTTCAGCTACACATTTTCTCAATCTCATCTTGTTTTGCTACATAGTCTTTCCCCAGCTGCTCTTCATTGAGAATCAAATGTTAATAATCATTCTCTGGCCTTCCCCAGGGTCCACAACTCACTGCCGTATAAGAAAGCTGGAAACTCTAATCGAGAAATGTTACCCTCTTCTAGATGTTTGGGTCCACCTGATGCTCTCCTTCCAACCCTCCAAATGCTGCTAGAGGAAAAGTTACAACTTTAGGTATAGCTGACCTAAAATTCTCACTTCCCACCCTCGTTCAGTATAACCTGACTAGTAACGTTCATGGTTGGCCACTAGTGGGAACAGTAACTGACTTGCTACAGGGACTCTAGGATGTCACGCATTCAACTTTTTTTTTTTGCCTGAAAGCCCTAAAAAAGGTGAACAAATGTACCATTCAATAGATATGCACACAGAGATCAAATCTTCCTCTGGTGTCAGATAGTGCTGCTAACTGCCAATTACAACATGCTATCAGTATCCCATTGTTTTCAGTTCATACATTTAAATATTCTACCATTTTTGAAGTAGCGTAGGTAGGGGGTGTGTGTGTGTGTGTGTGTGTAATCTCTCTCTCATATATATATTACAATGAAATGCCTATTTAGATTGAAGGACTTTCCATAACTTTAACATCTCATCTGTTTTGGATCACTTAATGAATGACTTGTGCTCTAGGAGCTGACCCGCTCTTTGCTTCAGCTTCTTTCTAAAAGGACTAGAACATCTCTGCTTCACTACAGTAAGAACCAAGCATGTTACATACAATCGCCTTTTTATTGTAAGAAAAAGGTAAAGTGTTTTGTTTTCCTGGAGAATGGCATAAATTTCCCATTACTCCTCCAAATCTAGTCTTAGATTTATTTGTATAGACTGTACAAATTACATTGAGAATTCAGCATTTTTTGACTCTGCTGTGAAGGCAAACTTGGTGTAAAGACTCCTCCTCTTCCCTCTGATCCTGAGCCAAAGTCTATTGAAGTCAATGGGGATCTTTTCATTGACTTCAATAGGCTTTCGATAAGGCCTGCCTCAGTCTCATATTTTCCATGTATCGATTGCATTAAAATATCACATCAAGGAAACTGTTTTGGTTTTTTTGGTATTGTGGTAAAAAAAATTCAGTAAATCTTACCTAATTGTGATACTCTACATTGGGAAATCCACTCATTCTGGAAACTTCTCATGGAACCAGTTTAAGACCAATGCTCTGAATAGCTGCTGGTAAAGGAGGATGACAGCTGTGCTAAGAGGGGAAACTTTCTAGTGACTTGGTGCCCACATTTTCTCTTGTGTCTTAATCTTCTCTGGGTTCTGTTTGCTGTAAGCTGTTTGCCTTGTCTACATGGGGGCTGTGCGGTGGGTTAGCCACCCCTTAGCTGCCCCACTGTAAACCCTCAGTATGGAGAGACAAAGCTGGTATTTGAACTTGTAGTAAGACCTAGTTCTTATCTTTAGCTCTCAAAGTGCTTTGCAACATGAGGTCAATATTACTATCCCTGTTCTACAGACGGGGAACTGAGGCACAGAAGCAAACGATTTGCCCAAGGTCACCCAGCAAGTCAGTTGCAAAGCTGGGACTAGAATTCAGGTTTTCTGAGTCCTAATACAGTGCTCTATCTACTAGACTATACTACTGATTCCCCATCACCTCTGCACAAGTTCTGTGTAAGCACAAAAGCTTCTCTTTCCAACAGAAGTTGGTTCAATAAAAGATGTTCCCTCACCAACCTTATCTGACTAATAGCTAGGGACCAACATGGCTACGGCACCCCATATGATTACCTAACTGTTTCCATATGCATTCAAAACACAAATCAAACATGTTCTGCCCAACACACAAGGGGAAATTTTACTTTCTGTGACTGTCATGTCATGGTTGAGAAGTAATTTTCCCTATGAACAACAAAGGAAACACTTGTTTGTTTGGTCAACATTTTCACTGAATTTGTCAAGTTTTTTTGCACTATAACATCTCCGTTCCCCTGCCTCCCCAAAAATCTACAAAAATAGAAACTTCCTTGGGAAAGCTTCCATTTGGTCCCCAAGACACTTTTTTTCAATCAAAAGTTCAGTGGAAACCTTCTTAAATGGCTTTATTAAGCTTGGGAGAAACCTTCTTCTTAAGCACCCGTTCTCAGTCAGTCCAAATAGTAGAGCAGTGGTGTTACAGCAGAATCGAGATACCAACGAGAAATGAAGATCATCACCTACATTCGACATGAAGTAGAATCTTTCCTGAGCATTGACTAAATATAAGGGCCAAATTTTCAGAAAGGCAAAATACTTAGTATCTCTAATGCATGCTGAGCATGGCTGAAAACGTGGGCACATCATTTAAGCGCCTACATGAGAATTCGTTTCAGAGGGGTAGCCGTGTTAGTCTGTATCAGCAAAAAGAATGAGGAGGTCCTGTGGCACCTTATAGACTAACAAATTATTTGAGCATAAGCTTTCGTGGGCTAAAGCCCACTTCGTCAGATGCTTTAGCCCATGGAAGCTTATGCCCAAATAAATGTGTTAGTCTCTAAGGTGCCACAAATACTCCTCGTTCTTTTTACATGAGAACTGGCACTTCTGAAAATCTGTCCCTAGTCATGGATCCTGCACACCCTTGAAAATCTGGCCTCATATTTTGTTTTGTCCGAGTCAGCAGCAGCATGGTATCATCCCCTTCTGCCTGTTTGTCCTTTGTCTACACACAACGATAATAATCTGGCTTCCATCCCGTGTGCTGAGGTGAAAGTACCTACTAGCTGTAAAACCAACCTTGTCAAATTCACTGAACTCCCCATCCTGCTTTACACCGCCAGTGTTGATTTGAATTCCTAACTGTCACAGAAATTCCAGATTTCTATCAATACAAAGATTTTTACTATATGAAATATTGGTGGATTGTTTTGCCATAAGATGTTTTGACACCTGCACCTACCTTATATTCTCAGCTCCAGGCTAAATTACTACCATTCCTTGTGAATACATCTTTTGCAGACCTCTGTTTAAAGTCTCCAGTTAATTCAAAAAGCAGCTACAGGACTTTATTCGTACCCAGTATAAATGCCCCACTTACATTACTCCAAGACTGAGTAACATTTGCTTTTTGGGATGCATTTGTACTGATTTTTTGGAAGTTCTAAAAACAGGCATTCAGTCAATCAAAAGTAGGTTTTAAAAAACAATACTTTGGTGGACAGCATCTCTCTTGTGGAATTCAGGTCTGACATGTCTTATTGAATTGGAATTTAATGCAACCCAGGACTCTGGAGAACTCTCCCTCTTGATCGCAGATGCATCATCCTCTTCAGTATTTATTTAAATTGGTACTATTAGGAGGAGAAGTTGGGCCCCAGATTTATTAATATAAGTTGTTAGTAGCACATGAAAGTATGTTTGTGTTTTTTTGTTGTTGTTGTTGTTTTTCCCCCACACCACTTACAAGGTTGTGACTGTGGAGATGGGAGATGTAGTCCAATGGGAGGATGGCAGTACAAGGACCCAAACTACAACTGCAATGAGGCACTGCAGAAGCTCATGCAGACAGATTAATAGCCCAAGCAAAAATGGGAAAAATTGAAACAGATGATTTCAATGTAAAATTCACCAAAACTGATCTTCCCCCCAAAAAAGTTCAACAAAGCCTCTTTTTCCAAAGGAAAATGTTTGTTTTTTTGTTCCACTTTCTTCAGCCTGCCCTATTCAATGATTTTTTTACAGCTGCTGCTTGCTGTAGCTGTATTTCAGTTTGTTTTTATAAAGCATTTTTGCAGAGTTTACTAAGAAGGGCACTTCATAAATTCCTCAGGCTACAGTTTCTTGTGGAGCAGTTTCTATGGTGATTTTTTTTTCAACTGCCGTCCAGAAAATATTCCTAACAACTAGGGAAACAGGAAACTTAAAAATCAAATGAGTTTAGCACAAAATGGATGTTAAGGTTTATCCCAGTGGAGGTTTGTTAGCAGCATCCCCATTGGACCATCCCATGGTTTGGGACTTGTGGTGCAGTAATTGCGTAGGTTTACGTGTGGAAGGGGTCACCCATTATGTTGTGGTGTCATTTTACCTGCCAGATTTTTGGCAACTATCCTCCCCTTCTCTCCCCCCCCCGCCCAAACAAAAAACCTGATCTCTGCAAAGATCAGCAATTGTGCAAACAAAGCACAGTTTAGCTCACTCTTTCAGAAAGGCAGGTTTATAGCCCCAGACTCCAATCTTCCTATTATTGAGATCCCCATAGAAATCTCCATGCCTGGACAGGGCTTTAAATGGAAGTGACAACCCGTCAGTGCTTTCCACCCTGAACAACCTCTCCTCAAGATCATCTCCATATAGCCACTCCACCACCACCACCACCTATTCTACAATGGAGTGTCCCTTTCGTTCTCAGCCCCTCATGTTAAGAGCTGGACCCAAGAAGCCAATTGCCCTGCATAATTTGTAGGCTGAATAGAAGTATTATTCTTATGCCTGTATTTAGTGACTTTGTAGATGCTAAATATAAACAGATACAGATGCTGCTTTTTTGTACAACTCCCATACCTGTGTCGATAATAAAACTCAAATCTCCAGCACACTTTCTAGAATACACTTGAACATCTTATTACCTCCTTCCCTTCACCTAAGAGCCATTCTAGGATTTTTCACACTCGTTTTAGCACATTGCATAATACCTTAGACTTCTTTTTTTTAATAACGTCTCAAATATTTGAACAGAAGGGGAAAAAAGTGGTTATTTATCATTTGAATTGTAGCAGCTAGAGGGCCCCAACCAGCCAAAACAAAGGGTGGGAGAAATACTGCACGCTCTTATACTTGTCCTAGTGCACTTTAGTTTCCCATGAACACTTACCAGCCTCTATTGCTGTGGTTCTCTGCTTGCCATTCGTCACAGCATACCTTCCCTATACAATGCCAGTATCCTCAAAGGTCAGATATGCCACTCTTTGTGCTAACCAGCAACTATATCTCCCCCACCCCCACCACACATCTACCTTCCACTCTCTTAGCAGGAAAGAATGTTGGTGCTTTTGTTGTTTTCTCTTGCACCTAACCATTCTCAAACTCTCCACACCTTTGAGGTACGTGCTGACAGTTTCAGGCATTCCCATCAACAGGAGCTTTCCCTCTTTCTCTGTGGGAAGCATTACCCATGGATGCCGCCTACTGATATTCCTAATGGCTGCTGGACCTGAGAGCAGCAATTCATCTTATACATGAGCCAAGGTAAATTAAGGGTCCAGGAAGCTGTATAACATGGTTGAAAGCAACTAAATTCTGGCAAGAAAATTATGGGCAGATTGAAAAGTACACCCTGGTAAATAATCCATTGCAGGGAAGAGATCATTGGCAGCAGTTAGTTAAGAATACTAAGTGAATTAGTGGCACAAGGGCCCAAATCGGGATTTGTAGGTGGTGCACGTTAACCATTCACACAGGATGTCTCCACCACGATCATGCAGTGTGATTTGCAGCTTGCCTAGCCAGCTCCACCCTCGTTTTAATGGCGCTAGCTTGCGGAGTGGAGCAGTACAGTTGTGGCTTCTATAGAGGTTATACGAACTCTGGGTAACTACTACTCATGCAGCTAGTCTGTGGTGCCACATGTCGCCGGAGTTACTTCCCCCGGGCACCCCCTCGGCTCCGGATAGAGCCCTAGCACTCTCACAGGTGGGTGCTCTGCTATGTCTGGGTGGCTTTCCCACTCCAGTTCAGACTTAAGAGGTTCAGCCCTCTCGCTGGGCCCCAAAGAGCTGCCCTGACAGGGTGACTGAACAGAATTTAACACCCAGGAATCATCCCTATGCTGGGTTAAGGCTCTCCTCCTTCAGGGGGCATGCATTAGGCTATGGCCCTAAACTGAGCTCGCAAATCCGGAAGAAGAGTCTCCTCTCAAGGAGAGTCAGCACTGGCCCTCCCTTCCTCTGGGTAAGGACAGCAGTTGTCCGAGGAGCTCCTCCCTTCAGCAGGTCCTCGCTCCAGGAGCAGATGACTGAAAGTCTGCAGTCAGCTGAACCAGTTTCTCCCTTTTAAGCTCCTCCCTCCAATTCTCCCATCTCACAGCTGTGATGGGGCAGGGCTACCTGAGCCTACATTATCTCTGTGTTACCCCATCACATGCAGCTTCATTGCTCCAGGACTCAAGATACCTGAACTGGCTTTAGTCCTGCTATGTCTACATGAGCTGTAAATTGCACCTTTTTTATTGCAATGTAGACATACTCTTAGATGTATGTACACAGTGTAAGGCAGGTGTCCCCAACACAGTGCCCGTGGCGCCATGGTGCCCTCCGGGGCGTCTAAGTGTGCCCATGTACTGACCAGTGGACGAGCATCTGCCGAAATGCCACTGACAAGTGTCATCTAGAGGCAAGGCTGCCGGCATTTTGGCAGCAACGCCTCTGGATGATGCTGCTTGTCACCAGCATTTCGGCAGCGACGCCAATTGACGTTGCTGTTTAGTGGCATTTCGACGAATGCTTGTCTGCTGCCACGGTCCTCCGTGGCTCGTCGTCTGGAGCCCCCCAGACAAAAAAGGTTGGGGACCACTGGTATAAGAGCACCTACATTGGTGTCATTTACATGCCAAAAAGTGGCGAGAGGGCGTAAGATCAGCTAGGCAAGGGCACTTTAATTTACACATTCATACCTTGTCCTGTTAATTCCTTTTCCTGCTATCCTCTTCTCTTGTGGACTTGATGCATGAACAGCAGTAGCTTAGACTGAGTGGGACAGAATCAGAGAGGATGGTGCACAAGGATCATAAGTTATTGTCCAGCTAGTGGGAATCAAAAGGAGTCTAGATCAGTCTAGGTTGACACATTCTCCTATAAATCTCAAAGCTGTTGCTGACCTCCCTGGGAGTGACGGGTGGGCATTACGTTAGCTGGTGGGAGAGGATGCCAGAGTAATACAGTTGGGGTAAAATCCTGGCCTCCTTGAAGTCAATAGCAAAGCTCCCACTGACTTCAGTGGGGCTAGGATTTTACCCTCGATGTTGTGGAAACAGCAGGATTGAGCACTCTGAAGAGATGTTCTGATATTAAGAGCAGGGTTTCTCATGCCCCTGAAAGGTGAGACCTCTCCTTCATCAAAATGAAACTTTATTCCTGCCATGTGGCATTAAAGACCTACAAATCACAATTGTTCCATCTCCTATGCCTCCCTGCCTGGTCTTTAGTCTTTTATTTCTCACCTTTTGGGAAAAGCTGCTGCATCATAATAGGATTCTTCCTCTTCCTTCCACATGTTGGTGAGCAGTGAAATAGATAATCATGTTGACATTGAAAGTATCATTGGCAAGTGAGTCAGCACCCATTGCATAAGTGGGGCAGCTCACACCTCTGTGTTTCAGGCTTTCTGCAAACAGACATTGCTGCATCAGTTAACCTCCAACATGTGATCTGAACGTTTCTTTGCAGTCCTAGCACCTAGAGCAGTGGTTTTCAACCTTTTTTCACCTGTGGATCCCGAGGGGTCTGTGGACCACAGGTTGAAAACCACTGACCTAGAGACTTTAATGAAAGTTCAGATTCTGAAGAGCAATTGGTCTGTTTGCAAACCATTCTAGTGGTCAAGGCCTTCTAGGGTGGCACCTCACACCCTTGCAGTAACACTACTATTTGTCTGCACTGGAACATCAGGGTTGGAAGGGACCTCAAGAGGTCATCTAGTCCAGCCTCCAGCTCAAAGTAAGACCAATCCCCAGATAGATTTTTGCCCCAGATCCTTAATTGGCCTCTCAAAGATTGAACTCACAACACTGGGTTTAGCAGGCCAGTGCTCAAACCACTGAACTATCCCTCTCCAGCCCCCAAAAAATAACTGGCCCAGCTTCTCTGCTGGCCACTTGCCATGCCTCTCCACCAGCCACCCTGCTGGCTGCTTGCCATGCCTCTCCACCAGCTGCCCACTCACCAAGATGTCTTCCGGGTCCCCCCCCCACACACCCCACACTTAACATGGCTCTCAGTGATTTCCGCTGCTAGTGGGGGAGCCTTACTCCCAGTGCACACTGGGCAGTCTCTTGCAATAGAGACACTGTTCCAAGGCAGGTCTAATACTTAGACCTAGGCATCAGTGATTTCAGCTCTGCCACATGTAACAAGACTCTCAATTGAGTCTAAATTAGCTGGAGAGAGGATGGGTCAAATGGTGTCTAAGATCCTTGAACGGGGCCCCTATACCACCAGGTACAAATATCTATCTCCACCCTCTTACCTTGAATGAACTGATTGCCTGTTAACTCCAGGTAGTAAATAAACTTGTAAAAATAAGTGTCGACCTTCCCAAATGTTTGTTCCAGGATACAAAATGTGTGTTTTACTCAGTTCTGCTGCCATAGCCTTAAGCTATGTCGCTCAGGGGGTGAATAAACCACCACCCGAGCAGCATAAGTTACACCGAGATAAGCACCAGTGGAGAAAGCACTTTGTTGGTGGGAGAACTCTCTCCCAGTGGCACACAGCATCTTCACCAGATGTACTGCAGCGCTGTATGCATAGACACACCCTTGGGTACTAAGATTTTCTAATCATCAGATAAGTAGAATAGATATGAGCAAATAGTGGAATTTATGTATTTATTTATTTGGTTCATTGGTGATTCCCGTATTTTCAGAAATCTGTTTTGGGTTTTCTGAAAATAATTTCTTTAACATTTTCAGTGAATCGAAAAAATGAAAAAATATTTCAGGTCAAACGAAGTGTTTCATGCCATCTTGAATTATTCATTTTAACTGAGCATGGAACACTTCTGGTTTTTAATCAACTGAAGGAAATTTCAAACTGAAAAGTCACATCAATCAGATCAAAATAGTTCGCTTAAGAAAACGTCAGAACAATATTAGCATCTTCAGACTGGTGTGTTGTTTGTTTTCAAAATCAACCGTTGAGTGAAACATTTGAATTTGCAAAACATTTTGGTGTCTCAGAAGAAACATAGTTTGCTGAAAAAAGTTACAGATGAAAAACTTTGCCCAGCTCTAATTTAGAAGTCTTTTCATCAGAGGAGAAACTGATCTATGAGCAGTAAAGAGCCACTGAGAAGAAATAAGAACTAACAATATTCATAGTGCCAACAAATGGACAAAATTGGGGAAAGATGGAAAAATATGTATTAGTCTCATAGATCTTGCTTATAACTGTAGGAGACAACATTGTCTAGAGGAAATAATTTATTGTCATTGTCGTCAATGTCTCTTTTCAGTTGTTTCTACATCAGCAACTAATGACAGTGTTGTGCTGTTCTGCAGATCTTTGCAAGCTCTCAATGATCCCTCTAGAGCGCCAGCTCTGAGCTGAGTGAGATTTTAGTTTCTAGAACACTGACCTTCAGTGGGACTTGTCATTTAAACACTTTTTTAAAAATTCCTGCCACAATTACACTATGGCTAAAGAGTTTCAAAAATAAATACTGTGACAAAGTTCCTCTTCTACCTTGGTGGGTCCTGCGCTTATTGGCGGATTTGTTCACCTCAGTGATCTTCCCCTCTTGTGGAACCCACAGTCTGGGTCAGCTCCTCCTGTGTCTGATCAGGAGTTGGGAGGTTTGGGGGGAACCCGGGCCCACCCTCTACTCTGGGTTCCAGCCCCGGGCCCTTGGATTTTGCAGCGTCTATAGTGCCTCCTGTAACAGCTGCCATGACAGCTCACAACTCCCGGGCTACTTCCCCATGGCTCCTCAAACACCTTTATCCTCACCACAGACCTTCCTCCTGGGTGTCTGAAACTGTTGTCCTCCTCAATCTCAGCAGTTACATCTCTCACTCTCCAGCTCCTGCCCTCTTGCTCCGCTCTCCTCACACACGCTCCTTCTCCTCTGGTCCTCCTTGCCTGCCTTGGAATATGTAGTTGAGTCCTTTTTAAACCCAGGTGCCCTGATTAGCCTGCTTTGATTGGCTGCAGGTGTTCTAATTAAAGTAGCCATCTCTACTGCCTTCTAGAAAGATCTTAATTGGCTCCAGGTGCCTTGATTAACCCGGAGCAACTGCCATTTGATTACCAGGGTACTAGGGATTTGTTTAGCCTGGGGCTAATATACCTGTTTCTCAGTACTTTACTGTAGCCATCTGGCCTTGTCCCATCACAATACCTATAACTAGGCTCTTCCAGAGTCCAGATTTAGGCACCTAGATAAGAACTGCCATCTGCACCAGACCAAAGATCCGTCTAGCCCAGTATCCTGTCTCCAGCAGTGGCCAGTACCAGAGTTTCCGAGGGAGTGTACAGAACAAGGTAGCTTTGGAGAGATCCATGCCATCTTCCCCTTGTGGCAGTGAGTCAGATCTAAGTGGTCTGACACTGCCCTCCTTCACCTCTCAAGAGATCCCGAGCACCCAGCAGCTTCCATAAATGCCAATGGATTCGCAACACTGTTAAAAGCTCTCAACACTTATTTAGGTTTCTAAATATGACTGTAGGAGTCCAACCTTTTAGGTATTTTTTAAAACTCTTGGCCCATGTGTTTAAGACCTAGTGCTGTGAGGTGCTGAGAGCCCTCAGTTCCCCTGAATTCAATAGATGGGAAGTGCGCAGACTCTTTGGGGAGTTCCTAAAGTTGTTGCTCATGGACTGTATTCTAATGCATTATACATCTGTGCTTTTGGATCATCTCCAAGCCCTACACTTTGACTGGCCCCAGCATATCTGCACAAAGGACTATGAAGTAGAGGGTTAAAATAAAATCAGACCAATAGCCCAGTGCAAGTTGCTGAAGTATGTCAGGTATAGGCTTTCTGACAAATATCTGAACCATGTGTTTTAAGTACATTTTCCATACTGTAGATCTTTCTCTTTGAGACCCTGCTGGTAGCTTTGAAGAGCAACAGTACCTGCATGGCCAATATAATCAGCACAGCTGTCAGTAAAACCTACACTAATGTATCCTGAACGAGTGATTAATGGGTTCTGACAATATCATTTCCTTGCATATTTAATCAGATTATATATCTGTTAGGAATGGGGCACTCTCACATCTGCAGTCCAAACCCATGATCTGCATGCAGATCATTGCCGCTGAACAAGCATGCAACATGATCTGTCAGTCTTTTGTCGACCTTTTAACTGTGTTCCAAAAGGGTATGAAACATGGCCTTTTAAAAAGGCTTTTGTGTAAAGTTCCATAGGGGCCTAGTTGCCTTTCTTAGGGCCTGTCCTCCCAGCTCCCAAAGGGAGCTAAGCCTACACTCCTCCTCAGACAGGTTAACTAAAATAACTGCTTTTCTTAGGCGGTGAAGGATTGCCCCCCTGCTTAGGGCACTAGTCTAGGATTCAGACCTGCATTCAAGTTCCTGCTTCGCCAGACTCTCTGTGTGACCCGGGGCAAGTAATTTAGTCTGTGCCTCGGCTCTCCATCATTAAAACAGGGATAACAGCATCCCCCTACCTCATTAAGTGTTAGGTGCTCAGACACTACAGGAATGCAGGCCACATAAGCAACATGGGTAGGATTGATGTTCATATTATTGGGCTATAACTTTGCTATATGGGACCAGATCTTCACCCACTCTATATTGGTTCACTCCTCTGAAGTTCACCAGGCTATATTGATTTATACCCACTAAGGTTTTGTTTTATGTTGAGCAGAATGTCTTTCAGGAAATTGTAGGCATCTGGCTTTAATAACTTTCCAGAAGGAATTCTTATAAAAGTGGCTTATTGATTACTAATGTTGGCTTGGTGTTTCTAATCAGTCCTGCCCATGCCCCGGCCTCGAGGGGAGGGAGATTACTGCAGCACATTTGGGCCAGCATTTCCAAAAGCAGAGACCTCAAGTTAAAATCACACTAGATATCTAGGTGTTTGTTTTTAATGGTACTGCATGCAGCTGCTCCCTCTGAAGTCAGTTGGGCCCAGAGTCACAAAGGTTTTTAGACTTCTAACTTCCACTGAAATCAGGGGATGGTAAGAGCCTAACTTACCTTTTGAATCTGGGTCTTAACTAACCCTTTTGAATCTGGGTCTTAAAGCTCACCTCTCTGCTCAGTAAGGTGAAATCAAGGGGGTACCCATCTGACTCTCCTTGCTTGAAACCTGTGGGCATGTAGGGGGTGGCAGGAGCTTCATCTCTGTCTCCACCCCACATATCCACCAGCGTAGCTGTTTTGGGCATGTAATAAGGGGCCAGAGAAGTAACTGATTTCCCTTCTCCGCTCCCCCTCCAGCAAGGCAGAAGCAAAGGAGCAACTGGGGACATCAAGCTGCATTTCATTCACATCTCTGCTCCTGGGGTAGCCACATGCTACGTCTCACTGAGGGCAGACGGGAGCCAGCAAGCAGGGATACCAAAACTCAGCCGGAGAGGGAGCAAGGCTTTATGATGTGCTATGAGGAGACGGCTTTACTCTTTCAATTCTCCACGCTGCCGTCTACAAGTGTTACTCCTCCCTCTACTGCACCAGGGATAGCCAACCCTGGGCTTCACTAAGAGAGGCTTGTGCTAGAACGGCACGCTGCTTGGGAGAATTGATTATTTACAGCTTCCCATCACTCATTCTGATACCCTGGTAGTGGTCCCCTGAGCAATCTCTCGTTTCTTTTGGAGGAAGAGCTCCCTGCCTGGACTGAGTGGGATGAATGCATTTCCTGTTTCAGCATCAGATCTCTCCCTAATCTTTGCAAGATTATCTACTTCTGCAGTACAATTTGCTTGGAAATAGGCATTTTATTCGTTCTGAAAATATTTAAAATAGTGATTATCTGAATGATACAATAAGTAGCTAAAACATACTGGCCAACAAACCTAGAAAACAGGCTCTCAGCCTATCTGTCTTACTTATTGTCCCTCTGAAATGCAACTGATTATAGAAAAATAGGACTGGAAAGGACCTCAAGAGGTCATCTAGTCCAGTCCTCTACACTCGTGTCAGGAGTGAGTATTACCTAGACCATCCCTGACAGGTGTTTGTCTAACCTGCTCTCAAAAATCTCTAGTGAAGGAGATTCCACCACCTCCCTGGGCAATTTATTCGAGTGTTTAACCACCCTGGCTCTTAGGAAGTTTTTCCTAATGTCCAACCTAAACCACCCTTGCTGCAATTTAAGCCCATTGCTTCTTGTCCTGTCCTCAGAGGTTAAGAACAACAGTTTTTCTCCCTCCTCCTTGTAACAATCTGTTATGTACTTGAAAACTGTTATGTCCCCTGTGTGTCTTGTCTTCTCCAGGCTAAACAAACCCAAGTTTTTCAATCTTCCCTCAGAGATCATGTTTGCTAGACCTTTAATCATTTTTGTTGCTCTTCTCTGAACTCTCTCTCTGATTTGTCCACATCTTTACTGAAATGTGATGCCCAGAACTGGACATAATACTCCAGCTGAGGCCTAATCAGTGAGGTATAGAGCAGAAGAATTACTTCTTATGTCCTGCTTACAACACTCCTGCTAATACATCCCAGAAGAATGTTTGCTCTTTTTGCAACAGTGTTACTCTATTGACTCATATTTAGCTTATGGTCCACAGTGACCCCCAGATCCCTTTCTGCAGTACTCCTTCCTAGGCAGTCGTTTCCCATTTTTGTATGTATGTCACTGATTGTTCCTTCCGAAGTGAAGTACTTTGCATTTGTCCTGATTGAATTTCTTGCTATTTACTTCAGACCATTTCTCCAGTTTGTCCAGATCGTTTTGAATTTTAAGCCTGTCCTCCAAAGTGCTTGCAAACCCTCTCAGCTTAGTATCATCCACAAACTTTATAAGTGTACTCTCCATGCCATTATCTAAATCATTGATGAAGATATCGAACAGAACCAGAACCAGACCCAGAACTCATCTCTGCGGGACCCTACTTGTTACGTCCTTCCAGCATGACTGTGAACCACTGATAACTACTCTGTGGGAACAGTTTCCCAACCAGTTAAGCACCTACCTTATAGTAGCTCCATCTAGGTTGCATTTCTCTAGTTTGGAATGCCTAGTTATAAGACTGCAAGATGCAATTTCTCCACATTTGTTCACCTTCTGAAATGTCAATTCTTCCAAATTAAAGACTGGACAAAGGGAAATGTTTTGACTACAAAAAATTGGACAGTGAAACAATCAGTGATTCATAATTTAGCTATTGATGGACGAATGATTTGTCTATTTTGCTGACACCATCTTTTGATCTAAAAATGTTATCATCCTTACAATGATGTGAGGTTATATTTATTTCAGTAGTTAATACTAGTGAGGCAGGATTGTTCAATGGTTAGGGTACTAGCCTAGGACTGAAGACCCAGGTTCAACTCCCTGCTCTGCTACAGACTTCCTGTATGACTGAGTAATTTGTTTAGCCTCTCTAGGTATGCCTACCCAGAAATGTAAGCCTTGGCTCAGGCTGACTCCCTTTCCCCACAAAAGTTTGTGCTGCCCCAGGGTGCCAGGACCCTGTGGGGCTGCAGGTTCTGAGTCCAGGTCAACCCTTAACTCAGGGGTTGAGCCCTACTGCATTTCAATGTAGACACAGCCCTGCTTGACTCAGGTTCTGGGAGTCTTTCAAAAAATCCCACAATTCCATGGGCTAATTTCCTTTTGTGACATGCTCCAGGGTGTAAGCAGGACTGCTGTCTCCCTCAGCTCTCCAGATGGGGATGCTTTTTACAGTGCTTGGCCGACAAACAGCAGCCCCTCCAGGCTCTGCTCACTCACAGCCATCCACTTGCAAAGTGGCTCCTACTGGAATACAAGAAGGCCATGCACAGCCATCCAAGAATAGATACAGGTTGGTACCTGCCTATCCCTCAGCCCCAGCCTGGCTCCCCAGGAATGTGTTTCTTGTACTGCTCAGTAACCCACTAGATGATACAAGCTCATTGTAACCGGGTCGACTCACTCCCGCGGCGCCTCCTGCTGGTTGCTTCAGGGAATTAGCTCACATACACAGCTCGGAGCGCCCTCTGCAGGCCGGTGATCCGCCTTTTGGCTTCTGCTACTGGCCCCGTGTCCCTCCCTGGACCCCGGCGCCTTCCCTCTCTCTGTGGGGTTCTGCCCCCAGCAGTAACCCCTTTCTCTTAAGGGTTTCCCCCTCCTGGGAACCCCCCCCCACTCTATCCACTGTTGACCTGAGGGTCTATTGCAACTGCCCATCATTAGCTCCCCACGCCGGGCAGACTGCAGTGCTAGCCATCGTCATTCATCAGATGCATAAGGGTTGGACCCTGCTGCTTGGCCTACGCCTGTGGTTCCACCCTATGCAACCCCAGTATCTCAGCGCTACTCCTAGCTGCGGCCTGGGCTTCCAGGCAGGACTCCCGGGCTCAGCTGCTTCCCACCCTGCTTTACCCTGCGGTATAACCTAGCCTGGCTCCTGCAGCAGCCAGGCCCTTCTCCTCTGAACCAGAGAGAGACTTTTGGCTCCTGGCTTCTCTGCCCTTTATAAGGGCATGCTCAGTTGGGCTGGCGCCCGCTGCAGCCACTTCCCAATCAGAGGCCTAAAAGGCGGCTTCTCAGCCCAGCCCCTCCTGGGCTGTTTTAACCCCCTCAGGGCCAGAGCAGGATCCACCCTGCTACAACTCATAATAGTTGTCCTTCCAAACAATGAGTAATGATTATGCACCAGGCTTGTTGACCCAGTAGCAATTTCCCAAATACATCAAAACACCCGGTTAGATAAAAAGAATAATGTTAACTAGAGAGAGGGTTGTAAGTGTTATAAGTGGTAGGCATAAAAGTCCAGACGGGTTCAAAGAAATAGGGTAAAAGCCAGACTAATCTAACCTGAACAAGATAATAGGCTACAAAGCAGGTTTCTCACAAGAGCTGCAATCTATTTCCATCCTGGACATCCCCTTTGTTAGTTCTTTAAAATCCTTTGTCATGAGCAGAGAGATAAAGGAGGAGAGAGAGATGTCTAGAGACATTTGCCTCCCCCTTTTCTATACTCATACTTTGGTGCTAGCGAAAATCATTGCTGGGTCAGGAGGCAGGCAGTTCCATTGTGTACATGAATCCCAAACTGTCCTTCAAGAATGAGTCATTTCTGTTAATAACAACTCTCGCAGTTGGAAAAGTCTGTGTAACCGGGGGCAAACTCACCCCCGCGGCACTCGCTGGTTGCTTCAGGGAATTAGCTCAATACACAAGCTCGGAGCACCCTCTGCAGCCATGATCCGCTTCTGGCTTCCGCTACTGGCCCGTGTCCTCTGGACCCAGTGCTCCTTCTATGTGGGTCTGCCCCCTGGCAGAACCCTTCTCTAAGGGTTCCCCTCCTGGGACCCCACCCACTCTACCCACTTTGCCTCAGGGTCTAGCAACTGCCAGTCATCTGCTAGCCCCACACCCTGGGGCAGACTGCAGTGTGACCTCTCATCATCGGCAAAGGGTTTGGACCTGCTGCCTTGGCCTACCCATGGTTGCACCCGCAACCCCAGTACCTTGGCCTACTTCTAGGGCCACAGCCGGAGCTTTCCAGGCAGGACTCACCAGCTCATGCACTTTCCCCAGCACTGCTTACCCTAGGTACCTGCTCTGGTTTTGGCAGCCAGCCCTTCTCCTCTACAGGAGAGGAAGATTTTGGCTCCTGGCTTCTCTGCCTTTTATAAGGGCTGTGGCTCAGTTTGGGGCGTGGCCCCAGCTGCGTGCCAACTATCCCCAATCAGCCCAGCCTAAAAGGCTGCTTTCTCCAGCCCCGGCCCCTTCCCTGGGCTGTTTTTAACCCCTTCAGGGCCGGAGCAGGGATCCACCCTGCTACAGTCTGATACTCTACTTGACTTTTTGTTGATACCTCTCTGGGCTTGCCAGTGTTCTTTGTCTCTGGAATGTGGTTTGGGGGTATCACCCAGACTTACAACATTTCAGTAACAATCGTACAGTAAAATGTCATAGCTTTACACAGTGTCATTATACACATCTAAACAGGACAATGATGTTCAGCAGATTATGAGTTTTCAAATTATAGCATACTTTGTGCAAAATATATCAAAACCATATAAAGGGGTCAGCATGGCTACACGGCATCACACTTTTGTCCTCCCAAGAGTTTTAAATCTACTCTGCTGAAAACATAAGCACCAACATTTGGTGTACTGCAGCAGCTCAGTGAGGCAGCATTAGCCCTTCTGTTGTCTTCTGACCACTGAGTTGCAAACATACCATCAGCGAGCCTTCTGTGTTTGCAATGGAGACTGAACAGAACAGAACAAGCCCTTTGCAAAGCATGCTGCTTCGTAGTCATAGGAGCACAGCCTGATTTTTGGTAAATTTCTGGTGCAAGGCCAGCAAAGGTGAGACTTTAGTAAGAGTTACTGTACTGGCAAATAGCTAAGAAGCTGGTGCTTTTGCAAATGTACCAGACCAGTGCAATAAGTGGATTTAAGTGACTCAAGAGTGAGTACCATGTACCAGAACCTCATCTCAAGCAACTAGCAGCACTGTCTGGTGTTAATACAGGCTGGGATTTCCAAGAGGATCAGTGGAGTTAGGCATCAACAGGGTCGGCTCCAGGTTTTTTGTTACCCCAAGCAAAAAAAAAAAAAAAAAAGCCAGAGTGCCACCCCTTGAAAAGTCTCACCCCAAGCACATGCTTGGAACTCTAGTGCCTAGAGACAGCCCTGGGCACCATAATCCCATTGAAATTCAATGGGAATAGGGCACCCAACTCACTCAGACTTTTGAAAATCCCACACAAAATCTTAAACACACCACTCCATCACGTATTCTCTATGTCTATCCAAATGCACAAGTACCCCAACGACATTCTGGATCCCATGAACTTTTAAGGCCTTTTGAAAACTAAGACGATGTACTAAGCAGCTAACCACTGGCTGAGACAGAACCTAAAACATCTGCACACTAAGAACCATAGGGCTATTTATGATGCATTAAAATTTATTTCACACATTGCAGCATCTGAGGCAAATTTCCTGGGTCTTCTCCTGCTTTGCTTTTTGGCTGTCAGCCACAATGAGACAAAAATAATTCAGAATACTGCAGAAATAGTGCACTGATCAACACACTGGTCCCACCAAATACACCAGCCAATGTTTCAAGTATCTTCAAGCTTTAGCAAAGTGTTAATATATTAAATTATAGTTCTCTTGCTTGCTGCAACTTGTCATCTACTGAACAGTCTCATCATTTCAGAACATTAAAAACAAGATCATGCAAGCAATGTCTGACTTACTGGGAATACAATTTTTTGCCAGCTTTTGTGAGAACAGATGAGAATATCAATGGCCACTACAAAGACTCAAATTCATAATACAACTTCATAAACAGTTCTTTTGCCTTTATGAAGATGGTTTCCATAAACTGAAAAAATGAATCTCCTTTTTTCATGCAGCTGCAGTACTTACTGTGCTGGAAAACTTTTGGGGGAAAAATGCAGAAGAATCTGACCTTAGTAAGGAATATGATAAATTAGAGTTGTGTTATAGTTCAAATTTGATTTGCAGACCAGTTAACTTGATTTCAAGCCAGGATGAGTTTGTAAGGGATGGGAAGATGACAGTTGTAGGCTAGAAATTTGGCCAATGAATTCTTCAGGGTGGGCTTTACTTTGTTTTCCTTCTGCTCCTTTTTTTGGTTTTCATGTTAAACTGTGGTAGCAGGCGCCTATCCACTGTGTAGTCTGGAAATAAGAATGAGGATGGGAGTGTGTGAGTTACATCACTTTTCTATTTTAAATAGAGCTGTCCTTGGACATTGAGATCTTTACAAGATAATGAGTTGAGAACATGTCAAAATTCCACCCCATTTTCCCCTGGAATATAGAAACAAGGTTGGATTGGCAGCTGAATCAAGGTGGATAATGGTGATTGATTTGAAATATGATGTGGAAGAAGGGACTGAAGAAAAATGTAAGGAATTTCATTTTTCCCCCCTTCAAAAGAGTCTGTAGCGGTATGGCCTCAGATGGCAGCAAGTCTGCTACGACCTTTAATCAGGCAAGAGCTCTGAGAATAATGGAGCTGAAGGTATGGATTCTTGCAAAGAGACCTTCCAGGCTAAGATTAACAACAATAAGAGTCTAAAGTCGGGGCCCTAAATCCTTCTTTAGGCTCCTAAATAGAGCTGTGTGACTAACTGATTTTCACTTCACTGGCAATTCTGAAAAATCAAGGGGAAGAAATTTTTTGCTCAGTTAAAATATTTTCAATTTGAACAATATTATTAAGATGAAAATTTTGAAATGAAATTTCATTTTAACTTGAAGAAATTGAAATACCATGTTTAGAAAGTATCAAACCAAACAATGTAAGTTTCTTTTTTCCTTCTGAATTTTGTTTAAAGAACATAGGAAGGGCCATTGAGTCAGACCAATGACCCATGTAGCCCAGAATCCTGTCTTCCAATAGTGGCCAGTGCCAGATGCTTCAGAGGGAATGAACAAAAAAGGCAATCACTGAGTGGTCCATCTCCTACCAACCATCTCAGCTTCCAGCAATCAGTGGCTTAGGGACAACCGGACCATGGAGTTGCATCTCTGACCATCTTGGCTAATAGCCATTAATGAACCTGTCCTCCAGGAACCTCATTACTTTCTGAACCCATTTGTACTTTTGCCCTTCACAGCATCCCTTGGCAATGTGTTCCACAGGCTGACTGTGCATTGTGTGAAGAAATACTTCCTTTTGTTTGTTTTAAACCCGCTGCCTATTAATTTCATTGGGAGACTCATGGTTCTTGTGTTAAAATAACATTTCCTTATTCACTTTCTCCACATCATTCATGGTTTTACAGACCTCTGTCTTATCCCCCTTTAGGCATCTCTTTTCCAAGCTGAAAAGTCCTGTTTTTAATCTCTCTTCATATGAAAGCTGTTCCATATCCCTAATCATTTTTGTTCCCTTTTCTGTGTATCAAATTCTAAAAACTCTTTTTGAGCTGGGGTGGCCAGAAATGAATGCAGTATTCCAGGGGTGGGTACACCAGGGATTTAGATAGTGACATTATGATATTTTCTGTCTTATTATCTATTCCTTTCCTAATGGTTCCTAACGTTAGTTTTTTTGTTTGTTTGACTGCTGCTGCACATTGAGCAGATGTTTTCAGAGAACTATCCAAAGCGATGCCAAAATCTCTTTTTTTGGAGGGTGGTAATAGCTAATTTAGACCCCATCATTTTGTATGTATAGTTGAGATTATGTTTTCTGATGTGCATTGTTTTGCATTTATCAACTTTGAGTTTCATCTGCCATTTTGTCACCCAGTTCTGTGAGATCCCTTTGCAACTCTTTGCAGTCTGCTCTGTATTTGGTTATCCTTGAGTATACTCTGCAAACTTTTCCACCTCGCTGTTTATCCCCTTTTCCAGATCATTTATGAGTATGTTGAGCAGCACTGGTCACAGTACAAATCCTTAGGGGACCCTGCTATTAACCTTTCTCCACTGTGAAAACTGACCATTTATTTCTGCCCTTTGTTTCCTGGCTTTTAACCAGTTACTGATCCCTGACAGCACCTTCGCTCTGATCCCATGATTTCTCACTTTGCTAAAGAGCCTTGAGGAACCTTGTCAAAGACTTCTTGGAAGTCAAAGTACACTATATCCATTGGGTTACCCATGTCCATATGTTTGCTGATCCCCTAAAAAAATTCTAATGGATTCCAGAGGTGCGATTTCCCTTTACAAAAGCCTTGTTGATTCTTCGCCAACATATCGTATTCATCCATTTTTCTGACCATTCTGTTCTTTACAATAGTATCAACCTATTTGCTTGATGCTGAAGTTAGGCTTCCTGGCCTGTAATTGCCAGGATCACCTCCGGAGCTTTTTTTAAAAATTGGGATTACATTACATTTGCCAGTCATTGGGTACAGAGGCTGATTTAAGTTATAGGTTACATACCACAGTTGGTAGTTCTTCAATTTCATATTTGAGTTCCTTCTGATCTCTTGAGTGAATACCATCTGGTCATGATGACTTATTACTGTTTAATTTATCATTTTGTTCTAAAACAATCTCTATCGCCACCTCAGTCTGGGATAGTTCCTCAGATTTGTCACCCAAAAAATGGCTCAGGTGTGGAGATCTCCCTCGTATCCTTTGCAGTGAACAGTGATGCAAAGAATCAATTTAGCTTCTCTGCAACAGCCTTGTCTTCCTTGAGTGCTTCTTTAGGACCTCAATCATCCAGTGGCCATACTGATTGTTTGGCAGGCTTCCTGTTTCTGATCTACTTAAACTGTTAGATTTTTGTCTTTTTTGCTACTCAAATTCTTTTTTGGCTTGCCTAATTATACTTCTAAACTTGCCTTTATAGTTTCCTCAGTAGGATTTGACTTCCAATTGGTAAAGGACGCCTTTTTGCCTCTAATCATCTCTTTCACTGTTTAGCCATGGTGGCATTTTATTGGTCCTCTTACCTCAAATGTAAAAAAAAAAAAAAAAAAAAGTATACATTTAATCTGAGCCTCTATTATGGTATCTTCCAAGACAGTTTCCATGCAGCTGACAGGCATTTCACTCTTCCTTTTAATTTCAGTATAAGCAGCTTCCTCATTTTTTTGGTGTGTGTGTGTGGTTCCCCTTTTAGAAGTTAAATTCTACTGTGATGGGCTTCTTTGGTGTTTCTCCTTCCTCCCACAAGGATGTTGAATTTAATTACATCATGGTTGCCATTGCTAAGAGGTTCAGCTATATTCATCTCTTGGACCAGATCCTCTGCACCACGTAGGACTAAATCAAGAATCGCTTCTCCCCTTGAGGGTTCCAGGACAAACTGCTCCAAGACGCAGTCATAAAGTTTCTGGACACCATTAGTCTCTGCATCCTGTTCCTGAGGTGACATGTTTTCAGTCAATATTGGTACACAGTAGTTGAAATCTACCATTATTATAGTGTCTTCTGTTTTTGTAGCCTCTAATCTCCCTAAGCATTTCGCAAAGGCAGTCACCATCCTGGTCAGGTGGTTGGCACTATATCCCTACTGCTACACTGTTATATCTCAAGCATGGAATTTCTATCCATAGAATTTCTGTGGTACAGTTTGATTCATTTAAGATTGTTACTATATTTAACTTGGTGCTTTCTTTCACATACTGTTCCACTCTCACACCAGCACAATCTACAATCATTCGAATATATATTATGCTCTGGTATTACCATGTCTCACTGATTTTCATTGTTCTACCAAGTTTCTGTGATGTGACTGTCATATAATATCAGGCATTCAAGTTCACTCACCTGTGGATTTAGACTCCTAGCATGTGTATACAAGCAGTTATAAAATTGGTCAGTATTATTTGTCTGCCTTCAGGTAATGGGATTGAATGGGATTTTTCCATTTGACTGTTTCTCTTCAGCTCCTACTGGTACTTTCTCAACTTATAACTTCTCCTCTTTACTAAGCTATAGAGAATCCCCCTTAACAGATCCTCTCCTAAGGGATGTCTCTGTCCAAACCGCATGCTCCTCTGCATCCACCAGCTTTCCCTGAGTCCTTAGTTTAAAAACTCTTTTATGACTCTTTTAATTTTACATGTCAGCAGACTGGTTCTGTTTTGGTTTAGGTAGAGCCCATCCTTCCCATAGAGTCTCCTCCTTTCCCAAAAGGTTCTCCAGTTCCTAAAAAAAACCCTAAAACCTTCCTCCAAACACCATCGTCTCATCCACGCATTGAGACCCTGCAGTTCTGTCTGTCTAACTGGCCCTGCATGTGGAACTGGAAGCTTTTCAGAGAATACTCCCATGGAGGTCTTGGATTCTAATCTTTTACCTGGCAGTCTAAATTTGGTCTCCGGGACTCTTCTTTTACCATTCCCTATGTCACTGGTACCTACATCTACCATGACCACTGGCTCCTCCTCAGCGCTGCCCTGCACCCAGTCAAAACAATGCACTGAAATCTACATTAATTATGAAATGTTTGTGTCAATGAACCTGCATTTTTTTGCCAAAAAAATTCATCTAGCTCTATACTTAAACATAGCTGATTTTAGAACATACTTGTCATTCAGCAGGTCCAATTGACCTCAGATCAGGCCGTGAATTCACACACCTAAATAAGGCTTTAGAAACCTAAGTACAGCTTTCTATTTTTGCAATCCTTAACCTGTAGTTACGGTGTTAAGATATCTTAAGTGGAGGTTGTTGGGAATTTTGAGAAAATGTTTGTCAAGGGATTAATTTGTTGAGTCCAAAATTTTTTGCAAAAAAGAATCAGTTTTGATGAATTTCCTGTTTAGAAAACTTTTGAAATTGTTGAAATTTCCTGCTTTGATAGCCTTGAAATGAAAAGCTGCTTGTCTTTGTTTGACACAATTTTGTTTCAAAATTTAACTTAAATTATAGTAAAAATGTAGAGGTCAAAATCAAAAGGCTTTGAACTCATCAAAACAAAATGATTCTATGTATATGAATTGAAGGGTTTTCTTGATTTGCGAAAAATTGAGTGACATTTTGTCCTGGTTTTGGGGATGGGAACTTTTTTAAGTCTCCAGTTTTCCTCGGATGGGAAAACTATTTCCTGTCCAGCTTTACCTTTAAGTCACTGGAGTAATAGATGGATGCGATGGTTATGATGCGTATTTGTTCTTTGTCAAGTGGCCAAAAGCCTCCTGAGTAATGGCACTATGCTACAATTTCACGAGGGTGGTCTTTGATCCAAAGAGCTTTCTGTTTAAGTACACACAGCCAGACAGAAGACAGGGGGAAAGTACACAGAGTACAAATAAAGTGACTGAAGTGAAATTTGACTCAAGTGTTGTTAGTTACAGGGCTTTTTTTTCCTTCCTTCCTTTCTTTTTAATCTGCTCCCTGTTGCATCCCTGATCCCATCTTCTCCACTACAACACTCCCTTCCTTGATACCTCCTGTCCCCCTTCTTTATCACAGGCTTTAGGCTGAGCATAACAGTTACAATGTACAGGAATTAATACAAAACATAAATAGCCAATCAAAAGAGACTCTCAGTAGTTCCAATCATGGGTCTTTGGCTGCTGTAAATCAGCCTAGCGCCACTGAAGTCATGGGCTTGCTGAGACAGAGCTGATCTGTCTTGTTTCCTCCCTGTGGTCTATTTACTCCTCAAGTAACCAACTCATGTTTACTGTTAAGACAATGCATTATTTCTTCTCATCTGAGGAAACATCTTGTTGTTTAGCTGGATTCAGAAATAAAACTCTGAAGAGCTGCTGTGAAATGTGGCTTCCGAGATGCTAGGCAAGCTTATGGGTCTTATACATTGCTCAGAGGAAAGTGGTTCCACAAGGGCTCTCAAATGTTTCTTCAGAGGGACTGGATGGCTCAGAGGACTGGTAATAGGCTTCACACGCATCAAACCTGGTAGTAACCACAAGCCTCACTGGTGGTCTGGATACGTGCCCTGAGTCAGTAAACTCATGTGAGTTCCTGGTGACTATGGGGTTCTCCTCTACATGAACTGAACTGCCTATGTTGTCATTGCCAGCGTGGAAACCAAAGACTCTACCAGCATGGGACTGGAGTAGCCTCTGAAGGTCAAGTCTGAGACAAGTTGGCAGGGTTTGCATCATTGCTTCCCTTGTTGTGCTCAGCTGGAAGACTTCTTAGTCTAAGGTTTTCAGGCAGACACACCCCTTTTGTTCTTTTGCCTCCTCACTTGTTCCGTCTGACTCATTTTGGTCCCTTTAATTGAGGGATGACCCCTGTCATAAACAGATAGCTAAGAGTTAATGTATCTTTCACCTGGAAAGGGTTAACAAACAACACCTGATCAGAGGACCAATTAGGAAACAAGATATTTTCAAATCTCAAGGGAGGGAAGCCTTTGTTTGTGGTTTTTGGGTTTTTGCTTTGTTCTCTCTAGGCTCTGAGAGTGACCACACATACCTACAGGCTCTCTAATCTTCTGTTCCAATTTTGTAAGTACAAAAGTAGAAAGACAGTTTAGTCTTTTTAATTGTTTTTCTGTATTTGCAACTGTGTATACTGGGCGGTTGGAGTTTTACTGTGTATTTGGTGAAAGTATTTTAATTGTATTTCTGCTGGAGAAAGCTCTTTTTATTGTTTATAAGCTGAAAAACCTGTAATATTACACTAGATTACAGAGATAGAAAAAAAGTAAAAGTTTTCTTTTTATTAAAAGTTTTTGCTTTTTAAGATCTGTTTGATTTTTCCCTAGTTGAGCTCAAGGGAAATGAGTCTGTACTCCCAGGAATTTGTGGGGGGAAGGGAAGGATTAATTTCTTTTTGTGTTAGATTCACAGAGCTTGAATCTGATTGCCTCTGGGTGAGGGGAATCCCTTTGTTTAGATTCACAGAGCTTGAATCGTCTATCTCTCTAGTGTACTCAAGGCGGGAAGAATCTGGGAGGAAGAAAGGAGGGGGAAGGGAAATGGTTTTATTCCCCTTTGTTGTGAGATCAAGGAATCTGTGGTCTTGGTCCCCAGGGAATGTTTTGGGGGAGACCAGAGTTTATCAGGTACTCAGAATCCTGATTGGTGGCAGCATATCAGATCTAAGCTGGTAATTAAGCTTAGAGGATTTCATGCTAGTACCTCATTTTTTGGACTCTAAGGTTCAGATTGAGGAAAGAATACTATGACAACCCCAGTTAGTTTTGGATGGGGTCTCGCCTGCTTTTCCCTGCCTGAAGATAAATAGGCCTTTCCCCCAGCACTAAATTTATTTAATTTAATAAACATCATGAGTTCAACACCAGAAGAGCTGTGCACAATCACACTTGACTATAGCCCTTGACTACCTGTTTTTTTGTTGTAACTTTGCAGAGGGTAGGAAATGACTCATGTCATTACTGAGTGCACCACGGACAAGCAATGAAAGAGCTAAGTAAGAATGGGAACTGCTCAGACATGAATGCTAGCGCTGGGGCAAGAATGCTAGAGTATCTATGAAGCAGGGCTGGACCAAGGTACGTGTGGAATTTTCTACTCCACAGGGCTCCATGTTTTAAGAGTCCCACAGGCAGAGGGCCTGATCCAGATACCATTGAAGTCAATGGGATTCTTTCAGTGAACTTTGAAGTCATTCCCAAAGCACACATTTAAGGCTAATGGTACTGGTGCTCTGAAGAGCTCCCATCCCAGGACAGCAACCCAAGAGTGCAGAGATCACGTCTGACGAAGTGGGTATTAACCCACAAAAGCTCATGCTCCAATATGTCTGTTAGTCTATAAGGTGCCACAGGACTCCTTGTTGCTTTTTACAGATCCAGACTAACACAGCTACCCCTCTGATACTTGAGATCAAAAGAGGATCCACAAGCCCTCCCTTCCTGCTTCTTTGAAGCTGCATTGAACACCAGATATGTCCTCTTTTCTCCTCATGCCCACCCCCTCCCCAGCCCCCATAACTGAAATAAGCAAGGATGTTGAAAAATAAAAAAAAAAGCAGAAAAGAACTATATCAATGAATCCAGGCCTGGGAAATGTGCCTTATAATGAGAGATTTAGGAAGCTCAGTCTGTTCAGTTTATTCAAGAAAAGGTTGAAGGTTGACCTGATCATGATCTACAACTTCCTCCATGAGAAAAAGATGTCTGGTTGTAGAAGGCTTTTTAATTAGCAGAAAGAAGCATAATCAGTCTTGAGAAAAGAAGACCAAGTGGCCAGCTGAATTCAATCTGCAAATATGTTAAGGGCTATTAGAAAGAGGACAGGGATCAATTGTTGTCTGGGTCTACTGAAGGTAGGACAGGCAGTAATGGGCTCAATCGGCAGTAAGGGAAATTTAAGTTAGATATTAAGACAAACTAACTATAAGGATAGTTAAATACTGGAATAGGCTTCCAAAGGAGATCGTGGAATCCCCATCGTCAAGAGGTTTTTAAGAACAGGTTAGACAAATACCTGTCAGGGATAGTCTAGGTGGACTTGGTCCCATCAAAGAGCTCCTGGGGCACTTTCCAGCCATACGTTTTGTGACAAAGTTCCTCCTCTATCTTGGTGGGTCCTGCGCATATTGGCAGATTTGTTTGCCTCTGAGATTGACCATGTGGGTCAGGGAACTCCCAGTTTGAGAAATGCTGGTTTTCCCTGTAAAATCTGTATTGTATAGGGTAAAAACACACAAAAGGCCAGATTTCACAGTCTATGATGCGTTTTTCATGGCTGTGAATTCTACAGGAGGTCAGACTAGATGATCATAATGGGACTTCGGGCCTTAAATCTATGAATCGGGACTCAGTGGGGTTCTCCTCACCTTGATTCACCTTGGACAATACACATACATTTGTCTGTGAATAGCATTTAGTACTTAGCAGTGAAGGGCATGGGAAACGAAAGCGTGTCGTGTAACACTGCTGGGCTGAAATATATCCATCATCCCAACAAGCAGTGGGTTGCTTTACATGAAGACTGATAACGCTTATCCATCCTGGACAAGACAGTGAACCTTGTCCACAGTGGCCAAGTGTCAGCAAAGGTGGGAGTGGTCAGTCTTTAAAGACAGCATGAACAAAATTGCACTGGGAACCAACAGGGAATAATTTAAAGCAATTGCCCAAGGTTGGAAGAATTACAGCAGTAGCAAGAAAATGCAGGGGCCATCTGTGGCCCTAGTAAGGGGGACTGAGAGCCACATCCCCCTCTGAGGAACTTGGGATGGGACTGTGCCTGTGAAAAGAAAATCCTTCTCCAAGTGGCCCCATGTCAAAAGGGAGGGTGCTGGCTCTACTGTCCGTGAAGATAGATAAGACTCAGACTTTAAGGTCAGAAAGGACCATTGTGATCATCTAGTCGGACCTCCTGCATGCTGTAGGCCACAGAACTTCACCCATCCCTTCCTGAAATAGCCCCCTAGCTTCTGGCTGAGTTACTGAAGTTCTCAGATTATAATTTAAAGACTTCATGTTACAAAGAATCCACCATTTAGGCTAGTTGAAGACAGCAAGATGTTTAGCTTGCTCACCCAGTGCAGCCAAGGCTTTTCATTCTCCCTACCCCTGGGAGTAACTGGCACTTTTCAGGAACACTGGTGGACAGGGAGTGCAGTTGTAAAGGACCTTGCATAGTTCACCATGGGGGAAGAAGGGAGGGTCCTGGTGTGCTTTCCCTTGGAGTTTACCTAGCAGTCTGTCAAAATAAGGCCTTCAGAATTCACTGACAACTCAACTTGAACTCCTCTGGGAGCACAAGGAATACAAGCAATTACTTGGGGCACTAGGTTGGGAGCTGATTATCCACAGCAACTCACAACACTGCCAGGGTAGGGGATTGGGTTATGCCCATGGCATACACAAAGAAGTTGATAAAACCTAAAATATTCTTGCTGGAAGACTGCAACGTAACATGACTTTTTTGCTTAGAATTGATAACACGCACAAACCCCAAACTAGAGAGAGACAAAGCAGGCTGCTCCCTAAGATCTGGTAGAACTCCAACCCATCTTCCTGTAGATTGGCTCTCTGCATAGGGTGACCAGATGTCCCGATTTTATAGTGACACTCCTGATCTTGGGATCTTTTTCTTATATAGGCTTCTGTTACCCCCCCACCCCCTGTCCCAATTTTTCACACTTGCTGTCTAGTCACCCTATCTCTGCAGCCTGACTTTCACTGCACGTTCCCCTACAGAGGCCCCTGCCTGCAAGCAGGACCAGTAAACCCTGTATAAATTAAAGCTTGGCTTGTAGTTTTAACAGGTTTCCATACGTCACAGGCAGGGTGATCAGAGGGGAAGGTGTTCAACACAAATGAGACAAATGGCTGGTTGGGTCTGCCATTATTTTAAAGGTCTCTTCAGTGTCTCACATCTTGCCTTGGGGCCTGCAAACAGCAAGGTCGGCCTTTCACTTCACTGGTATAGTTTAGAGATTGGGGCATTCTCCAAGGCAAGTGAGTGGAAACTGATTGCTTGCTAACTCTCAGCAAGCTATTTCTCAATATAGCTGTCACACCTACACACAGCAATATAGTCTCTGTGGATATAGTGACAGGTGACAATCAAGTGTATTCAAAAGGAAGCTTGGAAGTCTCAGACACTGAATTGGTGCCTAAGTGCCCCAGTCTGCATGCATTGGCGTGTGAAGCTTTGTTCCAGTTATGATCTAGCTATTGATTTTTCCCCCCCCAGGAGACACTTAGAGAAGCAGAGGGCGGGAGAATGAAGTGAGAAACAGATGAGGGCCAGAGATAAGACAGGGTAGAGATATGTGCAGAAGGTATATCATGAAGAACTACAACTACACCAACTATTCCTTCAGGGGCAATGTTTGTGTTTGTAATTCAGTCTGGTATTTAGAACTCCTATTCAACAGTTGAAATAAAAGATCTTGTCAGATAACTCGCTATTTTAGAAAGGTTGAAGGAAAAAACTCCTCCTGCCTACAGAATACAAATCAGTGGGACAGACAGCAAGCATGGCTTTGCTTCATCAAATCCCGTTTAGCATTTCAAGGGTGAATCTGTACTGTGTTCTCTAGGGGTGGCCAGAGTACAGGAAGATCACCCTTGGGTGGGGAAGGATAGGGGCTGCCCTGGGGATACCTTGTGATCCCTAGGATACCCAACCTTCTGCTTCTGTGCTACTGTTATGTGTGGAATTCCTTTTGTATTACAGCTTCAATAGCACACGTTGGGCACCCAGTAGCTGGGAACAGGGCCAGAAGCAGTGAGTTTTCTGGAGTGCCGCAGGGAGGTTTGGACATGTAATGGGAATTTGCAGTACCACTCAGCATTGGTCTAACTCTGCTCTCATTGCAATCAGTGGGAGCTTTACCATGGATTTCAGTGGGAGCCACGTTGGACCAACTCTGAGTGCTTTGGAAAATCCCCACCCCTATCACTCGTTCACCCGTACCTCTCCGAACAGAACTGAGCCTACCTTCCATGACCTTTTGTATGGGAGTGGGGCTAGATGCTCTTTTCCAAAGCACGCTGTGAGGCATCTCACACAGAGGTTCAAACAATGTTTAAGCCTGGGACGAAGTTTGAAGATTTCCTTTCCCTTGTCAATGAAAATGTTTTCATTGTGTTTGTGGACCAGAGCCCCCACCATATCCTGCAAAGCACTTTCTTAACTGTAAGCATAACCCACTGGTCAGTGTGTGCAAGGTGCCATCCTCTGTGCCCACTCAGAGGACACCAATGGGCTACATCTCTCAGCTAGCAAGCCTTGCTCTTTACTCAGGCTATAACAGCTCATGCTTTTAACTCTGGAGAACCCCAATTCATTCCTGGGTGTCAGCCAAGATGGTGGCCATCACATAAGCATGTGAGTGCTCCATTGGCTGAAAGGAGGCTACCCGTGTGCTTTCTCTTAAGTAAAGGCCTTAAGTGCTGTGCTGGACTAGAATCAGAACTAGCAACTGGCTAACTGATTTCAGCCACACTGGTCAGTCTACACTGTGATTAAAAACCCCACAGCTGGCCCAGGTCAGTTGATTTGGGCTCATAGGCAGGGGTGCTGGAAAAATTTGTGGAGTGGGGGTGCTAAGAGTCATGGAACCAAACTGTAAATCCTGTGTACAATGGAAACCACTTCAAGGCAGGGGGTGTAGTAGCACTCCCCACACCCTTAGTTCCAGCACCTGTGCTCACAGGGTTTGACTGGTGGTGCTATACAATTGCAGCATAGATATTTGGGCTCAGGCCAAAGCCTGGGCTCTGAGACATCATGAAAAGCAGGAGACTGGGTTAAAAGTAAAGTAATACACATACGATGACTCCTGCAGACTGGCGAGCTGTGGGAGGGATTCTGTGTCCAAGGCAGAATACCTCTTGCTAAGAGCTGGTCAAAAAGTGGCACATATTTCACATGGGGATTTTTGAAAACAGTTTTTTAAAAAAATTCAGATGAAAAGTGCAAGGTGTGGTTTTTGGTTTTTTTCGGTTTGTTTGGTTTTTTTGACAAAACCCACAGAGTGTTTGGTTTTCAAAATCTGTTTTCAGGTTTAAAAAGTTGGCTTTTGCTAAAAGGTTCCATTTTGGGAAATGTTTCAGTAAAAATTCAAGAACTTTTACTAACAAATCACTTTAGAAAACAAAAACCTGAATTTTGAAAAACTGGGGGGGAGACATAAACTGGAAAATGTTGACTAAAATTAATGTTTTGGGGAGAAAAAGTTCTTTTGGTGAAAAATCTCTATTAAAAAATAAGTGATGAAAATATGTCAACCAGCTCTACTACTTCTGCAGCACAGCTCCCGTCAGGCGTGGCTCGACCTAACTGCCATGATCAGTCACACAGACTAGTGCGCATCAAAAACTTGTAGACAAATCTGTTTCCTTAGGGGGAGGGATAGCTCAGTGGTTTGAGCATCGGCCTGCTAAACCCAGTGTTGTGAGTTTAATCCTTGAGGGGGCTGCTTAGGGATCTGGGGCAAAATCAGTACCTGGTCCTGCTAGTGAAGGCAGGGGGCTGGACTCAATGACCTTTCGGGGTCCCTTCCAGTTCTATGAGATAGGTACATCTCCATACATTTATTTCATGGAAGTGTACTAATTTCAATTTCAGATATTCAGCCCAGAACAGCTAGTAAGACAGCGGTTAGGACAATGGCAACACAGGTTCAAGTCCCTGCTCCATATTAGGAATTTGACCATATGACTCCCACAACTCAGAGCCCTAGTCACCTTCCGTTTGTCTACATCATTAAAGACTGACACTATAGCCCAATGGTTAGGGGGTTGGCCTGGAATACAGGAGACCCAAGATCTGATTTAGAGCAGGGACTTTAACTTGGGTTTCTAAGGCCACTGCTGTTCTGGGGTGGGTGGTCAGGCTATCTCTCAGCCATTTCTACAGCAAGTCGGTTTCATTCTGCATCAGAACAAAAACAAATTCTGATACCTCAGTTCCATTTCATGACAATTGCTTGTTTTCTGGCCAGCCCTCCCAGGGACAGGGCATGTATAACAGAATTATACCATACCTCTATCTCAGCCTCTCCTTTTATTTCTTTGTAACTAATTAACATTCTTGTCTGTAATGGCTTAATCCCACACACAACTTCGTCTAAACACCCACCGAGATAGTGTAAATCCCTCCTGCATCATTAAATAGGGATAAAACTGCTGCTTTCTGCTGGAGCACTTTACTTTGGAATGGCTGGCACTCATAAACAGAGAACAGAACATGATCTCGCATGAAAAATTAAACCCATGGACAATGTGACATTTATAACTTCCCAAATGGATTGCTCACGGGTAGCAGAGGGAAACCAAGCCACTGGTTGGCACAAATTAGTATCTTTTTTTGTGCCAAGGAAGAGCAGATTAGTTTTACTGCACCAGGTCTTTTGACTGGGCCAGTGATTTTCATGCCTCAGACAATGCCGCCTCAGTTGCTCGGACAAACATTTTTTCAATGCAAAGTGCTATAGCTATGCAGGAGGAATGGAGATCATGTCATAGCTAATGTCAGAGTGACAATGGTTCATTTTCACAAAGGAACATACTTTCATAATAAACCTGAAGAGTGGGCAATCAGAGATCTTTGAAAGGGCCTCAAACCAGCTATTGTGTATTCCTTTTCCCTGGTTTCCATTGCTGTTGGTCTGTGGTTCACTGGAGGCAAGGGATCACTTCACACGTTTCATGAGATCCTGCAAGGGCTCACACAGCAGTTCACATTCCTATTTAATAGGTCTGTTATGAAATCTGAGGCTGGAATGAATCACTGGCGTTAATGTTGTATTGCAGAGATATTGCTGTTTATCCTTTTTGTCTTGCTTTTAAAAAAAATGTCGACTGCAACCTTGGCTAGTCTGTTAATAATTATATACCTAATGGGGGTGGGAATTTTAAAAGCATCCAGCAATGGCCTACATCAGCTCCCAATGAAATCAATGGTAAAGCTCTTGTTGATTTCAACGGGAGCAGAATTTGAGCAATGCTCTGTGCTTTGGAAAATCCCACCTGTAAGTTCTATGGATTTGACTGGCCATTTAATATAGCCAATATTTTAAAAATAAATGTCTAAAAATCTAAAAATTCCTACAGAAGTTTTCTCATTGGATTGTTTTGCAGAATTTTTTTTCCTGCCTAAGTCTAATAGTCAGGTGCCTAAACTAAGTGGCTGATTTTCAAAAGTTCTGAGAACCCAGCAGCCCCTACCCAAGGCAATGAGAGTTAATACTTTTGAAAGTCCGGTCACTTATTCAGGTGTCTCAGCATAATCTTAACAGGGTGACTTTAGACACCCATTTTTCAAAAAAACCTTGGCCTGTTTGTTCAATGAGTGTAGAA
Source organism: Chelonoidis abingdonii (assembly GCF_003597395.2). Lineage (NCBI taxonomy): Eukaryota > Metazoa > Chordata > Testudines > Testudinidae > Chelonoidis > Chelonoidis abingdonii. The sequence goes on along the minus strand of NC_133773.1, from coordinate 5,368,958 downwards.
TCCAGTTTATTTTATCTACGCACACAGGGTTAATCTAAATGTTCTCTTCATTTTAAGATATGGCAGTCCATTGAATTTAGACCTCAATGGTTCCCTTGGTGGCAAAAGGCCAGAAGTTGGTCCATAGTATATCATCTGAACAGCAGACAGATCGTTTTTTCTAAACCAGTGAATAGTCTTCATCTGTTTCATGAGTTTCTCTCCCACTGCTTTTCTTTTTATTTGATACTATGAGCAGTTTTTACAGATTTTTGGTACAGGCAATAAGTAGGATAGACCACTCCTCTCCCCTGGTAAGGGAGAACAAATTCTTTATTCCATGGCCAGACACTTATACACTCACTCATCTTGAGTAATGTCTTGCTCTGACTTCTCGTGCAGCATGGTGCAAATCAAGGTGATAGCATGTGACCCCAAACTGAATATTATCAGCACAGCTTTTCCTTATATGAATGTATCCATTATTTATAGATTTAAGGTCAGAAGGGACAACAATGGGCACACCTAAACCCTTAAAAGACCTGCAGCTGGCCCGGTGGGCTGATTTGGGCTCGTGGGACTTAAACTGTGGGCCTATAAAATTGCAGTGTGGATGTTTGGGCTTGGGCTGGAGCCTGGGTTCTGAGACCCCAAGAGGTGAGATCTAATCTGATCTGACCTCCTGGAAAACACAAGCAATAGAACCTCACCCAGTAACTTCTGCATTATTCCCATTTGCTTAGGAGACTTTTTCTCATTTGCCTTTCCTCTCCATTCATCCCCACCTAATATCTCTTGCACAAAGAGGGGGGCTTGGTGCTTCATGGTTACTGGAAGTTTAGTGTTAATTTCATCTCTACCTTTTCTCCCCATCTCAAGAAGCAGAACTCCAAGAAACCTGAGCACAGGTCACCTTCCCCTTTGTATCTAGTTAGATACAAAATTTTCCCAACCCTTGTCAGCACAGTATTAGAGCACCTCACTTATCTTGCAGTGGGAGACATAGGGTTCAGCCTGAGGGGAGAAAGAGGGAGACGCCCATTCAAAAAGAGGGGACTAAGGGGGGATATGATAGAGATATACAAAATCATGTGTGGTGTGGAGAAAGTGGATAAGGAAAAGTTATTTACTTATTCCCATAATACAAGAACTAAGGGTCACCCAATGAAATTAATAGGCAGCAGGTTTAAAACAAATAAAAGGAAGTTCTTCTTCACGCAGCGCACAGACAACTTGTGGAACTCCTTACCTGAGGAGGTTGTGAAGGCTAGGACTATAACAGTGTTTAAAAGAGAACTGGATAAATTCATGGTGCTTAAGTCCATAAATGGCTATTAGCCAGGATGGGTAAGGAATGGTGTCCCTAGCCTCCGTTTGTCAGAGGGTGGATGGATGGCAGGAGAGAGATCACTTGATCATTGCCTGTTAGGTTCACTCCCTCTGGGGCACCTGCATTGGCCACTGTCGGTAGAGAGATACTGGGCTAGATGGACTTTTGGTCTCAGGGACGGCTCCAGGCACCAGCACGCCAGTGTGTGCCGGGGGCGGCAAGCCACGGGGGGCGCTCTGCTGTTGCCATGAGGGCGGCAGGCAGGTTGACTTCGGCAGCATGCCTGCAGAAGATCCGCTGGTCCCATGGCTTCGGCGGACCTCCCGCAGGCTGCCGCCGAATCGGTGGGACCAGGGACTCCTGCAGCAAGCCACGAAGGCAGCCTGCCTGCCGTGCTGGGGTGCAAATACCTAGAGCCGCCCCTGTTTGATCTGACTTGGTACGGCCATTCTTATGTTCTTATGTTGAAATCCTCTCAGAAGAGAGCTCCAAGCACTAAGCTATGAAGGAACATCATGACGCACAGCTCCCTTGCTCTCTCCTTATTGAAGCTCTTCTGCTGTGTAGAAATAAAGTCACTGGTGCAGAGACACTGGACTCTGCATCTCACCAGGCCACAGGGTTATTCTCACTCTCTCTCTAGCCCAATGACTTGAAAGCATGCTGGCTTTTGTGGATCCCATTGCAAGGTGTTCATCTTTCTGCATTTATTGCCCACAAGAGCCGAGACATCTGAGTCAGGCTTCTTGGATCTTACTGCTGTTTCTGTGATTTGCAGGCACCATGACTGTTGACGATGTGGTTTTGGCGGACCCAGCTGAGAGTGCCAATCAGGACCAATTGCTCAAACAGGGCAGTCACAGCCCAAGGCTGGGTTTTTCCACCTCTAAGGCAAACCAACCAGCCAGACAAAAGACTTCAGTTTCCCCCCATGGCTAACTGCAAGTCACACAAGCAATCTCCTTAGACACTCCAGTCTCCCAGTATCACCACCAGTCCACACGTCCTGGGGATGAATGGTTATGAAAACCAACACACCCAGTAAAAGGAAAAGGTTCTCTCGATCCCAAAGGACCAAGCCCAGACCCAGGTCAATATACCCCTCAAGATCTTACCCACAATCACGCTGGTGCCAATCCTTTAGATCTAAAATCTAAAGGTTTGTTCATAAAAGGAAAAGATAGAGGTGAGAGCTAGAATTGGTTAACTGAATTAATTACATACAGTAATGGCAAAGTCCTTGGTTCAGGCTTGTAGCAGTGATGAAGTAAACTGCCAGGTTTAAATCCAGTCTCTGGAGAACATCCCCTGCTGGATGGGTCATTCAGTCCTTTGTGCAAAGCTTCAGATTGTAGCAAAGTCCTCCAGAGTAAGAAGCAGGATTGAAGACAAAATGGAGATGAGGCCTTGCCTTATATAGACTTTTCCAGGTGTAAGAACACTCCTTTGTTCCTACTGTGGAAAGTTACAGCAAAATGGAGTTTGCAGTCACATGGGCCAGTTTCTGCATACCTTGCCTGAGTCAAGGGCGTAACCCTTCTTCGATGGGTCAATTGTGTAGTTTGATGGTCCTTAATGGGCCATCAAGCAGGCTAAGCTGAGCTGAACCCAGCTTGTCTGTGGTGTCACCCAGCACTGCAACACCAATTTAAAATACAGACAGGATATAGCCAATATTCATAACTTCAGCTACAGAAATGATACAGACATACAGACAGCATAATCATAACCAGTAACCCGTAACCTGGTCTTAGACACCTTATATGACCCCCTTTACATAGAATTTGGTGCCACTACAGAACCTTGGTTGCCCCCCATGTTCTATATGGTCACACAATGACACAATGCTGCATCCCTTTGTAGATCTGAGCCTAAGTGACACCCAAGTTAACAAAGGAGTCTGACAAATCAGGGACTTGACACTGAGTCTGAATTCCAGGCTATTGTCCTAACCACTGAGCCATAGTGCATGCCAGATACCAAGAGGAAAAGTTTAAAGTCGAGACTATCCTGCTTTAGATTTCACTATATCATTTACTTCCCCCACCCTAGCATGTAAGGCATTTGTTGAAATACATTGTGAATGACACTCATAAAACAGCCAAAATACTGAAAGCTGCCAGCTGGTTAACAGCAACATGATATTAACAGAGCACAACAACTCTGGGTCTCATGATTTCCTTGGACTTATTTGCAACTGACTGACTTTTTTTTTTTTTTTTAAAGTCAAAAGTCCAAGCGGAATTGGAAAGTGTGGCTCTTTTCAAAATAATAGCTCAATTATTGCTGTTTTAGCAGGGTTCTTCAGACCACTTCTTAGTGCTTCTGTTATTAATGGAATAAGTGAAAAGATATGTATCCATTTTTTGGTTAGCAAATTACAGCAAAATATATTACCCTTTCCTTCTGAAAAGGAGACCTGGCTCATGCCCACAACAAAAACCAGCCACTCTCTCTATTTTTGCAAAACTTTAAATAAGTGGAATCATATGTTCTCAATTTTTTTAAAATAGATTTTAAGGCCAGAAGAGACCATTATAATCATCTAGTCTGACCTTCATTTCTTCCTTTCCACAGTGAATGGTTTATGTTCTCACCAAAAAGAGCCAAGCTGACCATTAACACAGTGCAATATTGTTCTGCCTCTTCTGGCAAATGTGTCTCTTCCATAAGAATATGAAAAGCTCTAATGCCTACAGTTAGTCCAGTGCATGGGCTTGATCTGGAGTCACGCCTCTTACAACTGGCTCATGACTTCAAATAAGTTCCAAAGGTACACTTGGAAGCTTAGATAACAGGAGGCCTTCTTAACCACTTCACTACATCAGAAGGGTTATTCCCATCCCTTACTGGTTTCTCAATAAAACATTGATCTCTATGATAACTAAAGTATCATCACATTTAGATTAGTCCAGGTGCGGCTCCAGGCCCCAGCACGCCAAGTATGTGCTTGGAGTGGCAAGCCGCGGGGGCCTCTCTGACGGTGCCAAGAGGGCGGCAGGCAGGCTGCCTTCCGCGGCTTGCCTGTGGAGGGTCCGCTGGTCCCACGGCTTCAGTGGACCTCCCACAAGTATACATCCACATAGTAAGACAGTCCCCAAAGAGCCTACAGTCTCAATAGACTGGACAAACAAAAGGTGGGTGGTGAAGATAGTTGCCCAAGGTCTTGCAGCAGGATCATGGCAGAGCTAGAGCCCATGTTCCAGCTTCAGCACCCTCTCCACTGGACTGTGTATGGCTGAGTCAGGATTTAAACACACGTCAGTTGGCTAATAAGGCAGTGCTTAAACCAATAGATCACATTGTCTCCCAACAGCACTGTTAGTGAATTTATGAGGTCCCGTGCAATTGTGCTTATTGCTTGGGGATTTTCTATTTGTAGTTAGGCCTTTTAATGGGGAAAACTTCACCACACAATTGCTGTTCTTACTTTGGCAGGCATCAAAGAGGAAAGTTTAGCTTTATTAAAATGAGTTTACACGGTGGAATGCCAGTTTTACAACCTCATCTGATGTACTTAATTCACAACCAGGCATTCATCTGTAGAGATCATCATCATTAATGGTGAGTATTTATCCCCTACGGTTTGCTATGTGAAAGCTTCATGGATACCCAGTAAGACAGAGATCTAGGGACAGATTTTGAAAAATATTTAGGCACGTAAAGACGCAGATAGGTACCTGGTGGGAGTTACAAAGAGTTAGGCAATGAATTTCAGTGGGAGTTAGGCACCTAATCAGGTTAAAATTCCATGAAGGTCAAGATCCTCAAAGCTATCTAGGTTCCTAACTCCCTTTGAGGATCTGGAGCTAGGCACTGATTTGCATCTCTAGTCACCTAAGTATCTCCAAAGGTCTGTCTGATAGTGCTGAAGATTCCCATATTCCACTGAGGAGACAGTGACACACTACAGGAGGGAAAGATCTCGTTCTTGAACTCAGCAGCTACTGCTCATATGGTAATGGAATGCTGGAACAGCTGGAATGTAGCCGCCTTAAAGAGACAGATTCATTATAGCCTTGATTCAGCAGGCTGTCCTTATCCAGCAAAGCACTTAAGTACATGTTTAACTGTAAGCACATGCAGATGATTTTCTGCTACTCCAAAAGGTTAACGTGAAGAAGTTAAATTATTTACAAAGCTTTCACTCAATGTTTTCCACTAGAATCATTTAAAGGCCATCTTTAGTGGAATTGTGCCATTTGTCTATGTGCAGTGTGTAAACATTAGAGATGAAAAACCACTGCAAACCCTGGGTTTTTTTTTAAACTGACACCCTATCAGGTTGAGTGGTGAGCTCGAGAAATATATGGTAACGCGTGAGGCACTTACATACCACCACATTGCATTTGGGTATGTTACTTAAATCACTTTAATAAGATGTCCTCATTATGTGGTATAATAGAAGCAGAGATGCAGACAAGCCTATGAATTAGCGTTATTGTTTGGAAGCCATTCATCACAATTTTAAGCCTTTATAAACTGAAGTTTAAAAAAAAAAGACAAGATGTCTGGCTGCCAAGATTAATTGTGCTCCAGGGCAGTTAATCTCTTTCTATTCACATCAGTTTAAAGAAAAAACCAGCATTACTAAAGCATGCAGAGGTGTCAATATCGTTATGATTCAGCTGGTGTGGGAAGAGTGGCCATCAAATGCTGGAATCCTAGTTATAAGCTAAATTTAGCCATTGTGTGCCCAGCAGCAGCTTTCATGGAAGTCAGTAGTGCTTGCGATTTGCAAAAGAGCCTAAATTGAGCTAGGGACCAAAATTTGGTCAGCCAAGTTTACTTATACAAGTAGAATGATTTAAAGACATGCTTATCCAATGCACTAGGTGCCCCTAAGTGATGGGGGAGGGATAGCTCAGTGGTTTGAGTATTGGCCTGCTAAACCCAGGGTTGTGAGCTCAATCCTTGAGGGGGCCATTTGGGGATTTAGTTGGGAATTGGTCCTGCTTTGAGCAGGGGGTTGGACTAGATGACCTCCTGAGGTCCCTTCCAACCCTGATATTCTATGATTAATGCAATATAATCCCAGCAGCACTGAAGTAATCATTTCAGTAGGAACATAGCCAACCACCTACCTCCAGAGACTCCCATCAGCCCTGTCATTGTTGTGGTTCACATGCCATCTTTACAGAAGAGATGTTATTGCAGTGTGCTGAGAAGATCACTGTATTCAGCTATTTTGGTCCAAGGGGTGGTGGAGCAAGTGCCAGAATCTTAGCCTAATGGAAAACACCCTACCAGCTGGTCTCCACACCTTCTTGTATAATACCAAGTGGGGTCCAACATGATCTCCCCTGCTGACCACAGGTGGAGCAACATGGCACAGGGAGTGAGGTGGTCCCTTGGATAGGTCAACCTCAGGGATTCATAGATCACCAGTGGCAATCCCTCCAGACTGAGGATGATCTTTTTCACGGGTTTTATTTTTTATGGGTCCTTTGGTGACTGAAGAGCACGATTCTTGAGCCACAGACTCATTGGCAGACATTGCAGGCAGTGTTAGAAGTCCAGGTTTGGCCACGATAGAGGAAAGTGTAACCGCCGCCTTCTTCCCGCAAGTGGCCTTCATCAGCACGTCTTGTCTCACTGAGAGTAGCGATGTCGATGTTGTACCTCGAGAGTTTCCAGGCAACAATTGCTGTTCTGCCTTTGGGCCTTTCACTTTGTGAGTTGTCTAATAGGGTATGGACATGCCAAGTTGTAAGAGACAGTTTTGGTTTTTGACTGCATTGGGAGTGATCCCTTTGGATGTGGTTATCCAGTCAGGTATGGTGGGATAGTCTGTATTTGGGATACCTTTTCTAGCCCCTTCCTCATCTGCAGTGACCAGAGGGGTTCCTAAAAAGACCTGCTCAGTCATGACCACTGCTGCCGAAAATGCCCCCCTGTCCCAGTCTAGGGGCACGTGACAACCATCTTGCGGTCACCGCCTGCATGTGGGTCTGTGACTAGGGAGTCCTGGTGATCACTTCACCTGTTCCCTTCACCATTTGCCCATCACTGCAGGACTTTTATAGGTAGGGGTGGGTAAAAAGTTCTTCCTGTGAGAGAAGCCTGCATGTGAGTAGTTTAACGTGGGGGAGCTGTTGTGCACCATCAGCCACGTAAATATTGGTGTCCGATGGCAAGGAGGTCTGAGATGACAGGGGGGTTCTCCTCCACTGTAGCCTGCGTCTGCCTTCACAGTCATTGAGAGGTGATCCTGCTTCGTTTGCTTGCTCTGCTGTTAAGGTCTGGTACTGGGTTGGGTTGCGTTCGGCTGCGCTTTGTATAGTACCTCGCCTTCGACGTTACCGCAATAGGTAACCCTACTGGGAGTACCGGATTCCTGATGGCATCGTGCCTAGGCTCTTAAGTTTACACAAGCTTTTCCACCATGTCAAGGTGGCAGCCCAAGGAGAAGATCATAGATCATAATCAACACTTTAAGGAGACCTAAGATGCCCACTGATACCTAGATTTTAAGGCCAGAAGGCGTTATATTATCTAGTCTGAACACTTGTATATCACAGGCCACTTCACCTTGAATGGTCTCTTACAACACAAGTTAACTATTTATGCTAAATAATCTTGTTCCACCTTGTGGCACTCTGAGTGACCTTCCCAGGCCTGGAGGAGAGCTCTGTGTAAGCCCAGAAGCTTGTTTCTCTCACCAGCAGAACTTGGTCCAATAAAAGATTTACCTCACTCACCTTGTCTCTCTAATATGCTAGGACCAACACGGCTACTGCCCAACAACTTGTGTTTGGATGCCTTTCTGGAAGATAGTCTTTAATCAGCCTTGATTTGAAGATCTGAAGAGATGGAGAATCTACAACTTTCCTTGGTAGTTTGTACCAAGGGTTAATCAGCTTAGCTGTTACAAACACCTTATTTCTTATTTGAATTTGTCTGGCTTCAGCATCCAGCCATGGGGGCTTGTTATGTCTTTCCCCACTAGATTAAAGAGACCTTTAGTCCCCTGCCACTTTCTCCCCGGGACAGTTCTTGTACACTGTAATCAAGTCACCTCTCAATCATTTTTTGATAAGCTAAACAGATTGAGCTCTTCAGGGCTCTCCTTGGAAGGCATTTTCTTCAGCTGTCAAATCATCCAGTTCTCTGACATCCTTTTAACAATGGGAACAGCAGAACTCTGTGTCGTAGAGGCTCCATTAGCAAGCTGCAGCACTCTGCACCAGCTTCAGCCTGTCAGTGATGTTTCGGTGGAGCCCCATGTAGAGCTTATTGCAATTGTCTCTTTTAAAACCTCATCCTAAACTTTTTGGTGCAGACTCTGTCTTCATTTTTGACTAGTGCCCAGCACCCACTCAGTACTTGTCAGAGAGAGAGAATGGATCAAGGCACAGGACAGATACTCTGAGATCTGATTCATTTCCTGGCTCTGCCACAGACTTCCTGTCTGACCTGAGGCAAGTCACTTAGATCCAGAATCCCCATGGATGCCTAATGCCCACTGGAGGACCTGGGTCTTCGTTTCTTTGTGCCTCAGTTTCCCATCTTAAAAATGGGGACAACAATACTCCCCTTTTTTCATACCCATTGTCTATTTAGATTGTAAGCTCTTCACGGCAAGAATTTTCTCATACTGTATGTATGGACAGTGGCCAGCAAAACTGGGGCCCTGATCTTGGCCCTGGCCTTTTGGTGCTTCTATAATACTCTTACTAACCAATACAAATTAAAAGCACAGACACAGGAATGGCCTCCTTCTGGTGAACTACCGAGCATGTTACTGAGCTTTTTATTAGCTGCCTTAGAAATTCTACCCCCGCTCTGGTCCCACAGTGACATCCATCTGCAGCATTTTATTACACTTTTAGGGCCTGATCCATGTCCATTCAAGTCAAAGGGAATCTTTCCTGTGACTTTGCCGGATTTTGCATTGGTCCCATCAGTGTTCTACGTATGGAACAATGGCGACAGATGACTGCCCTTCTTGGTCAGTCTCCACACACACCCCTGCCCTCATGACAGTCTGAATCCTTTGTGCATTTTTTGTGTTTCATATTTGCCAGATTTTTAAAAGTACCTACAGGATTTAGGAGCACAAGTCCCACTGACTTACAATGGGATTTATGCACCTAAATCTTTTAGGTGTTTTTGAAAAAAAAAAATCTCCCTCTGCATGTTTTAAGATCTCCGCTGGGGACAGCAGGGCAGGCATGCTCTTGTGACAGCTCTGCCATCCTTTGCCTGGATGCAGAAGGTGCCATGGTGTAGCTGCACCCCCTCCCCCCCCGGTGACTAGTGGCCACTGGAGCATGAGAGGGGAGCTGTGCCTGTGCTCTATAACAGGATTGCAGAGGTGGGGTGCAATGGGAGAAGTGTCCCCCTTATGTGCAAATATACATACAGGCTATGGATTGATTGTCACTTCCCTGTCAATCGTTATGGCTCTGCAGTCATGCTGTAAATGCCCCTAAAGTTTCTGATCCATTAGTAGTTGCAGGTGTCCCTGTAGACGGACATAATCTACCAACTTATTGACCAAGCTCAACTCCAATGACCTGGGCAAAGCCCATGCTGCTGCTTCCAAAACCAGAACTGCAGAATGAATCCAACTCTTAAACAAAATGATACACTTGACATTGCAAGATATGTTCCTGACACATTGAGCCACTCAGCGAGCGGCCTGGGTAGCACTGTTTTGGCTTTTTCAAGGCACCTAAGGGAGTTAGGCACCCAGTTCCCACTGAATTCCAAGGAGCTGTATTAACTACAACTTGCGTCTCTCGGAATATCAAAGGCCCTTTCCCTTTGCCTTGGTTCTGGGATCACTCAGGCTCCCTAATGGCATGGCTTCATTGGAGTCAAGCTCGTCCAGTCCCCTGGGCTGGCTTGGGCCATTGCCCATGTCACAACATCCAATTGCTAGTTTTAGCCCACGCCCTGGAGCTTGGAGTCACAGCCCGGGGCAGAGTGTTGCCAGAGCTGTCCTGACCACCACACAAGCGCCTGAAATCCAGGACGGGGCTACACTCCTGCCCTTCAGAGAGCTATGCTCAAGCAGCTCTGCCTTGTCGTTTGCTGAGCCGTGCAGCGGGAAGGTGTGATCCCCAGTGCCAGTCAACAGCCTCGCCCTAGTTCAGCTCCAGGGCGTGTGCTAAAACTAGCACATGGATGTTGCGACATGGGCAGTGGTCCAAGCCAGCCCAGGGGACTGGACAAGCTTGGACTCGGCTGGCTAGCCCATGCTATGACATCCACGCTGCTATTTTTACTGTGTTAGCATGAGCCCCGCCCCATACCATCATTCTTCTCCTGCTCCCCCAGTCTATCGCTTGTTGCTCTCCTCCCCAGTTGAGCTGCCACTCCTGCTTTCCCCGCTGCCTCCCATCTCGCTGCGGTAGCCTTGGCCTGTGGCAGGGAGCAGTAGCCAGGCACCAGGCCAGCAGTGGAGTAGAGCCAGGGTTAGATTCATGCCACTCCCTGCAGCTCCCGGAGCAATTTGCAACATCCACTTCCACTTCCCTGCCCTGGAGCAGTGCATCCAATTGCAAGGCTAGAGCGTTGTGACAGCAACAGAAAGTACAGCCTCGCCTCTGCCCTGTAGCACAGAAGGGAGGGCATATGTGCAGTACGTGTGGGTGAAGAGACTGGAGAGGGAGGAAGAGTGCATGCATGGCGGATGCATGTCTAAAGGGCTCTGGCACTACAAAATGAAGCACGACACCATTGGTGGCACTCCCAGGCAATCCTTAGCCAGCCTAGCCTTTGGAATGCGTTTTGACAGCTATCTGTGGCAGGTTGTAAAGGGAGTGCAGGCTCCAAAAATTAAAGGGGTCTTCATTGCTCATCATTCCAGATCTCACCTTCAAGGCCCTTCACAGGTCTGCCTCTCCCTGCAGATCCGCTCATGTCTCTTACGTTGGCCCATCCCTCTTGTCCACTTCTCTGCTTCTTCCAGAACTATCTTTGCACTTCCAAATGATTTAAAAAATGAAGCCAATCTACACACAGTACAGCTACCCATTAGGCAGAGACTCACTGCTGCATAAACTCAAAAAAGTCAATGAAAGAGACACTCCACATCTTTTCCTTCTGTAGCAACAAATAAACATGCCTCATATCATGCCCTTCAATCCAGTACAATACAGACTCTGCTGAAGCAAATACTACCATGAAACAATCTCAGTTGAGTGTGCTCTGCTGCTAATGCAAAAAAGCAATTCTGAGATATGCAAGGTAACTTGTATTTGCTGCAGTGCAAACGTACACATGGAAAATCAATAGTTGAGTACGTGTGTGGAAACACTAACACCCGATTTATGTCAGAGCAAAGGCCCCACATTGCATGCACAATTTTTAGACCAGCCACATTTGAAAATGTGTACACCTTTCAGCTATTTAAGTACACAATCCATATTGAGACTTCATTAGCAGGTTATGTGTGATGCGTGCACACACACGCAGATATAAATTGCAGTCTCCAAAAGTTACTCAAGTACTATCTATAGAAAACTGACACCACAAAAAAATAGAAAACTTTTAGCTGCAGGGATATCTTTCCGTCTGTGGCTCAAGGCCAGAAAAAAAAAATATTAGTGCCAAAAAAAAAAAAAAATCCCATGCTAGAACATTTGAAAACATCTCTTAGATAAAGTGGTGAAGAGACACCAGCCACAGACTGAGGACTGAACAGATCCACTAAGCAATGTATATTTTAAATGATTCAAATTTTAATAGTTAGCAGCATACCTCCACCGTGGGTAGTATTTGAATGTAAAATTTGTAGGTGCTGAATTAAGAGCCCTGGAGAAAGAAGTCTTCAAGTATCCACAGAATCAGTGCAATATGGGAAGAAGGAGCGAAGTATCTCTCAATTCTAACCTGAAAGGAAGAAGGTCTCTTATTCGGCCTATCCACTCATCTCCTGAGCTCTCAGCAGAAAATCCCACCAAGAATACTAGCTGTCATGTTGTGTTTGGGGGTCCACCGTGAATATTTAATCCTAGATTTTAAGGGCATGTAGGAGGCCAATCACAACCAGCGCGACACCCCCCCCGAAGTCTGGACGCAGTACTGTGACAAGTCTGCCCTGAGCTGGTCGCCTGCTGACAGGTTCGGGCCTCACAAGGAGGATGCTAGCTCCAGAGGCTTGACAAGCGAGTCATGTACCGCTTTACTTCTCTTGGGATATGCACAGATTGCTGCAGCGAATAGCCTGGATCAGTCAAGGGGTCTCTGAGCCTCCTCTGAGTCTGTCTCAAGGTTCCTGCTTCCTTGGTTTTGGGGAGATTTTCCTCATTCAGATTTTCTTGTACAAGGTAGGCTCACAGCCCTCATTGCGGGTAAGGGAACTCAGCTTATCCTCTTCACCAGGTTCCAATCAAGGGCTATGGGAGAGACAACAAAGGTCTGTTCCCCAAAGGTGCTGCTTCCCTGGATTACTTCCTACCAGCCCCCCCTGCTCCCAAAGGGCAAAGGGAAGACATTAAACAAAATGAGGCCAAGATTAATCTCATACATTCAGAGTGTCAAGCGTCCATTTTTCCGTCAACGGGTCTGGCGGAATCCCAATAGCCAGAGGTCCCGGGCAACTGGCCCCCTAGCAGTGCTTCCTTCTAAGGAGCTAGGATATTTATCTCCACCTCTGGTTGAGCTGTTCTGTTCTGTCCTTTTACGCTCCTCCTCCAGCCCGACATGCTTTGCAGGTGAGACCAGTCTCACTCTTTAACCCCTTCTTTTCCAGGGAAGTGTTTGTACACCCCATTGCAGGGCAGAAGAGGCCATTTTGATCATCTGACCTAGCCTCCTCTAGAGCCCAAGCCATGAAATTTCAGCCCTGTAGCCCAACAGCTGGTGGAGAGCGGCACACAGAGAGGAGGTGACTTGTGGAGTGACCACAGGCAGTGGTAGAGCTGGGAATAAAGCTAAGGACTGTCCACACAGGTTAAATGACCGTGCAAACAGCCCAACATTTCCCTGGTGTGCCAAGGCCACGTACGTCTTTGCTTGGAGAAATTCAGAAAAATGGCCACTTTACTGCAGCCTTTCAGTCTCCGGGTGGCACTGCTAAAGGGCAGAGCAGCCACCTGACAGGGAAGGCAGGAAGCCGATGGCATCACCACGCACATCCCTGCAGCAATGGGCCTACTCCCTCCCCCAAGAAGCCAAGGTTAATGAAAAGCTTGGTTGCACCAGACAAGGCCTCGTGGGACCTTCGTACCTATCTCTGGAGAACACCCCAGCTTTTCACAACTCAGGGAGACCAGTTTGCTCTTCTCATGAACGATCTATGTAGGACAGTGATCTAACCTACTTGGATGGCCCCCAGTGCTGTCGGATCTGCACACCTCACCTGGTTTCTTTATTGTATTTATCCTCACAATGCTCCTCGGAGGCAGGGCAGTGCTATTTTCCTCATTGTACAGATGGAAAACTGAGGCCTAGAGAGGCTTAGAGCCAGGTTTTAAGATACTGAGGCACCTAAAGATGCAGTGTGACGGTGTGCATTCACCTCTCATTAGCGTCTCCCGTTGGCTGGGTGCAAGGCTGTACACTTTTTCTCTCTCTCTCTCTCTCTCTGCAGTGCCCCTTGGCTTTTGCCCTCATCAGGCGGGTCTTCAGTGGCTCAGCCCACCGACTGAGTCGTACAAAATCTTTCAGGATAACAAAGTCCAACAAATGGTCAGCCGTTGCCCGAGTCTTCAGCCTCACCTCTGGGCCTATTTCAATCCTAGCCCCTTTCCCTTAGTGCGGACTCTTATCACCTTCTTGGGGCTTAGGCCTCTTCCCCAGTGGCCTGCCCACTACTCGGGATCCCCACCCAGGGACCCTACAGATAGCAGCCCCAGCTGCTTTCTTTAACAGCTCCTGCTGCTGCATTCCCTGGGCTGCTTCCCACTCTGTCTCATCACTTTCCTGGTTGCTCTGCCTGTTCCCTGGTAGAGCAGGGTCTCTCCCAGGCCTCCTTGCCTGGAGAGTTTCTCAGTCTCTGTCCTGGTTTCTTCAGGTCTCTCTTAGGCCTCATTGCCTGGAGAGCTTGTAACAGTCTTGGCCTCCTTTTAGTCAGGGCTCTCCCTCCAGGCCTGTAGAACTTCTCCAGCCTATCTCTGTTTCTTCAGGCTTTCTCCCCAGACTCTTTACCTTTGGAGTTTCACAGCCTTTTAGTCCTTCCTTGGATAGGCGCCAGCTTTCTGATTTCCCCGGTGGGGGGAGGGAGCTGATCAGCAGAGCCCACTGGTAGATGCTGAGCATCCACAATTTTTTTCCATGAGTTTTCCAGCCCCAGAGCACCCACGGCATCAGCACCTATCTCCCTTCTAGTCCCAGCCAGCAACTGGTGATTTTGAAAATACCATTAAGTGCCTGATAGCTTCTTTAGGAACCTATTTAGCTTTAAAAAAGCTGGTCCTAAGTGACTCAGCCAAGTCCTAGGTTAGTGGCCAAACCACTGGACCATCCTTCCTCACTAAGCAACTTTCCCTAGAGTTAGTCTCTTCCTGTAGCCCCCGCCCAGACTTTTCACTAGTGCCGTGATTTAGAACCTCTGAGGTGATCAAATTGTGACAGTGCCTGGCTCACATTATCGCTGAATAAATCATGGAGGCGGAAGCTAATGTTAGAGGTGCATGCTATTACACAGCTATTTTGGTAAACTCTGCGGGGGGAGCTGAAAGCATTTTTCAAAAGAAACACTAAAAGGCATAGGAGGCCGCAATAGGATTTTTGTAGGATGCATTCCACCTTTCTCCTGGCCTTGGAGGATTGTGTGTGTGTGGCTGGAACAATGTAAGGACCTGTTTATGGGGATACAGATCTAAAAGTGAGCACTAATCTTATTAGTGGTAATGTGATCATTACGCTATAGATTAGGACAGCTCAAAGTCATTTTTCTTTAATGTCACCCCCTCAGTGTTTTCATCACTGCACCAAATCACAAAATGACGAGAGTGGGGGCTTTTACATCCTAATACAGGGTAATCTAACTGGAATTGATGGTTCGTCTAGAACATGCTGCAATGTAAGTACACTTAGGAGCTGGCCACATCATAAAAATAATGTCTAGACCAGGGACAGACAAACTTTTTGGCCTGAGGGCCGCACTGGGTTTCATAAATTGTATAGAGGGCCAGTTAGAGGAGGGGGTTGTGGCCCGTCCTCCACATCCTATCTTCCCCCTGGGACTCCTGCCCCATTCAACCCTCCCTGTTCCCTGACGGCCCCTCTAGGACCCCTGCCCCATCCACACACCCTGCTTCCTGTCCCCTGACTGCCCCCGGACCCCCACTGCTCCATCCAACCCATCCTCTCATTCCTGACAGCCCCCCTGCTCCATCCAACCACCCCTTCTCCCTGTCCTCTGACCACCCCTGGACGTCCGCCACCCTATCCAATCCCTCCTCTCATTCCTGATGGCCCCCCCAGGACCCCTGCCCCATCCAACCACCCCTTCTCCCTGTCCCCTGACAATCCCCAGACCCCTGTCGCCCCATCCAATCCCTCCTCTCATTCCTGATGGCACCCCTGGACCCCTGTCCCCTGACTGTCCCTGACTTCCCCCTGTCACCTCATCCAACCCCCATCTCCTCCCTGACTTCCCTCCAGGACCCCTACCCCCATTCAACCCCCTTGTTCCCCCCCCTCCACCATCCACACCCCTGACCACCAACCCGAACTCTCCTGCCCTCTATCCAACCCCCGCCCACACCCCGCTCCCTGCCCCCTTCCACGCTGCCTGGAGCACCGGTGGCTGGAGCCAGGTCACGCCACCACCGCTGCCACCACGCAGCACAGAGACCAGGTCAGGTTGGGCTCTGCAGCTGCACTGCCCCAGGAGCTCACAGCCCCACCGCCCAGAGCATTGCACCTGTGGCGGAGTGAGTGAGCTGAGGCTGTGGAGAGAAGGGGGAACAGCAGGGGAGGGGCTGGGAGCAAGCCTCCTAGTCCAGGAGCTCAGGATCCGGGCAGGACGGTCCTGCGGGCTGTAGTTTGCCCACCTCTGCTCTAGATTCAGATGGAAGGGAATGGTGCCCCAGGCATTTCCTCAGAAAATAAATCGAACCAAACTCTAACCATAAAATCTGTAACGCACTTGAAGTGAAACATTGTAAAGACAAAACAATTTAATATTGTACCTACTTTTGACATCATTTTCCATAATGATCGGGGCAGGAGAGGCTTTTCATCCCACTTAAAATAGGGCAGGGACAGGTGCCTGGGACTACTGGAACAATGAGCCTTATTTGCACCTTGTGGAATTATTTACCACGGGGCGAGCTGAGTGCCGAGGGAGTGTAAAACAACGTCCTTCTGATGCAACAGCATTTTACACCAACTCTACACAGCGTAAATGGCTAAACCAGGTGCAGGGTAATAGAGATGTAGGGCCATATCCTACATAATCCTCTGACATAAACGTTTCCCTCTGCCGTCGTCATAAGCTTACGGAACAGGAGTGCGTCTGCATGCTGTGCCCAATCGTGCTGGGATGCTAGGACCTAACACAAAGCCGGAAGTGTCCCGTGCCAAACAGAGTAGCTTCTCAATGGGTAGCAGGTGGGATGAATCCATTGTGCAGCAGCTTCACTATTTACCTTCCACTTCTAGAGGGTGATGGGTCAGCAGGAGTGGGGAAATCAGACTCGAGTTCCTCTCTTGGCCAGTTGGGTGGGGGGTGGGAGGGAGACCCTTTGAAAGGGTCTGTCCTGGGAAAGGAGTTAGTGGTTCTATGGGGAGCCTGAAGCAGGAGGGAGCCTAGGAAGGAGAATAGGGCATGGCATGAGGGTGGACGGCTCCTTGCGGGAGCTACAGCAGCTACTGGATACAGGCCAACACAACGAGCAGCGATGGCCCTGCAGACAGACACTGGGATAGAGCGGGACTGGAAGGGGGCTCACAGGAGCAGAGTCAGTCAGACGCCACATTTCACTTGACCCCATCTGAAACTTCTGGTTCGTGAAAGTTTTTGAGATGGGGGAGAGGAAAAATTTTGAAAATGATCCTGGGCTGGGAAAACCATTTTCCACTCCATGCTAGCATCTGCACCATTGTACTTAGGGAGTGAAATATAAACACCTTAAAAAACTGAATTCAAGCAGTGATTCCAAAGCTTATATGTTTCCAGAATGTTGCTCATTTTTTACCCCAATTCTTTGGTGACATTACATTGCAAGATACCTGTAATCCACCCTTGAATGTGTGGCATTTTAGAATACCTGTCATGTCCAATGATGCAGGGATTATCATACGAAAAAAGGATATTTTCATACAAGATAATGCTGAGCAATCTCCTGCTGGAATGTCTAGTAGGATTTGCAGTTTTGAATCCAATGGATTCATCTAATCCCATCAGTTCATTCACTGTTCCGCATCAGCACAAGTTTGTGTCTCTTACAATGGCAGCACAAGTTTTGTCTGGTGTCTGCAACAATGATTTTTTTAAATTGTTAGAATAAAATAAAGGTGAATCTACTGGTAAAAAAGGTACCTTTTATATTTGGTGGTAACGGTGTGTCAAAACTCAGGCATATTCCCATTTAAAAAAAAAAAACAATGCTGAACTCTTCCAACGATTGCTGTAATATCCCTTTAATGTTCAACCACAAGAATGAAAAGAACAAGGTAATTTACTCTGCTCAGTTACGGGCAGAAATAGTTACTTAGAATGAGCATATTACTCTGCTTTTATTTTTATTTCACACAATTCCCTGTAGCTTAATTTCATTTTAAGGGGTTTTATTGGAGGAAAATTAAATCAATGATCACACAATTTCTTCTGAGTCATAAAAAGAGCAGGTTAGTTAGGATAAAGCTGCTTTGCGTGAATAAGGAGGTATTATACTCACTGACTTTCAACCCTGTTACTAAGCCAGTAGACACATCTGTGATTTACCTGAATATGTTTCAGCAAATACAAAATAAGCCCAGCTGGGTAGTTGCTCTGGAGGGACTCTATGGAATGAAAGAGGAAAAACAAATGTATTAATAGAACCTGAAAACAAAATAATGCTCCTTATACACTAGCAGGCTTCCTAAAGGCATAAAAGGATATTAAAAAGTCATTAGCCCCGCTGGCTTACTCACCTGAGAATCTTTGTGATGATGCTTTAATTCCACATTTTTTGCTGTAACGATTATGTGCATTTCTGTACATGGAAAGACATTCTAGGGGACTTTCTTTAGAGAAAAGATGCTTAAATTTTCCCAACAACTTAAAGGTCAATTTCTACCTCCAGACACATTCTTACATCAAATAATGCACAGGGTCAATTTTGTTCATTAAGGCAGGGGCGGGCGGTTTTAACAGAGACAACAGGCATTGGGGCCACATAAGAACATAAGAACCGGGTCAGACCAAAGGTCCATCTAGCCCAGTATCTGTCTACTGACAGTGGCCAATGCCAGATGCCCCAGAGGGTGTGAACCTAACAGGTAATGATCAAGTGATCTCTCTCCTGCCATCCATCTCCGCCCTCTGACAAACAGAGGCTAGGGACATGACTTCTTACCCATCCTGGCTAATAGCCATTAATGGACTTAACCTCCATGAATTTATCTAGTTCTCTTTTAAATCCTGTTATATTCCTACCCTTCACAACTGCCTCAGGCAAGGAGTTCCACTGGTTGACTGTGTGCTGTGTGAAGAAGAACTTCCTTTTATTTGTTTTAAACTGCTGCTATTAATTTCATTTGGTGACCCCTAGTTCTTGTATTATGGGAATAAGTAAATAACTTTTCCTTATCCACTTTCTCCACATCACTCATGATTTTATATACCTCTATCATATCCCCCTTAGTCTCCTCTTTTCCAAGCTGAAGAGGCCTACCTCTTTAATCTTTCCTCATATGGGACCCTCTCCAACCCTAATCATTTATTTGCCTTTTTCTAAACCTTTTCTAGTGCTAGAATATCTTTTTTGAGGTGAGGAGACCACAATCTGTACACCAGTATTCGAGATGTGGGTACCATGGATTTATAAGGGCAAGAATATAGTCTCAGTCTTAGTCTCTATCCACTTTTTAATGATTCTAACATCCGTTTGCTTTTTGACCACCTCTGCGCACTGCCTGGGACGTCTTCAGAGAACTATCCACGATGACGCCAAGATCTTTTCCTGACTCGTTGTAGCTAAATTTGCCCCCATCATAATCTAGGTATAGTTGGGGTTATTTTCCAATGTGCATTACTTTACATTATCCACATTAAATATCATTTGCCATTTTGTTGCCCAATCACTTAGTTTTGTGAGATCTTTTGAGTTCTTCACAATTCTGCTTTGGTCTTAACTATCTTGAGTAGTTTAGTATCATCTGCAAACTTTGCCACCTCACTGACCCCTTTCTCCATCACTTATGAATAAATTGAATAATTGGTTCTTAGGACTGACCCTGGGGAACATCACTAGTTACTCCTCTCCATTCTGAGAATTTACCACTTAATTTCTACCCTTTTTCCCTGTCTTTTAACCAGTTCTCAATCCATGAAAGGACCTTTCTTTTATCCCACGACAGCTTAATTTACGTAAGAGTCTTTGGTGAGGGACCTTGTCAAAGGCTTTCTGGAAATCTAAGTACACTATGTCCACTGGATCCCCCTAGTCCACATGTTTGTTGATCCCTTCAAAGAACTCTAATAGATTAGTAAGACAGATTTCCCTTACAGAAACCATGTTGACTATTGCTCAACAGTTTATCTTTTTAGTTGTGTCTGACAATTTTATTCTTAACTATTTGTCAACTAATTTGCCTGGTACCGACGTTAGACTTTCCAGTCTGTAATTGCCGGGATCACCTCGAGAGGCCCTTTTAATATTGGCGTTACATAGCTAACTGCAGTCATGGGTACCGAAGCCGATTTAAGGACAGGTTACAAACCTTAATTAATAGTTCCGCAACTTCACATTTGAGTTCTTTCAGAACTCTTGGCTGAATGCCATTGGGTCCTGGTGACTTGTTAATGTTAAGTTTATCAATTAATTCCAAAACCTCCTCTAGTGACACTTCAATCTGTGACAGTTCCTCAGATTTGTCACCTACAAAAGCTGGCTCAGGTTTGAGAATCTCCCTAACATCCTCAGCCGTGAAGACTGAAGCAAAGAATCCATTTAGTTTCTCTGCAATGACTTTATCGTCTTTAAGCGCTTCTTTTCTATCTCAATCATCAAGGGTCCCCACTGGTTGTTTAGCAGGCTTCCTGCTTCTGATGTACTTAAAAAACATTTTGTTATTACCTTTGGAGTTTTTGGCTAGCCATTCTTCAAACTCCTCTTTGGCTTTTCTTATTACACATTTGAAAGTATTTAGTCACCTAAAGATGCAGATAAGTGTCTAGGTCCGGATCCACAAAGGGACTTAGGCACTAAACCCAGTCCATTTGTGGACCTTTGACCTAGCTGGATTTTTTTGAAAGAAGGCACCTTTTGCTGTTGAGGGGAAAGCTTTGAGGCTGTACCTCAACCACAAGATGTTCCTGGGTGTGAGGCAGGAATTGCTGAGTGACATTCTCTGGCAGGAAGTCAGACTAAATAATGAGAATGATCCCTTTGGCCTGGAAAGCTACAAATGAATGCCTTTTGTTAGCTGCAATGTACTGAGGAGAGCCAGGGGGTTGGGATTGTTTTGCAAAGCATTTCAAAATTTGGGTTCATCCTGATTTGGAATGAAACCTAAACATTCCAAAATGCTCTGAAAAAGGAAAAGGAACCCTGGCTCTAGGAGAGCCTGGCAGGATGCCCTTATGCTAAGGAGCATGGAGACTCAAGGGTCGCTAGCTGCAAGGCCGCCCGGACAGATTTCCAGCTCTGCTGAAATTGAACAGTCTCAGCTAAATGTTTTTATTTCAATGAATTGGCAAAAGTCCAATGAAAAAATGCTTCCTTTGAATTCTGCACACCAGCTGTAATACTCAGTATTTGCACCTAACCTGTTTAATAACACTGTGATGGCGTGCAAACCCCGCTTTGGTGAATCAAGGATTAACAGGAGCCTGAGAGCTCATTTAGCCCACCTTGCTGCACCGGAAGGGTGATCAGACCCAGCTGGGGAGGAAGTGAAAACTACAGAGCAAAGCCTAGGCCAAGGACCTGGGACAGAGAGAGGGTTAGAATTCCCTTGCTCTGGGAAAGGAGCTGTGGAGATGCTGTAGATTAAGAAAAAACCCTGGTGGCAGAGTCTGGCAAAGGGGCCAGGCTCCAGGGGAGTATCCCTGGGGGTTGGTGCTCGGCAGCATGAACGAGTTACTGAGAAGATCCCAGTGGGATTGAAAGCTCAAGCCCAGACAGGCAGAAGTTGCTTAAGTTGGGTTTGTTTCGTTTGGGGTTTTCTGTATTCTGTGTGGTAGGGTGACCAGACAGCAAATGTGAAAAATCAGGACAGGGGACGGGGGGTAATAGGATCCTATATAAGAAAAAGACCCCCAAATCGGGACTACCCTATAAAATTGGGACATCTGGTCACCCTACTGTGGGGGGACACTGGGGTGGGAAACCTGCTGCTCTGAGAAAGGAGTGGGACTGTAGAGGTGCACAGTCTGGTTGGAAGATGTCCTATTGATGAGAGTTGTGGGGGATGTTGTTTGTATGGAACATTGATACCCTCTGGAAGCGATGGATCTAGCTGGGGGGCTGAAAGAGAGACAAACACAGCACCCCAGGACCATCGCAGCTCAGCGTGGATCAGAGTCTTCTGTGCCTCACCTAGATGCATGCTGGCTGGTGAGTCACTCTTCTGCCATTATTAACAGTTATTTTACAAAACTGAACTCTAAAGAAAAGCAGATCAAGAGCGAGAACTTCTGGTGATCCTCTCTGAAGGATGATCCATCAGGAACTAGCTTTCTTTGGGCTTTACTTCACTTCCTAAAGGCTTTGTGAGTAATTCTAGAGCTGATTCAGGAAAGCATTCTTAGTCCTCCCTGGAGTGCTGGCTGGTGGTTTGTTGAGGTTGGCAGGCGTTTTCCTAGAACTACTCTTTTCTCTTTGCAAATAGAGCGCTTACCTCTTTAAATATTTAAAATGCCGTGTGTCTCTATGCTGTGACAGGGACTCTGTCTCCTACTTGGTTGCTGCTGCTCATGGCAGCCTGCTTGGGCACTAGGGAGAAGCTGCTGAGGATATTTTGTACTTCTGTGCCAGTGATTGATGTGCTGCCAACATTTTAACAAGGGACTCCCTTGCTCTCCACTCCCCTCTCAACCCTACAGTGCAATGACAAGTCTGTTCCCAGCTGCTGCTCCTGTCTGATGGGAATCCTCTCTCCCCATCTCTATACTTACGCCGGCCCAAGCACAATCCAGCCATTCATGCCTGTCACACTACTAAGTCCAGCTGGTGCATGGGGACTAGCAGACACTTTGCAGACCGTATGCCTGGGACTGCAATACCTATATCAGGGCCCCGTGGGAAGGTGATAGAGGCAGCAGTTGCACCATGGGGATAATTGCTCACCCCCTCTGTAATCGACTCTGGCTTGTTTGTATTGCTTTGTCTGAGCTGAGCCTTAAACAGCCCAGGTTTGTTGATAATGAGCACGGTCGAGCAGTCCTTACTAATGCACATCTGTGAAGAGGGCCCAGGGGCAGTGAAGGTGAAGAATCCACATTGTGTAGATGAGGGCTGGCTCTCTGCATGTTTGCTTAGGTGGGGGAATGGCAGGGGCAATCTTGCCTCATGAATGCTGCATTTCCTCTCCTTGATGATCAGCCTTTGAACTATTGTTTCAGGCTGTCTTCAAACTCAGGCAGGCATCGATTTACTTGGAACATGTTCTCAAGGTCTTCTGTGCATCCATATAGCTAGGAACACATTTGTCAAAAGACAAGCTGAGTCTGATCCCGTGACTCCAGGAGCTGGAGCCTTAATCTGACCCTGTCTAGGCATTGAAGTAAGTAAGTAGCCAGATCTTCATAAGTGTTCAGCATCCATTTAGGCACCTAAGGGCTTTTCTACACTTAAACATTTTGTCACTTTATACTAGTGGCGTTAAAGTGGCAAAACCCCTCTGGTCTGGAGGCAGTGACACTAGGTTAAGCCCTTTTATGCTAGTATAGCTGCATCCATACTAGGGCTTTTATTGGTGAAACTCCATTGGCAGAACGTCACTCCTTAGATGAACACAGTTATACTGCTAAAACTTTGCACTGTTGTCCAGGCTTGAGTCACTCAGGTGTGGAGGGTTTTAAACTTGTCTCAAAGCAAATGTAGCAACATTTAGTGATGCTGCAAGGTGCATGTTACTTCAGAGTCTCCAGATGGTCCCCTGGATGCATTCAGTGCTCACTCACTTCTGCAGCCTAATCCTTTATTGTGTTTGAGGACCTCTGCTTTTTCTCTTTGGGGTTTATTAATCTGCTTTCTTCCTTACTCTGTGTGTTCATGAAGATCTCCTTTCTCTTACCTGGAGAACCACTGACTTTTCATGGGCCTCCTGCTCCTTAAACCCTCCGGTGCTTTTGAAAAATCATCCACCCTATAAACGTAGCACATAAATCTCCCGATAATGCAGTGATCTCTGTTTGAATGTTGTGGTTTCAAAGACTCCACTTGGTCTCATGCTGAGAGCAGTATCAATTTCTTGGGGCGCTCCATCTCTGTCTTGAGACCAATCAAGGAAACTTTGGTACCTATTTCACAGGTTAGTTCAGTCTAATTTTAACCTGGGCCTGTTTGGCACGGCTCCAATGGCTCTCTGTTGGACACAATCTGGTAAGGAGGACTGGGAGTGAGGGGCTAAGGAATGAATACATTTCTCAGATGTGAAGGCTCAGAACAAATTGACACTTTAAAGGCCTGATCCAAAGCCTTTCCACTGATTTCAGAGGCTTTTGGAGCAGGCTCTAATAGCGTGCGCTAGTAATCTCGAGCGAAATGCGAAATTTGACATAGAGCCTACTGAATGAAACCACAGCAAGGCTGGTATATCCCTGTGACCTGATGTAGGTCAGGCGTCTAGCAGCCCTAGCTTTCCACATATTGCAATTTGATATAGTAGCTGAAGAGAGGCCAGCTAAGAGGGAATTGCAGTAATCAAGTTGTTGGGGGGGGGGGGGGGAAGAGAAATCAATGTGCAAACCAAGATTTCAATCTTATTACGAGACAAACACAAGCACAGACAGGCAGCACTCCTGAGATGGAGCCGGGAAGGACGGAGAGGGGCATGGCGATGTGGTGTGATTCAAAAGGCCAGCCCAGGTCCAAATTAATCTGGAAGCTGAGATTTGATCAAAAAGGTGCCTGTCAAAAGCAAATGGAAATGGCTGTTAATTATGAGCCTGGTTCGGTGGTTAAGCATCATAATTTCAAGTTTCGGTGCATTTAATTGTGGGAGACTTGATTACATGTAGTTTTCGACGTCAAGCGGAGCTGGAGGAAGAAGCAGCAGCCCAGGGTAGGCAGCATCAAAAGAGGTAAAAGCAAAATAAATCTATAGCGCAACGGAGAGCAGCTGAGAGACGCTGACGTTCTGTAATGGATAATAGCATAAAGGGCAGCATGGCCTATAGATTCTGAGTAAACTCAAGCTTGGAACATTTCCCTCCGCAGCAGCCTGCTGGGCTGAAGTGGGAGGGGGAATGCACTAGACAATAAGGATTAGTCCCTGTCGGGCAGCTAAGATCTGAATCAATCTGCTGCTGTTCTTGAAATACCAGCATACATTTCCAAGCATTATATTAAAATTTCATGATCAATAGTGCTGAAAGCTGCACTACGTAGAGGCTAAAATAAGTGCTGACAATTCGCTGGGATATGAATTAAATACAATACTGTCTGCTGGCCTTAGAAGCAGTGCCATGCCCAGTTTATCTTCTTGATTAGAAATTACCTGTCAAACGGATCCCTTTTCCTTAGGTGAGCGTATTTCAGGAGAGGATACCTTTTGCTCAGTTGTGTATTGACTGCCAAAAATATATATGGCTGCTTATTCAAATCTGATCTATACCATGCAGAACATAGAGAACTCGGATTCATTTCCCTAGAAATATATTAATAATCATTTGGATCACCGTAGCACACAGGCTCTGACCAAAATCAGGACCCCACTGTTTTAGGTGCATTACAAGCACAGTAAGAAATAGCCTCTGAGCTGAAGAATTTAAATAGATAAAGGTAGGAGAAAGGAGGTTTTACTTTAGAGACGGGGAACTGAGGCAGGGAGAGGACTAAGGGTAATTTTTTTTTTTAAATGAAGGTCAACTTGTTTGGATGCTCTTAAAAATCTCAGTAGGTACCTAAATACCTCTTAAAAATCTGGCCTAAAATGGCTTGACCACAGTAACCCTTCGACAATGGAGCTGTGAGTTTGTCTCCTGGATCCCAAGATTCGTCACAGGGCCATTTTCCTTCTCCTTTTGCATGTTTGATTAAAGTATATTGAGAAACGGTACACAGGGCTCTTGAGCATCAGAGGAATGCAAATGGGGAAGAGACCTTTCTGCCCTGAGGAATCTCTCACCTGGGTAAGGAACGAAGGAAGAAATGGCAGTCTTGGCAAAAGGTCCTTTTCTTGTGAGATTTCCCCCTGAAAGGTTTTTTATAAACCCAACCAAGTGGTTTGGTTTCAATTAGATAAGGACTCCAGTGACGGGATTGCAGAGTGATCATGAGTTAAAAATTCTTTAAATCCTTCATTAAAATTCTGCCACCAATTCTGCCAAAATTCTGCCACAATCCAAGGCAGTTGTGATTGTCCTTGTCTTTGACTGGGAAATACACAAAGGCAGGTTGAGTCAATCTGTAAAAGATGATGGCTGTGGAGCTCACTAAAATATTTTGGAGAGCACATTTTTTGCCCTTGGCAAAACTTTGATTCATTTCTCCAAGGGTTATTTAATTTGACTATAACAGCATTTAAAAGAGAACTGGATAAATTCATGGAGGTTAAGTCCATTAATGGCTATTAGCCAGGATGGATAAGGAATGGTGTCCCTAGACTCTGTTTGTTTGTCAGAGGATGGAAATGGATGGCAGGAGAGAGATCACTTGATCATTGCTTGTTAGGTCTGCTCCCTTTGGGGCACCTGGCATTGGCCACTGTCAGTAGACAGGATACTGGGCTAGATGGACCTTGGTCTGACCTGGTACGGCCGTTCTTATGTTCTTAATTGTTTTTTCCCCAATGGAAGATACACCAGATACTTCCTAGAATGTCTTCACCTCCCTCCCACTTCAGCTTAATATGCTGCTAGGCTTTCACAGCCAAGTCAATGGGAGCCTGATTTCAATGAGCTCTGGATTAGAACCTATTTGTTATTGCCTAATAACTCGACATCCACAGTTGGTTACTTCTATCCAAAGCCAGTCTTAGGCCCAATCAATATTCAGCCATGACTGGTCTATAGAGATGAGCTCTACTGCACTCCAGGAATGAAGACAGTATTTTATTATTACAGCAAACCGATTCAGAGTTGCAGATTGGCTGGGTGGGAGAATATTGGTTTGGCATTAGCTTCTTGATTTAAATCACCATCTCAGTTAAAGCCCCCCTGATGGAATTCCTAAGTTTCCTTCATCAATATAGCACCGTTCTTCTCTCCTTTGTGACATTTCATCCTTTAAACGTTTTATTAGAGCAGTGGTTCCCAAACTTTAACAACCTGTGAACCCCTTTCACTACAATGTCAAGTCTCACGAACCCTCTCCTAAAAATGAATATTTCCAGGGATTATCTCCTTTACCTGAGTATAAATTATAAAAGCATGCTTATTACACACTATTTACTATTAATTATCATTACGGTATTTTTATTACATTATGAAAACAGCAACACTCTTCCAAGACCTCACTTTCATAGCTTGTACCACTTTGAATAAGCCTGTCATAAGACAAGGCTCCTATGTTTCATCAAGGAGTATCAGATGTGAAACAGCATGAAGGTATTTAAGAAGCCACCTCAAAGAGCTCCTCCTACACAAGCATTCAGGTCTTGATCAGTCCAGGCAAACAACTTGTTCTTCATAATAAATTTTAAAACAATATTAGCTGCCTATTTAATTTTAAAAACAGCAAAAAATATCCACCTCCCTTTCCATTTTTTATAAGTCTTGAAGTTTAAATCTCCTCGGTGTGATAGAGATGCTTGCTTTGATCTGCTTAGCTCTTGGAAGTCCAGGGGCTCTGGGCTGCTGGCTCCATGCTGCCTGGGGTCCCTAGGGACAGCTCTGTCCGCCATTAGGGAATTTTTTCCTGAGAAACCCCTGTAACATTTCGCTAACCTCAGTTTGGGGACCACTGTATTAGATCATAAGAGAGGCTTCAAGTAACGAGCTAGGACCTTCATGCTGGTTTAAATACCAAGATAGAGGCATACCCTGGCTTAATGAAGAGGCATGTGATAGATTTTGAGCTGCAGAATGTAACGTTATGGATTTGCACTAGAACAAACCATTCATGAACTTAGTGACGCTGACTTTTATAACCTTTAACATGCTTCCTCGATTAATCTGCTTAAGGCCCCAGCCTTAAATAGCAGATCACAGCTGCAGTAAATTGATTTGCCCCAGTGATAGCTGTGGCTGCTGACCAAAACAGTTTTTTAATTTAGTTGTACTGCCTGGAAAGACTCTGTTAGCCGTTCCTTACTTACCTGGACATCTGCCCAGGATTTGCATAGAAGTGTGAAATAAAAAATCCAGTTTTATTCTATTTGTCAAGGATATGGCAAACTGCAACAGTATGACATACTGTAGGACCACACTAATTCACATTAATGGCTAGGAAACCTTCTGCCGGTGACTAGCTACTGCAAATTAGCAAGCAAGCAAAGCGGCACAGGCATACGAACAAGGACAGTACATCACAAAATGTACTTCACCCATTTGTTTTGACAATTGTTGTTTAAGTTATTTATGACAATACTTCATGGCGCACGACTAGTAAGCGTAATGTAATATATCTGGGTAAATAAAAAAAACACTAGTACCTAGAGACATCACTAGAGCATTTTGCCATTAAATCTTTGGGCTCACTCCACTTCTCAGCAATGGGAATATTTCTTTGTAAATTATTTGGGTTGCAGATTATGCAAAATGCAAATAAGCAAAGTTCAACACAGGCAGGAATGACCAGGGAACCCAGAGAGAATTCAGGGGCATAGATATTCATGGTGCTACACATCTCTACAGTGGTTCTGATGGGTTGAGACCTCTAGGTGCCGCCTCAATCATTACAGGCACTTGGCGCAAATCCATATTAGGGGCTGAGGTGAGTTTTGCACTTTTAGGTTTGAGGGATACTGCACAGAATCATAGAAATGTGGGGGTGGAAGGGACCTCGAAGTCATGAAGCCCAGCTCCCTGTGCTGAGGCAGGACCAATTGAACCTAGACCATCCCTGACAGGTGTCTGTCCAACCTGTTTTTAAAGCCTTATGGTGATGGGGATTTCACAGCCTCCCTTGAAAACTGGTTCCAGAGCTTAACTATCCTTTCCGTTAGAAATTTCCCTTGCTGCAGGTGAAGCCCATTTCTTGTCCTACCTTCAGCAGACATGGAGAACAACTGATCACAGTCCTCTTTTTAACAGCCCTTAGCATACCTGAAGACTAATATCAGGCCCCCAAACCTCAGTCTTCCCCCCTCTTCCCCTCCCACCAGGACTAAACATGGCCAGTTTTTTAACCTTTCCTCATTGGTCAGGTTTTCTAAACTTTTGATAATTTTTGTTGCTAATCTAGACTCTCCAATTTATTCATATCTTTCCTAAATTGGGGTGTCCAGAACTGGACACAGTACTCCAGGCGAAACCTCACCTGCGTCAAACAGAATGGGACTTACATATGGCACTCCTGTTAGTACATGCCAGATTATTAGCCTTTTGTAAAGCTGCACCATATTGTTAATTCAAATTCAATTTGTGATCCATGCTAACCCCCAGATCTTTTTCAGCGGTACTACCACCTAGCCAGTTATTCCCCAGTTTGTAGTTGTGCATTTGATTTTTTTTCACTTTCCTAAGTAAAATACTTTGTACTTCTCTTTATTGAATTTCATCTTGTTGATTTCAGACCAATTCTCCAATTTGTGAAGGTCCTTTTGAATTCTAATTCTGTCCTTCAAAGTGCTTACAAACCTGTGACGGGTTTGGTCACAGAGACCCCCTTGGGACTGTCATGTGACATGCTGAATTTACCTCTAAGCCCATTTTCCCTGCCAGTTTGGGACACCAGAACCCTGCCTTGTTGAGCCAGACATGCTAGCCTGCTGCAACACAGACCCAGGTCTGGTCCATACCCCCAAAGCTGCAGACGTTTACCAAAAACTGCTCAGCAGGTCCCCATCTCCAGCACCCAGACAGCCAACTACCAATGGGATCCAAACCCCAAATAAATCTGTTTTACTCTGTATAAAGTGTATACAGGGTAAACTCATAAATTGTCCACCCTCTATAACACTGATAGAGAGAGATGCACAGCTGTTTGCTCCCCCTGGTATTAATCACTTACTCTGGGTTAATTAATGAACAAAAGTGATTTTATTAAGTATAAAAAGTAGGATTTAAGTGGTTCCAAGTAATAACAGACAGAACAAAGTAAGTTACCAAGCAAAATAAAATAAAACACACAAGTCTAAGCCTAACACATTAAGAAACTGTTTACAGTTAATCTCACCCTCAGAGATGTTCCAATAAGCTTCTTTCACACACTAGACTCCTTCCTAGTCTGGGCCCAATCCTTCCCCCTGGTACAGTCCTTGTTAGCTCCTGCAGACATCTTAAGTGGAATGCAGGGGTGTTATCATGATTGCAACCCCCTTTATTCTGTTCTACCCACTTTTATAGCTTTGGCAAAAAGGCGGGAATCTTTTTTTTCTCTCTGGGTCCCCACTCCTCCTTCTAAATGGAAAAGCACCAGATTTAAGATGGATTGCAGTATGATATGACATGGTTACATGTCCCGTGAGACCCCCAGCATCCATTCTTGCTGGGCTGGGCTACACATACACAGGCAGGTTTGCAGGTAAACAGAGCTATTTACAACCAGTTGTCCGAGTCTGTGGGAGCCCTCAAGATTCCAAACCACCATTAATGGCCCACGCTTTTCATAATTACAATAGACCCTCAGAGTTATACTTCATATTCCTAGTTTCAGATGCAAGACTGATACATTCATACAGAAAGGATGAACATACTCAGTAGATTATCAGTTTTGTTATGATACCTTACAAGAGACCTTTTGCATAAAGCATATTCCAGTTACATCATACATGAAAATATAAACCATTATGGAATGCAACGTCACAAACCCCTTCTAGCTTGGTGTCATCTGCAAATTTTATAAGCATAGTCTCCACTCCATTACCCAAGTCATGAATGAAAATACTGAGTAGTACTGGACCCAGGACATCCCCCTGTGGGATCCCTCCAGACACACCTTCCAGTATGACAGTGAACCACTGATAACCACTGAGTATAGTCTTTCAACCAATTGTGCACCCATCTTATAGTAATTTAATCTAGACCTCATTCTGTTAGTTTGTTTATCCTCCCCAAAATGACAGCAGTTAATCTTTGAGGACACAATTCATTTTCTGCATATTTATAAGGTGAAGAAGGGTGGTGCTATGGGTAGGGTGATAGTCTGGGACTTGGGAGACCAAAGTTCATTCCTCTGCTCTGACCTGACTTCCTGTGAGACCTTTGGCAGATCACTAAGTCTGTCTGTTCTCCATCTGTGAAAGAGAGATAACAGGACTTGCCTTCCTCCAAGGGGAATTATGGGTTTACATGAGAAGTTGTTTGAGTGCTAAGATACTTCAGTGATGTGGAGCCATATAAGTAACTAAGATATGATAATCAAGTCCATCTCATTGTGAAACCATCTCTAGGGTTTCACTTCTGATTTCGGGTCCAGACATGTTGTCTTGACATAAAGTCATCTATTTGTCACAGAAGCTACATTTTCCACCTCTGACCTCAGCAGTTGCTTCAGTGATATACTGCCTGTGACAGATGTGATGTCTCCCTGCAATATCCTTGGACAAATCTTATTGAATTAAGTAGAAGTATCTCTGGGGTCCATTGCATTAAATGCAAAGATTATGTACTATTGTGGGTCTGGATGATTGTTTAATATAGTCTTTCAATGTGGCAGACAAGACAGTATGTTTGCAAGGGTTTCCTGTCAGGCATCTAGGAGGAGGTGAATGCAAAGTCTCCACCTCCGGTTATGCAAAACTCCAGCGTTCGGAAGCAGTGGTCTAAGGAAAGGACTTTTGTCTTCTGGTTGCCTGTTCCCAAGCTCTGGAGATCAACAGCCCAAGCTCCATAAAGTAAAGACTAACCTATGGATGGATGTGCTTGTTCAGAGCTAAAGTGGTGTGAACTTGTAACCACAGAAAGACCCATTGATGGGGTTTGAAGGGATGACTCCTACCAGGGCCCCTGCTGGAATTGGGTGTGGGAGGAGGAAGGGATCATCTCTAGTATGCTTAATAGCATGAGTGTGAGTTCTTTTGTAATGCTTTCCCCTTCAGAATAAATGTGCTTGTTTGGAAAGAGCAGTGTAGTGCCTTAAAACCATGGTAACTATGTTGTTTGTAGCCTCTAAAGAGAGAGCAAAGTGCAGATGTTGGCCTTTTTTAGTAGTCTTGCTTGCTGGGAATAACGCAATGTAGAAAGGTGTCATAAACAGATAGTTAAGGGTTAATCCCTCTTTTACCTGTAAAGGGTTAAGAAGTTCACCTAGCCTAGCTGACACCTGACCAGAGGAACCAATG